>NC_090414.1:22845446-23168809 GCF_036365525.1 Heterodontus francisci
TCCCATAGCACTATTTCAAATTAGAGCAGGTGAGTTCTCCCTGGTGTCCTGGTCAATAGTTATCCCTCAACCAACATCACTAAAAAACAGATTATCTGGTCATTATCATATTGCTATGTGTGGGAGCTTGCTGTGTGCAAATTGGCTTCCATGTTTCCTATGTTAAAACAGCGACTACATTTCAAAAGTACTTCATTGGCTGTGAAGCACTTTGGAACGTCCTGAGATGGTGAAAGGCGCTTTTTTTTTTACTTAATTGTGTGAAGCATTTTGAGTCATTGCGATGATAAAGACGAAATAAATACAAGTTCCTAAGTATTATTAATTTCAGCCCCACTGTGTCTGAGAGTATTAGGGAAGATAATTACAATTAGTAGATACAGTAATTAACACAGTATGCCTCATCGACAGTGCTTTCTCAAAAGAGCGTGTTAGTGTAGGTCCATAACACGGACAGGCTCAACAATCCCTTCAACCAATTCACCTAATGATGTCAAATTAAACTAATTAAACATTCCAATAAAATCAACAGAGAGAATAAAATATTAATCAGAATCTTTCCTGAGGCAGAATGGTCATTCGCACTTGAAACTGCTGTCATTGAGAAAGCAACATTTTAAATACCACAGGTGGGAGGTTATGAGTGAGAACGTCTTTCATTTTCAATCAGTAGACATCAAGACCCCTGATTTTAACTGGCCCGCCTGGCAGAAACCAACAGCCAGTCACTGATCCCACTGCCTTCCTGCCATGCCCCGATGTTAACCATCTCTTATGAGCTGGAAGGAAGCGAGATTCAACTTTAAATATGTAGATTGGGTCCACATGGATTTTATTCTCGACGCCTTGCCATTAAAATCGTTAGGGCCTCCACGTCTATGAATTGGCAGGGCATGCCACTTGTTACCAGGTTCCCTGTAAAGATCAAGGCCGCTGGATTAGACTTAAACTGAATTCCCACCAACTTGTTCCAATAGACATGAAAGATCCCATAGCACTATTCAGAGTAGCGGAGGGAGCTCTCTTGGGGGTGCTGGCCAATAACCGTCCCTCCAACAACACCACCAAAATACAGATTATCTGGTCATTTATCCCATTCCCACTTGTGGAATCTTGCTGTGTGGAGATTTCCGACTCTGTTTGATTACATAACGTTGTGTGAAGCTTTCTGTTGAAACATTCTGTTGATGTGTTCGAGCGCTATGTAAATACAGAAGCCAAGATTTATCTGGGAGCTATTCTTGCTGTGCTATCATTATTTCAGCAGGAACTCCGTTTCCACGAGTAAACCTTTGGCAAAGTTATAGTAGGTGAGTAACTGCAGTTCCAAGGGACTTCTCAGCCAAATATTTCTTTTTGTTCAAGCTCAAGCGTTGGTCCTTCAACAGATCCAAGACGACCTTGAGGCTAAAGAAATCAGCCATGTATAGAGTAACAGTTCAGCACAAAACTCACGTAGTCTCTCAACTAACAGAGTCCGGGTTAAAATCCTAACACCCTAATCAGACATGACTGGGTCCTCGCGAGAAACCAAGGCCACATTTAAACCTACTGATTCCACCAAGGTTCCCCAAGTTTAGGATTGCACAATAATGGGAATATATTTTAATTCAAGATTAATGGCAGGAATAACTTTCTGGCTGAAATTTCATTTCATCAGCAGAACACAAAAGCCCAAAATTAATTTCAGATGAGGAATGGAAAAGATTATCTTCAAGATGAATGACTTTTCACAGCAATAACCTGAATACAAAATGGATCTTAACATTCCCAGTCCCACTCACCTCTGTTCTACTTTTGCTATGTTTTTTTACACTTATAAAGAGAAAGGAAGAGCATGCGTGCAATACTGGAGTCACAGCTCAACAATGAATCAGACAAACAGCTCAGCCTGCACTATCACTCTCCCCTGATTTGTCTCAGACATCAATGACTTCTTTTCAATTTCTTTTTCTCCTGCACGCAGCTATTTGAAAGAGAATATCATTTTTTCATAATACGGCATCATAATTTTTTTTCTTATTTGAAAGAACTAGGTCCTGTTCAAAGTCAAATCCATTCTTCCTCCTCACACTATAGGCACTTTTCTATCATCTAATAACTGCCATGTGCTGTGAACAAGACAGACACATGGCCTGCTTTCAGACGTTTGCCAATGATTCTTAAGACTGGCATGTGTTTATTCCATCTCTGATTCACCTCCCTTTTAGTTGCACTTCATTTTACCTAAAGCTTCCATCCATTAAACTTGAAAATTTCTGCTGATGGTGTCATTAAAACCCCTCGATTAGATTCCAGCCTGTAACTCAACACTGTGTATTTGTTATTTTATATTTTTACCACCCGAACCGCTCGATTAAATTCCAGCCTGTAACTCACTCCTGAGTATCTGATATTCTTTTTATAAACTACCCGAACAGCTCGATTAGGCTCCAGCCTGAAACTCCCTTCCAGCTATCTGTTATTTTAATATGTAAACTACCTGAACCCCTTGATTAGAAGTTGTTGTAAATATTAACTAAATTCTCCATATCATATGACATATAGATAATAACAAGGTAAAGAAAGGTATTTAGAAACTGAGCTTCTGGATTGGAGGAGGAAGGGACAACTGAGGAGGTGAAGAGTTTTGAGGTTCTGAGAAAGAACAAATTACTGTATAAGATGGCACAATGAGTCTTGCACTTAAACTTAATCTGGATGTGTGAAGGGCAAAGTATATGTACAACACAGTGTTTGGAATTAAAGTTCAGAGGAGCATTGGCCCACAGTAGCATCAAATAAAAGAAAGAGACAAGAAATGTTGCAGACAAGGAGTTCGGTGGCTCAAGATAAGAGGGTAAGAGAAGCTTTATCTTGTAACCTATCTGGTAATCACCACTCCGAATGCCGAGGAGATACTACAATATATACAGTGCTGCAACATTACTTCGTGATGTAGGATGAGGGACAAGTGAAAAACCAGAGGTCAGGGTACTGAGATTTAAATTAGTGAAGTCAACATTTCGAGGCATTTCTTGGAACAGCTCGATTTATAGGGTCTGTTGGAATAATGCCACGATGGCACCCAAAAAATGGGCAGGCTACAACAGGCACCACATCTTCTGCAGCCCAAGTAACCTGTTCTTTGTACTTTTAATGCAAATGTCATTAAAGTAGATTAAAAATTACTTTGTACAAGGACATGTGACTGATTAGAGGATGACATCATCCTGCTCGCTGTGCACAAACATTAATGAGCCACTGAACTGGAGCTGTGTTGCTTGAGCCACTCAGAGTTCTGCTGTTAATCAAGAAGTGGAAACCTTTGATACAAGCTCCACCAATTCACTTTGGCAGCATGTGTTAGCTACTGATTGTGGAGACACTTTAACTACTGGATGGACATTAATCAAAAGGGATTACAAAGGTTGGAGGACCGTGAAACCCCTCTTTGAGTCTCCAGTTCACTGGTGGGAAGCGATAAAGGAGAACATCAAGAGGTTCTTCATCCACAAAGGTGTTCAGAAGGCAAGAGAGAGACAGAGGGAACTGTCCCGACTCCAGAAAATTATGCAAAATCTACTCCGGTTGCAGTCAATGGGGGTCGAGGTCAAGGAGGACCTCCAAGAGGTGAAGAGCCAGCAGGCCTCGCTCTTTGCCAAGGAGGCCTCCAAGATCATCTTCCGGTCCAGAGTCCGCTCCATCGAGCAGGATGAGACGTGCTCGCGTTACTTCTTCCAAAAGGTACACAGAGAGAGCTCTGTTATCAGCAGCCTGAAGGAAGAAGATGGCTCGGTAACATCTTCGCAGTCCGACATACTAAGGATCAGCAAATCCTTTTATGCTGGGCTGTATGACGCGAAGCCCACAGACAGCAGAGCCTCCCAGTCCTTCCTGTCATCTATCACAGAGGTCCTAGATGACAGCAGGAGGGAGAGACTGGACAAGCCGCTAACTCTGGACGAGCTGACAAAGGCCGTCGAGTCTTTCGAGACGAGTAAAACCCCCGGGAGCGACGGCTTACCGGTCGAGTTGTACTCGGCCCTGTGGGACTGGGTCGGCCCGGACCTGCTGGAAGTATACGAGAGTATGCTCCTGGCCGGCAGCATGTCAGAGACCATGAGAAAAGGCATCATCACCCTCATTTACAAGCAGAAGGGGGAGAGGGCAGAAATCAGAAATTGGCAGCCCATCTCACTGCTTAATGTTGATTACAAGATTCTGTCCAAAGTCATAGCCAGTCGAGTCAAGTCTGCTCTGGAGTTGGTGATTCATCCCGATCAGACCTGTACTGTACCCGGCAGGAAGATCTCTGATAGTCTCGCGCTACTCAGGGATACGATCGCCTACGTACGGGACAGGAGGGTGGACACCTGCCTCATCAGCCTGGACCAGGAGAAGGCTTTTGACAGGATATCGCACACCTACATGATAGACGTGCTTTCCAAAATGGAGTTTGGGGAGGGAATCTGCAATTGGATCCAACTGCTCTACACAAACATCAGTAGCGCAGTGTCAATCAACGGGTGGGAATCTGAAAGTTTCCCAATCAAATCTGGAGTCAGACAGGGCTGTCCTCTGTCCCCGGTCTTGTTTGTTTGCTGTATTGAACCCTTTGCTGAGTCTATTAGGAAGGATGCGAGCATAAGAGGGGTGACAATCCCAGGCAGCGGAGGCACTCAGGTCAAAACCTCCCTGTACATGGATGACGTCGCCGTCTTCTGCTCGGATCCGCTGTCCGTGCGCAGACTGATGAGCATCTGCGACCAGTTCGAACTGGCCTCGGGAGCCAAAGTTAACCACGGCAGGAGCGCGTAGCCAGGATATACCATGAGCTGAGCAGCGATCTCTCTCCATTGTGGGTAAGAACCTGGTCATCAGGTGCGAGGCGCTCACGTTGTTGCTCTACGTGGCGCAGGACTGGCCCATACCCCACTCCTGCGCCGTGGCAGTCACCCGAGCCATTTTCCGCTTCGTCTGGGGATCTAAAATGGACCGGGTCTGGAGGGACACGATGTTCAAATCTCTGGACATGGGCGGGAAAAATGTACCCAACGTGGCCCTCATCCTGATGACCACCTTCGTGTGCGGCTGCATCAAGCTATGTGTAGATCCCCAGTACGCAAACTCCAAGTGTCACTACGTGCTGAGGTTCTATCTGTCCCCGGTGTTGCGAAGGATGGGCCTGGTCACATTGCCGCGGAACGCACCATGCAGTTGGGCGGCGCCGTACCACCTATCCTTCGTGGAGCAGTTTCTGCGGAAAAACACCTTTGACCACTGGTCCATCAGGCAGTGGTCTGCACGGAATGTCCTCAAGGCCCTACGGGAAAAGGAAACGGTGGATCCTGTCGGATGGTTCCCCGAGCACACCGTCAAAGTCATTTGGCGGAATGCCTCATCACCAGAACTTTCAAACAAGCACCAAGACGTAGCTTGGCTGGTGGTGAGAAGGGCCCTCCCCGTCAGATCCTTCATGCACACCCGAAGTCTCGCCCCCTCCGCACAGTGCCCCCGCGTTGGCTGTGGTGGGGAAGAGACGGTCGCCCACCTCCTCCTGGAATGTGCCTTTGCAAAGCAGGTGTGGAAAGAGATGCAGTGGTTTTTGTCAAGGTTCATCCCAAGCAGCTCTGTAACACAGGAGTCTGTGCTCTACGGGCTGTTCCCAGGGACGCACACCGAGACAAACATCAACTGCTGCTGGAGGACTATCAATTCGGTGAAAGACGCCCTTTGGTCTGCCCGAAACTTGCTGGTCTTCCAGCGCAAAGAGTTGTCCACCACCGAATGTTGCAGACTGGCACATTCCAAGGTCCAGGACTACGTGCTGAGGGACGCACTAAAGCTTGGGGCAGCCGCAGCAAAGGCTCAATGGGGAAAGACCACAGTGTAAGGTTCCCCCACCAAGCTGGACTGAGGGGCTGGATCAATGGGAAACCCCTCGAACTGTATCGTCAATATTCTCAATTGCTGTAAATGTAAAACTGTAATTGACATGACAATTGTGAAACGGAAGGGTTGGGAAGAAACACATGACAGTATTGAAGGAAACTGATCTCCCTTGCAATGTTTGTATTTTTTGGTGCTGTTTGGAAACTGTTTGGCAATGTAATTTTTACAGATGTTTATGAATAAAGTATATTTTGGAAATAAAAAAATAAAAAAAATGGACATTAATCTTACTTTTGAGAATCTAGGCAAACAGTTGCAAATCCTGTGCATCGATAGCCAGCAGGCATAGAGGGATGTTCTGAAAGTTATGCGGTGTGTATGGCGTTATTTTCATCTGTGTCTTGCATTGTGTCTGGTACATTTTAGATTGGTCCACATTAAAACAAACAGCAATGTATGCCTACGGTGCCATTTACACCTCCACCTATTCCACCCCCCCCCCCGCCCCACATCGATTTTGCTCTTCCATCTTTTCTCCTGAATGAGTTGCCTCTTGCTGGGTTCAACAGATGTCAAAGCTCTCCAGGACTTGCAAAGTGGCTGGTTCTTCATAAATGAGACTAAGTGGTGGATATTGACCTATGGAGGGCAACACAGGCAGTTCCAAACAGGTTCTCATCTGAATTGTATATACATTTATTTTCAAACAAACACCACTGATTGTGATCAGGAGCAGGAACCCCTGGTGATTAGGGGCAATGAAACCAGTTGAAGTGCCCCTTCTAAAGCACTGACTAGAATCAGCTAACTCAGCACACACCAGGGCCTTTGTTACCTCCAGTCTTGACTATTCCAATGCACTCCTGGCCGACCTCCCACATTATACCCCCCATAAACATGAGGTCACCCAAAACTCTGCTGCCCAGGTCTTAACTCGCACTGAATCCCAAACATCCATCACCCCTGTGCTCACTGATCTATATTGGCTCCCGGATAAGCAACGCCTCAATTTTAAATGTCTCATCCTTGTTTTCAAATGGCCTCGCTTCCTCCCTATCTCTGTAACCTCTTCCAAGCCTACAACCCTCTCTGCATTCCTCCAATTTTGGCCTCTTGCACATCCCCGATTTTAATTAGTAGCCGTGCCTTCAGCTGCCTGGATCCTAAGCTCTTTAATTCTCTCCCGAAACCTCTTGCCTCTCTTTCCTCTTTTAAGACGCCCCTTAAAACCAACTCTTTGAGTAAGGTTTTGGTCACCTTTCCGTAATATCTCCTTCTGTGGCTCGGTGTCAAATTTTGCTTGATAGTGTTCCTGTGAAGCACCTTGAGACATTCTACTTTGTTAAAGGTACTATTGTTGTTGAGCCAGGACCTTCTGGTCTATGGGGTTAGTAATACAGTAGGTGGTATTTTTACCCACTAGAGGAAGCTATTTGTAAATAGGAACAGGAGGAGGCCATTCAGCTTCTCGAGTCTGCTCGTCATTCAATTAAATAATGGCTGATCTGTTCCACAACTCCACTTTCTCACCTTCGATCCATATCCCTTAATACCTTTACCCAACAAAAATCTAACCATCTCAGCCTTCAAAATTTCAATTGACCCAGCATCCATAGCCTTTTGGGAGAGTGAGATCCAGAAAGGTTTAACTCATAAATGTCCTAGCTCTTATCTCAAGATTATGTCCCCTTGTTGTGAGTTGACCAGAGAAAATAGTTTCTCTCTATCTACCCTATTGAATTCCTTTATGATTTTAAATGGTCAAAAGCAGCTCAAGAAATCTTTCTGCAAGTCTCTGTGTAGAAGCTAGAATTGATCCCTTACTGCTATGTGATCTGCGGTTATCTGTAAGGAATGAGATGGCAAGTAAGATTGGAGTAGATGGGGAAAAATACGGAGAGACTAATCAGGATTTGTAAGTGCTAACAATGTCTATTTATAATGGATGGGAATGGATGAGCTGCAGCAGTGAAAACCAAGAGGCCTCGATCAAAGATCTCTTCAGAATACTAGGGACATACTGGACCGATACTAGTACAACACTATGCACAGAAAATATTTTTTTGCTGTCCACCCTCTTTGAAACTCAGTGACAAGATCGAAGTGTCCGAAGTTTGGTAACATAAACAGCTTTTATACCTCCCCATAGAAACGTAACAACTTTAAAGGTGGCAAGCTGCATTACCCTTATCACACCTGTGGGAGTGTTCCTCTGCTGCCTACCCTTACACCACCCCTGAGTGAGGCTGCTAACGTTGTGCTAACTACTATATGCACAGGAGTTTTCTACTGGAGCCAAACAGATACCAGGTTGGATACTTGGTGCAGAATTTGCCTGTGGGCTTGTGAGCCCTACCATCAGGCTCAAATGGGGGTTAGAAGTCTGCACAGCGTGGTAAACAGTTACACCTCTATTTTGCCCCAAATTGGCCAAATAGTGGCCAAAAAGCGGGCTTGCTGTCCAGTTAAGGATGCCAGGCAGGCTCTCGAAGCTGTTAAGTGAGGGAGAGGGCACCCCAAAATGGAAGCGACTTCTCTCCAACTTTAAGCTGAAACTTTAAAAAAGGCCTTTGCAGCGGGCCACCACTCATTGGTGAGGGGGGGGGGGGGGGTGGAGGGAGTGGCAGTAGTAGCCCCTCCACAGGGTGACCTGCAGCTGCTGCAGCACCAGGCAGGCCGGAAGGGCCTCGGAGCCTGCCTGGAGCGCTTGCCCCTCCTCTGCCACCAGGAAACTGCCTCCAGACAGCTAAACTATCCCCCGCCACCTGCCGGGACCAGGATGCCGAAGGGAAAATCCCAGTCGGCCTCTGACAATAGGCCTTTAATTAGGTTACTCACCCTGACATGGGCTAAAAATCAAGCCTCTGGACTCAATTCACAAAGGACAGCTCCAAGGTGAATAGTGCAGCATGCTATTACTCCCTTGAACTGACCCAATCGATATCACTGCTTTCATAAAAGGAAGTGATGCCATTGCCAGTTTATTTCTAACCCTCACCCATGCCCACAGCCAAGCAGATGTTGAATTGCACCACCACTCTGAACCAGTACAGATCATTCAGGCTGAATTTAAACCCAACTTAAAAAGACATTAATTTTAGCTGTGCCAACCAAAATCTCTTTTTAATTGCAAAAGTGGTGTCCTCAAGTTCTATGATCTGGAATGCGCTGCCTGAAAGCGTGGTGGAAACAGATTCAATAGTGACTTTCAAAAGGGCATTGGATATGTATTAAAAAATAATATTTATAAATATTCATTCATGGGATGTAGGCTTCGCTGACTAGGCCAGCATTTATTGCCCACCCCTAATTGCTCTTGAGAAGGTGGTGAGCTGCCTTCTTGAACTGAACAAAGAACAGTACAGCACAGAAACAGGCCATTCAGCCCTCCAAGCCTGCGCCGATCTTGATGCCTGCCTAAACTAAAACCTTCTGCACTTCCGGGGACCGTATCCCTCTATTCCCATCCTATTCATGTATTTGTCAAAATGCCTCTTAAACGTCTCTATCGTACCTGCTTCCACCACCTCCCCGGGCAGCAGTTCCAGGCACTCACCACCCTCTGTGTAAAGAACTTGCCTCGCACATCCCCTCTAAACTTTGCCCCTCTCACCTTAAACCTATGTCCCCTATTAGCTGACTCTTCCACCCTGGGAAAAAACTTCTGACTATCCACTCTGTCCAGGCTGCTCATAATTTGTAAACCTCTATCATGTTGCCCCTCCACCTCCGTCGTTCCAGTAAAAACAATCCGAGTTTATCCAACCTCTCCTCATAGCTAATGCCCTCCAGACCAGGCAACATCCTGGTAAACCTCTTCTGTACCCTCTCCAAAGCCTCCACGTCCTTCTGGTAGTGTGGCGACCAGAATTCTTGACTTGCCAATTTTTATACTCTATGCCCCAACCGAAGAAGACAAGCATGCCGTATGCTTTCTTGCCTACCTTATCCACCTGCGTTGCCACTTTCAGCGTACTGTGGACCTGTACGCCCAGATCTCTCTGCCTGTCAATACTCCTAAGGGTTCTGCCATTTACTGTATACCTCCCACCTGCATTAGACCTTCCAAAATGCATTATCTCACATTTGTCCGGATTAAACTCCATCTGCCATTTCTCCGCCCAAGTCTCCAACCGATCTATATCCTGCTGTATACTCTGACAATCCTCATCACTATCCGCAACTCCACCAACCTTTGTGTCGTCCGCAAACTTACTAATCAGACCATCTACATTTTCCTCCAAATCATTTATATATACTACAAACAGCAAAGGTCCCAGCACAGATCCCTGCGGAACACCACTAGTCACATCCCTCCATTCAGAAAAGCACCCTTCCACTGCTACCCTCTGTCTTTTATGACTGAGCCAGTTCTGTATCCATCTTGCCAGCTCACCTCTGATCCCGTGTGACTTCACCTTTTGTACCAGTCTGCCATGAGGGACCTTGTCAAAGACTTTACTGAAGTCCATATAGATAATATCCACTGCCCTTCCTTCATCAATCATCTTTGTCACTTCCTCAAAAAACTCAATCAAATTAGTGAGACATGACCTCCCCTTCACAAAACCATGCTGCCTCTCGCTAATAAATGCGTTTGTTTCCAAATGGGAGTAAATTCTGTCCCGAAGAATCCTCTCTAATAATTTCCCTACCACTGATGTAAGGCTCACCGGCCTATAATTTCCTGGATTATCCTTGCTACCCTTTTTAAACAAAGGAACAACATTGGCTATTCTCCAGTCCTCTGGGACCTCACCTGTAGCCAATGAGGATGCAAAGATTTCTGTCAAGGCCCCAGCAATTTCTTCCCTTGCCTCCCTCAGTATTCTAGGGTAGATCCCATCAGGCCCTGGGGACTTATCTACCTTAATGCTTTGCAAGACACCCAACACCTCCTCCTTTTCGATAATGAGATGACTGAGACTATCTACACTCCCTTCCCTGGGCTCATCATCCACCAAGTCCTTCTGTTTGGTGAATACTGATGCAAAGTACTCATTTAGTACCTCGCCGATTTCCTCTGGCTCCACACTTTGATTCCCTTCTCTGTCCTTGAGTGGGCCAACCCTTTCCTTAGTTACCCTCTTGCTCTTTATATACATATTAAAAGCCTTGGGATTTTCCTTAATCCTGTTTGCCAATGACTTTTCATGACCCCTTTTAGCCTTCCTGACTCTTTGCTTAAGTTCCTTCCTACTGTCTTTATATTCCTCAAGGGATTCGTCTGTTCCTAGCCTTCCAGCCCTTTGAATGCTTCCTTTTTCTTTTTGACTAGGCTCACAATATCCCGCATTATTCAAGCTTCCCCAAACTTGCCAAACTTATCCTTCTTCCTCACAGGAACATGCTGGTCTGGATTCTAATCAACTGACATTTGAAAGACTCCCACATGTCAGATGTTGATTTACCCTCAAACAGCCGCCCCCAATCTAAATTCTTCAGTTCCTGCCTAATATTGTTATAATTAGCCTTCCCCCAATTTAGCAGCTTCACCCGAGGATTACTCTTATCCTTATTCACAAGTACCTTAAAACTTATGGAATTATGGTCACTGTTCCCGAAATGCTCCCCTACTGAAACTTCGACCACCTGGCCGGGCTCATTCCCCAAAAACAGGTCCAGTACGGTTGGACTATCTACATATTGTTTCAAGAAGCCCTTCTGGATGCTCCTTACAAATTCTGCCCCATTCAAGCCCCTAGCACTAAGTGAGTCCCAGTCAATATAGGGGAAGTTAAAATCACCCACCACTACAACCCTGTTACCTTTACATCTTTCCAAAATCTGTCTACATATCTGCTCCTCTACCTCCCGCTGGCTGTTGGGAGGCCTGTAGAAAACCCCCAACATCGTGACTGCACCCTTCCTATTCCTGAGCTCCACCCATATTGCCTCGCTGCACGACCCTTCCAAAGTGTCCTCCCGCAGTATAGCTGTGATATTCTCCTTAACAAATATTGCAACTCCCTCACCCCTTTTACATCCTCCTCTATCCCGCCTGAAGCTTCTAAATCCTGGAACATTTAGCTGCCAATCCTGTCCTTCCCTCAACCAAGTCTCTTTAATAGCAACAACATCATTGTTCCAAGTACTAATCCAAGCTCTAAGTTCATCTGCCTTACCTGTTATACTTCTCGCATTGAAACAAATGCACATCAGACCACCAGTCCCGCTATGCTCCGCAACATCTCCCTGCCTGCTCTTCCTCTTCGTCTTACTGGCTTTATTTACTTCCTCATTTATTTCACTTGCTGTCCTACTGCTCTGGTTCCCACCCCCCTGCCACACTAGTTTAAACCCTCCCGAGTGACGCTAGCAAACCTCGCAGCCAGGATATTTGTGCCCCTCCAGTTTAGATGCAACCCGTCCTTCTTGTACAGGTCCCATCTGTCCCTGAAGAGATCCCAATGGTCCAGATATCTGAAACCCTCCCTTCTATACCAGCTGTTCAGCCACGTGTTTAGCTGCACTATCTTCCTCTTTCTAGCCTCACTGGCACGTGGCACAGGGAGTAATCCCAAGATTACAACCCTGGAGGTCCTGTCTTTTAACTTTCTACCTAACTCCCTAAACTCCCCCTGCAGGACCTCATCACTCTTCCTGCCTATGTCGTTGGTACCGATGTGTACCACAACCTCTGGCTGTTCACCCTCCCCCTTCAGAATGCCCCCTGTCCGTTCAGAGACATCCTTGACCCTGGCACCAGGGAGGCAACATACCATCCTGGAGTCTCTTTCACATCCACAGAAGCACCTATCTGTGCCCCTGACTATAGAGTCCCCTATAACTATTGCTCTTCTGCGCTTTGTCCCTCCCTGCTGATCAACAGTGCCAGCCGTGGTGCCACTGCTCTGGCTGCTGCTGTTTTCCCCTGATAGGCCATCCCCCCCAACAGTATCCAAAATGGTATACTTGCCAGAGAGGGGGATAGCCACAGGGGATTCCTGCACTGACTGCCTGCCCCTTCTAGCGGTCACCCATCTATCTGCCTGCACCTTGGGTGTAACCACTTCTCTAAAACTCCTGTCTATGACACTTTCTGCAGTCTTTGGGATGTAGGTACACCTGCAGTGCTGTTTGGAAGGGAGTTCCAGGATTTTGACCCAGCGACAGTGAAGGAATGGCCATATAGTTCCAAGTCAGGGTGGTGCGTGGCTTGGAGGGGAACTTGCAGGTGGTGGTGTTCTCATGCATCTGCTGCCCTTGTCCTTCTAGGTGGTAGAGGTCGTGGGTTTGAAAGGTGCTGTCAAAGGAGCCTTGGACTATGGGGAAAGAGCAAGAGAGTAGAACTAATTGGTAGCTGTTTTAGAGAGCCAGCATGGGCATGATGGACCAAGTGACCTCTTTCTGTGCACATGATTCCATACCTCCAGCTGCTCTGCAAATCCTCACTGATTCACAATACAGTCTGCTACTCTCAGGACCTTGTCTTCTGTAGAACTCCTCACTTCCCTCAGTATATCTGCCCTTCTACAAACCGAGGTTGATGCCACCTAACCATTATTTCTTGACTTACCTCATCTGATCTTTTCTTTCCAGCTTTAGTGGTGTCAGGCACTACGTGCTTTTGCCCTTCTCCCTGATTTCTCAAGTATAAAACACTATCATCAGACCCATTCTTGCAGGCTTGGAATGCCTCGAATCAAGCCTCAAACAGTTAAATATTACACAGCTTTGAGTGATGTGTTGAAACATGGGCTTAAGTCAATAAAGTGGAGCCTAAATTATCAAAAAGTGCATGTAATTGTAAATGACAATGAAGCCATACGGCAAATTAAATTACACACAATTAATCAAACTGACAGGCTCACCAAACTCCATCTGATCATACATAATATTTCCTTAATATCATAATTATTCAGACTTTTTTAAGCAGAAATCTATGACTCAATGGCAATAACAGCAGTAATGTGTAATAAGTAGTGTGTGGAAATGGCACAGTTTGTCGTGCCAGAATAATCTTTAAATAATACCAGCCTGCAAATGCATTGACCGTGTAGGATACGATCTTCCCTCATGAACCGGACTGTGAACATTGTAGAAAAGAATTTCAAATCTGGAATAATGACTATTATTAATAATAATTCCAAACCTAGATTAGCGACAGCAGACAGCTATCAGTAATGGAAACTATATATCTATGTTAAGAAAGGGATAAATCAAAGTATTACTGAACCTAAAATGTCAAACTTTGCATTTAATGCCAGTGCTGTCAAGCTGTAAGAAACATGGGTCGGCATATATACACACACAGTATCAAAACCAAAACTCATCAAACCTTCTCCTAGTCAAACTCATTCACTCTGACAATCTCAAAACTGTGGAATTACTTAGCTCGCTCAGTTTTCCCTTCCATCTTTAGGCTTTTAAAACCCAAAGCTTGACATCACCGAATTCTCACTTCCCGATTATCCCCAGCTTCTCCTCTTCTCTCTTCAATGCCGCAGTGCTCTCATACACTATGGACCTTGTCCCTTCAACTCGGTTTCTCAGAACAACCAAGAGCGGAAAACCCTGAGGAAGCTCGCTTGCAAGTCCAGAATTTGGGTTTGAATTCAGCCCTGGTTGAAGGGTGAATGTCTTTTCTCTCTGGAAAGTAAAATGGGGTTCAGCGGATCTTTGCCCAATATCTAGTGGGCATGATTCCACAGCACAAGACTTCCTACAGACAGGCCACAAGAATGGTTAGTGGGAAGCTTTCATTGTTGAGGTAGGGCAGAGTAAAGGCCTGCTCAGGTCAGGAAAAAAAAAACCCGACCCAAACCCGACAGAACCACATTGGACCTGAGCCCGAACCGGCCCAAGTCCCTCCATTTTTTCCAGTGCCCGACCCAACCCGAGCCCAGCCCGACCCAACCACCACTTTACCTACCTTCCAATTCTGAATCCGTTTCTTTTTAAACAACCTTTCAAGTCCAATTAATACTGTGTGTGTCCAACCCGGACCTGGACACAGCCCGACCCGACCCTGACACATGTCGTCGGGTCCCGTCAAGTTCTGGTCAGGTCGCAGGCCTTTAGGGCAGAGGGGGACCTTTACTCTGCGTCTAGAACACTTGGGAGTGTCAGGTGCTGACATTTGGAAAACGAGGAAAAGTTAACCCCATCTTAAACATCCTCCACATTGGGAACTATAAATTTCCTATCAAGAAAGGAAATACAGGAATAAAAAGAATGTGGGTTAAGCACCACTCCAGAAACTTAAGCATCAAATCCAGGCTGATGGAGTGTGCACTGTCGAAGGTACTATCTTTTGGATGAGACATTAAACTGAGTCTCTGTCTTCCCTCTCAGGTGGAAGTAAATTTTCCCTAGGTCACTATTTTGAAGCAGAGTGGGGGAGTTTTCCTGGTGTCCTGGCCAATATTTATCCCTCAACCAACACCACCAGAAAAAATTAATTTGATCATTACTTCACTACTGTTTGTGGGAGTTTGTTGTGTGCAAACTGCCACATTTCTTACATTACAACAGTAACTACACTTTGAAAGTACTTTATTGGCTCTGAAGCACTTTTAGGCATCCTGAAGTCGTGAAAGGCGCTTTATAAATGCAATCTTTACTGTTTCTTTATCAGGTTGCCATTGGCGAACATTTGGACTGCCACTGGGGATCCCATACATGATCAATCTCTTACGTCTAGGGCTGTAGCGCAACAAATTGCATGCAGTGGCCGCTACGGGGGCTCATTTAAATTCAGGGGGCAGAATGGCCGCCCCCAATGACATAGAGGGGGCGGCCGCTCTGTACCTGGAAATGGCGTCCGGCGCCACCACTAAGGCATCGGTGCCATTTTTAAAGGGCTGCATACCCTTACCGGCAGTTTTTATTTTTAAAGGGAACATTACCTTTAATTTAAATATAAACAGTAAAGTACAAACCAAAGCCCCTCCTCCACCCCCCCCACCCCCATCATCAACTAATAAATTTATTTCCCTCTCCCAGCAATCCCCCACCCCGAAAAACAATTTTTGCCGGTCCTGACCTTTCGCCCCCAAACTTCATGATCTTTGCCCATCAACCCCTTCCCACTATCCCCTCAGCCAATGGAATAAGCTTCCTCCGTTCTCCCCCTCAACAACCTGAAAATTAAACTCCTCCCCATCAGTGGCTCGCCTTGAATTCTCAAATGGGGATCCAAAAGCGCGGGACTTCTGGCCACCGGCCGGAATATCGGTGTAAGATGGCCGCCTGGACCACGTAAGTTAATTAACAAGAATTTTCAAAAATGTTATTAGTCAAATGAAGGCCCCGCTGCTGGTAAAATGCAGCGGGGCCTTCTTGGCGTTGGGGGTCGTGGCAAGCCTCTCCCAGAAGAATTTTCCAGGTCCCCCCGTCATGACTCCCGACATTGGAGGAGGGCTAGTAAAATTCAGTCCCTAGTGTCTAGCCTGTGTAGATCTGTCCACTTCCCAGCTTAAACTGCAAACTGGAAAACACAAACCTTCCATTCACTGCACCATGGTGCTATCCTAACACTTGAGACAGAATTTTAAATGCAACTTTATCCAAAAGCTGGAAAACAGAGCTGCTCCAGACCAGACCAGCATAGTGTGTGCAGAAGAATGTGAGATCTGATGATCAGCAGAAGCCCAGCTGTTAGCCCAGTAGAGTGCAGAACACCGTGTAATACTGCTGCTCCTTTGTCACATGGTAGGTCTAACTGATGCGTAATGCATCAGTGTCCTCATTTGTCATTCAGTATGTCTCGAAGGCCTGTCAGCTTGTATCAATAGCATACTCAATTTAAATAGATTTCTGTGGAGCAGTCAATAGTTCTGCTTACAAGCAGTTTGCAGTTTTCCTCTGAACAAAATGAATTCCGAATGGCCTGAACCTTAGACACCAAACCTTAGGCCTTAGACCTTAGGCACAGTGGCGCAGTGGTTAGCACCACAGCCTCACAGCTCCAGCGACCCGGGTTCAATTCTGGGTACTGTCTGTGTGGAGTTTGCAAGTTCTCCCTGTGTCTGCGTGGGTTTCCTCCGGGTGCTCCGGTTTCCTCCCACATGCCAAAAAGACTTGCAGGTTGATAGGTTAATTGGCCATTATAAATTGCCCCTAGTATAGGTGGTAGGGGAGTATAGGGACAGGTGGGGATGTAGTAGGAATATGGAATTAGTGTAGGATTAGTATAAATGGGTGGTTGATGGTCGCCACAGACTCGGTGGGCCGAAGGGCCTGTTTCAGTGCTGTATCTCTAAACTAAACTAAACTGAACTTCAAATAGTATGTACAGTAGCATACACCTGCATATGCATTTAGACACCGTTCCACATGAACTTAGTTAAAAAAATTACAATAGAACAAATTCCGTACTCAAAGGATGATAAATGATTATAATAGTTTGCCCAGTAAAGTTGTGAAGTCAAAGGGTTGCTCAAGAGGCAGGTTGAAGGCCAGACTTGGTGGTTTGTTGAGATAGATAAGCTTCAAAGGCCCCAATGGCCCGTTCCCACTCTTGTTATTATGCATTAAGTCCTAGCTTTACGTTGATATCACAGTGCTAGAATATAAATGAGGCAGAACTAGTGCCTCTAACGCCACTGGGACCCACCTTTCAAGGAGCCTCCAGAATCACTGGGATGTACCTTATCAGGTAAGTTTCCAAGGAGCCTACAGAGGCAGTGGGACCAACCTTACCAAGTGAGTTTTCAAGGGGCCACCAGAGGCAATGTGACACAGAAGGCAAACATACACCGCTATTTCTGGTGGCACTTATTTTTGTTCACATGCTGATCGCGATCTTAAGTTCTGTACAGCATGCAATGCATTCTTAAATGTCGGCCAGTATTGTCATTTCCCAGCAACAAGAACGTAGCTGTCCATTCCACAGTGTGAATGAGAATATTCACAGCACCTGCAGCATTAACACATTGCAAAATTAGTCCCACTAGATAAACAGATCAATGTACAACCACCCAGCTAGCCGGTTTGTGCAGTGGCTCAGTTTGCAGTGATATCGAAGCTGATTGAAAAAATGTGGTTCTTAGGCTCTGAGTGTTATCTCATTCCCAAGATGGCATTGTATGGGTGAACTAGGTTTCCATTTGTCTTTCCCAGGTAGATAACTGTAAACAGAGGCCATGCTAGGAGTCACAGGCAATATAAATTTATACAAAATCTTTTACAACCACATGACATCTCAAAGTGCTTTGCAGTCAATGAAGTACTGTTGAATGTAGTCACTGTTGTAATGTAGGAAATGTGGCAGCCAATTTCCACACAGCAAACTCCCACAAATAGCAATGTGATGATGACCCAGATAATCTGGGGTTTTTTGTGATGTTGATCGAGGGATAAATATTGGCTGGGATACCAGGAAGAAGTCCCCTGCTCTTCTTCGAAATAGTGCCTTTGGATCTTTTACATCCACTTGAGATGGCAGATGGTGAAAAGTGTAGTGAAAGACAAAGCGTTAGTGCAGAGAGGCTGTTAAATGACAGAATAATGAAAGCCCGAGGCAAAAGCACAAACATTTTTTTTCATGTATTCATCTGCATGGTATAGGCCATATAGAACCAAGAAAGTTCTGGGTTTGATCTCTGGTCTGCAGTGATATGCTTCGAAGTATATAGTGTCTTTAATGCCTCGGTCCTAACTCCAGGATTCCCTGCTTAAACCTCGCCACCTCTGGGGAATGAGCCCGGCCAGGTGGTCGAAGTTTCAGTGGGGCAGCATTTCGGCAGCAGTGACCATAATTCCATAAGTTTTAAGGTACTTGTGGATAAGGATAAGAGTAGTCCTCGGGTGAGGGTGCTAAATTGGGGGAAGGCTAATTATAACAATATTAGGCAGGAACTGAAGAATTTAGATTGGGGGCGGCTGTTTGAGGGTAAATCAACATCTGACAAAGTCTTTTTGTCTTTCAAACGTCAGCTGATTAGAATCCAGGACCAGCATGTTCCTGTGAGGAAGAAAGACAAGTTTGGCAAGTTTCGGGAAGCTTGGATAACACGGGATATTGTGAACCTAGTCAAAAAGAAAAAGGAAGCATTTGTAAGGGCTGGAAGGCTAGGAACAGATGAAGCACTTGTGGAATATAAAGACAGTAGGAAGGAACTTAAGCAAGGAGTTAGGAGGGCCCTCCTCCTCCTCTAACCAAAAAAAAAGGACTCTAGGGTGTTGATAAGGTAAGCTTTTTATTTAAAAGTTCAGTCCGTCGGATTGCTAAGCGAACAAGTTTTGACTTTTTTTTTCGTTTGGTTTTTCAGTAGATTTATTGGGAATCTAGAATAGTGGGAATGGAGGTAAAGGCAGTTGTATGTTCCTCCTGCAGAATGTGGGAGGTAGGGGTCGCCAAGAGTGTCCCTGCTGACTGCATCTGCGGGAAGTGCACCCAACTCCAGCTCCTCGCAGACCGCGTTAGGGAACTGGAGCTGGAGCTGGATGAACTTCGGATCATTCGGGAGGCAGAGGGGATTATTGACAGGAGTTATGGGGAGGTAGTCACACCTCAGGTAAAAGAAGTAGGTAGATGGGTTACCGTCAGGGGAAGGAAAGGGAACCAGCAGGCAGTGCAGGGATCCCCTGTGGCCGTTTCCCTCAACAACAGGTATACCGTTTTGGATACTGTTGGGGGGAACGACTTACCAGGGGTAAGCAATGGGGTGCAGGTCTCTGGCACAGAGTCTGTCCCTGTTGCTCAGAAGGGAAAAGGGAAGAGGAGCAGAGCATTAGTCATTGGGGACTCCATAGTTAGGGGAACAGATAGGAGGTTCTGTGGGAACGAGAGAGACTCACGGTTGGTGTGTTGCCTCCCAGGTGCCAGGGTACGTGATGTCTCCGATCGTGTTTTTGGGATCCTTAAGGGGGAGGGGGAGCACCCCCAAGTCGTGGTCCACATAGGCACCAACGACATAGGCAGGAAGAGAGATGGGGATTTAAGGCAGAAATTCAGGGAGCTAGGGTGGAAGCTTAGAGCGAGAACAACCAGAGTTGTTATCTCTGGGTTGTTGCCTGTGCCACGTGCTAGCGAAGAGAGGAATAGGGAGAGAGAGGAGTTGAACACGTGGCTGCAGGGATGGTGTAGGAGGGAGGGTTTTGGTTTCCTGGATAATTGGGGCTCTTTCTGGGGTAGGTGGGACCTCTACAAACAGGATGGTCTTCACCTGAACCAGAGGGGTACCAATATCCTGGGGGGGAGATTTGTTAGTGCTCTTCGGGGGGGTTTAAACTAAATCAGCAGGGGAATGGGAACCTAAATTGCAGTGCCAGTGTACAGGCTGTTGAGAGTAGTGAGGTAGGGGATAAGGTTACAGGGACGCAAGAGGGCACTGGCAAGCAAGAACTTGGTTTAAAGTGTGTCTACTTCAACGCCAGGAGCATCCGGAATAAGGTGGGTGAGCTTGCAGCATGGGTTGGTACCTGGGATCCTGATGTTGTGGCCATTTCGGAGACATGGGTAGAGCAGGGGCAGGAATGGATGTTGCAGGTTCCGGGATTTAGATGTTTCAGAAAGAACAGAGAAGAGGGTAAAAGAGGGGGGGGTGTGGCATTGTTAATCAAGGAAAGTATTACAGCGGCAGAAAGGACGTTTGAGGACTCGTCTACTGAGGTAGTCTGGGCCGAGGTTAGAAACAGGAGAGGAGAGGTCACCCTGTTGGGAGTTTTCTATAGACCTCCGAATAGTTCCAGAGATGTAGAGGAAAGGATAGCGAAGATGATTCTCGACAGGAGCGAGAGTAACAGGGTAGTGGTTATGGGGGACTTTAACTTTCCAAATATTGACTGGAAATACTATAGTTCGAGTACTTTAGATGGGTCTGTTTTTGTCCAGTGTGTGCAGGAGGGTTTTCTGACACAGTATGTGGACAGGCCAACCAGGGGCGATGCCACATTGGATTTGGTACTGGGTAATGAACCCGGCCAGGTGTTTGATTTAGATGTAGGTGAGCACTTTGGCGATAGTGATCACAATTCGGTTAGGTTTACCTTAGCGATGGGCAGGGACAGGTATATACCGCAGGGCAAGAATTATAGCTGGGGGAAAGGAAATTATGACGCGATTAGGCAAGATTTAGGATGTGTAGGATGGGGAAGGAAACTGCAGGGGATGGGCACAAACGAAATGTGGAGCTTATTCAAGGAGCAGCTAATGCGTGTCCTTGATAAGTGTGTACCTGTCAGGCAGGGAGGAAGTTGTCGAGCAAGGGAGCCGTGGTTTACTAAAGAAGTTGAAGAGCTTGTCAAGAGGAAGAAGAAGGCTTATGTTAGGATGAGACGTGAAGGCTCAGTTAGGGCGCTTGAGAGTTACAAGCTAGCCAGGAAGGATCTAAAGGGAGGGCTAAGAAGAGCAAGGAGAGGACACGAGAAGTCATTGGCGGATAGGATCAAAGAAAACCCTAAGGCTTTCTATAGGTATATCAGGAATAAACGAATGATAAGAGTTAGAACAGGGCCAATCAAGGATAGTAGTGGGAAGTTGTGTGCGGAATCAGAGGAGATAGGGGAAGCGTTAAATGAATATTTTTCGTCAGTATTTACAGTACAGAAAGAAAATGTTGCCGAGGAGATTACTGAGATACAGCCTACTAGGCTAGATGGGATTGAGATTCACAAGGAGGAGGTGTTAGCAATTTTGGAAAGAGTGAAAATAGATAAGTCCCCTGGGCCAGATGGGATTTATCCTAGGATTCTCTGGGAAGCCAGGGAGGAGATTGCAGAGCCGTTGTTGTTGATCTTTAAGTCGTCATTGTCGACAGGAGTAGTGCCGGAGGACTGGAGGATAGCAAATGTTGTCCCCTTGTTCAAGAAGGGGAGTAGAGACAGCCCTGGTAATTATAGACCTGTGAGCCTTACTTCGGTTGTGGGTAAAATGTTGGAAAAGGTTATAAGAGACAGGATTTATAATCATCTTGAAAAGAATAAGTTCATTTGCGATAGTCAGCACGGTTTTGTGAAAGGTAGGTCGTGCCTCACAAACCTTATTGAGTTTTTCGAGAAGGTGACCAAACAGGTGGATGAGGGTAAAGCCGTGGATGTGGTGTATATGGATTTCAGTAAGGCGTTTGATAAGGTTCCCCACGGTAGGCTATTGCAGAAAATACGGAAGTATGGGGTTGAAGGTGATTTAGAGCTTTGGATCAGAAATTGGCTAGCTGAAAGAAGACAGAGGGTGGTGGTTGATGGCAAATGTTCATCCTGGAGTTTAGTTACTAGTGGTGTACCGCAAGGTTCTGTTTTGGGACCACTGCTGTTTGTCATTTTTATAAACGACCTGGATGAGGGTGTAGAAGGGTGGGTTAGTAAATTTGCGGATGACACGAAGGTCGGTGGAGTTGTGGATAGTGTCGAAGGGTGTTGTAGGGTACAGAGGGACATAGATAGGCTGCAGAGCTGGGCTGAGAGATGGCAAATGGAGTTTAATGCGGAGAAGTGTGAGGTGATTCACTTTGGAAGGAGTAACAGCAATGCAGAGTACTGGGCTAATGGGAAGATTCTTGGTAGTGTAGATGAGCAGAGAGATCTTGGTATCCAGGTACATAAATCCCTGAAAGTTGCTACCCAGGTTAATAGGGCTGTTAAGAAGGCATATGGTGTGTTAGCCTTTATTAGTAGGGGGATCGAGTTTCAGAGCCACGGGGTCATGATGCAGCTGTACAAAACTCTGGTGAGGCCGCACCTGGAGTATTGCGTGCAGTTCTGGTCACCGCATTATAGGAAGGATGTCGAAGCTTTGGAAAGGGTGCAGAGGAGATTTACTAGGATGTTGCCTGGTATGGAAGGAAGGTCTTACGAGGAAAGGCTGAGGGACTTGGGGTTGTTTTCGTTAGAGAGAAGGAGGAGGAGAGGTGACTTAATAGAGACATACAAGATAATCAGAGGGTTAGATAGGGTGGATAGTGAGAGTCTTTTTCCTCGGATGAGGATGGCAAACACGAGGGGACATAGCTTTAAGTTGAGGGGTGAAAGATATAGGACAGATGTCAGAGGTAGTTTCTTTACGCAGAGAGTAGTAGGGGCGTGGAACGCCCTGCCTGCAACAGTAGTAGACTCGCCAACTTTAAGGGCATTTAAGTGGTCATTGGATAGACATATGGATGTAAATGGAATAGTGTAGGTCAGATGATCGGCGCAACATCGAGGGCCGAAGGGCCTGTACTGCGCTGTAATATTCTAATTCTAATTCTAATTCTAATTCTAATTCTAAAAGGGGTCATGAAAAGTCATTGGCAAACAGGATTAAGGAAAATCCCAAGGCTTTTTATACGTATATAAAGAGCAAGAGGGTAACCAGGGAAAGGGTTGGCCCACTCAAGGACTGAGATGGGAATCCATGTGTGGAGCAAGAGGAAATGGGCGAGGTACTAAATGAGTACTTTGCATCAGTATTCACCAAAGAGAAGGACTTGGTGGATGATGAGCCTAGGGAAGGGAGTGTAGATAGTCTCAGTCATCTCATTATCAAAAAGGAGGATGTGTTGGGTGTCTTGCAAAGCATTAAGGTAGATAAGTCCCCAGGGCCTGATGGGATCTACCCTAGAATACTGAGGGAGGCAAGGGAAGAAATTGCTGGGGCCTTGACAGAAATCTTTGCATCCTCATTGGCTACAGGTGAGGTCCCAGAGGACTGGAGAATAGCCAGTGTTGTTCCTTTGTTTAAGAAGGGTGGCAAGGTTATCCAGGAAATTATAGGCCGGTGAGCCTTACGTCAGTGGTAGGGAAATTATTAGAGAGGATTCTTCGGGACAGGATTTACTCCCATTTGGAAACAAACGAACTTATTAGCGAGAGACAGCATGGTTTTGTGAAGGGGAGGTCGTGTCTTACTAATTTGATTGAGTTTTTTGAGGAAGTGACGAAGATGATTGATGAAGGAAGGGCAGTGGATGTTATCTATATGGACTTTAGTAAAGCCTTTGACAAGGTCCCGCATGGCAGACTGGTACAAAAGGTGAAGTCACACGGGATCAGAGGTGAGCTGGCAAGATGGATACAGAACTGGCTCAGTCATAAAAGACAGAGGGTAGCAGTGGAAGGGTGCTTTTCTGAATGGAGGGATGTGACTAGTGGTGTTCCGTAGGGATAAGTGCTGGGACCTTTGCTGTTTGTAGTATCTATAAATGATTTGGAGGAAAATGTAGCTGGTCTGATTAGTAAGTTTGCGGACGACACAAAGGTTGGTGGAGTTGCGGATAATGATGAGGATTGTCAGAGGATACAGCAGGATATAGATTAGATTAGATTAGAGATACAGCACTGAAACAGGCCCTTCGGCCCACCGAGCCTGTGCCGACCATCAACCACCCATTTATACTAATCCTACACTAATCCCATATTCCTACCAAACATCCCCACCTGTCCCTATATTTCCCTACCACCTACCTATACTAGTGACAATTTATAATGGCCAATTTACCTATCAACCTGCAAGTTTTTTGGCTTGTGGGAGGAAACCGGAGAACCCGGAGAAATCCCACACAAACACAGGGAGAACTTGCAAACTCCACACAGGCAGTACCTGGAATCAAACCCGGGTCCCTGGAGCTGTGAGGCTGCGGTGCTACCCACTGCGCCACTGTGCCGCCCCAATATTTGGCCCCAATATAGATCGGTTGGAGACTTGGGTGGAGAAATGGCAGATGGAGTTTAATCTGGACAAATGTGGGATAATGCATTTTGGAAGGTCTAATGCAGGTGGGAGGTATACAGTAAATGGCAGAACCCTTAGGAGTATTGACAGGCAGAGAGATCTGGGCGTACAGGTCCACAGGTCACTGAAAGTGGTAACGCAGGTGGATAAGGTAGTCAAGAAGGCATACGGCATGCTTGCCTTCATCGGTCGGGGCATAGAGTATAAAAATTGGCAAGTCATGTTGCAGCTGTACAGGACCTTAGTTAGGCCACACTTAGAATATTGCGTGCAATTCTGGTCGCCACACTACCAGAAGGACGTGGAGGCTTTGGAGAGGGTACAGAGGAGGTTTACCAGGATGTTGCCTGGTCTGGAGGGCATTAACTATGAGGAGAGGTTGGAAAAACTCGGATTGTTTTCACTGGAACGACGGAGGTGGAGGGGTGACATGATAGAGGTTTACAAAGTTATGAGCGGCATGGACAGAGTGGATAGTCATAAGCTTTTTCCCAGGGTGGAAGAGTCAGTTACTAGCGGACATAGGTTTAAGGTGCGAGGGACAAAGTTTAGAAGGGATGTGCGAGGCAAGTTTTTTACACAGAGGGTGGTGAGTGCCTGGAATTTGCTGCCAGGGGAGGTGGTGGAAGCAGATACGATAGCGACGTTTAAGAGACATCTTGACAAATATATGAATAGGATGGGAATAGAGGGATATGGGCCCCGGAAGTGCAGAAGGTGTTAGTTTAGGCAGGCATCAAGATCGGCGCAGGCTTGGAGGGCCGAATGGCCTGTTCCTGTGCTGTACTGTTCTTTGTTCTCTCTGCCCTCCTTTAAGATGCTCCTTAAAACTTACCTCTTTCAGCAAGCATTTGGTCACCTGTCCTAATAGCTCCTTCTGTGGCTTGGTATCAAATTTTGTTTAAATAATGCCTTGGGCCATTGCACTATGTTAAAGTCACTGTATAATTTCAAGTTGTGGTTGACGATGTAATCTTACATCAGTAACAAACAAAATGCTGACATTGATCATCAGGAAAAACTGATAATGTCTTATAGAAAAATAATCCAGTGAATAGCAAATAACCCAGTCTCAGTCGAAGCAAACCCTGCCTGATCAACCTGTAGAAATGACTGTTGGTGAAGTTGACGAACAAAAGTTTGGCACACTCATGTGATATCCTCTGTCCACAATTTTAGGAGAAGTGTTAACCCAGTTAAAGCAAGCAAATCAATGCTTGTGTTAAAATAATGGACAGAAGAGCGCTATAAGAACACTTGCCATCTACTGATATTGGCAAATGATTTCTAGGCTTAAAACCACTCAAGCTACTTCAAGGTCAAAATCAACAAGCATTTTCCAAAAAGAGGAACCGCCCACTCCTGACTCGATGATGCATTTCCATATCACATTCTTCTCGTTCTACTTCACTAGAACCTTCGCTATTCTGAATGCAGGAATGGATCTGTCCGTATTGACCTGATGCTGAAAATACTGCCTCAGGGGCAATATTAACTGTGTACTTACTGTGTAATTACTGATGTAGGTTTGACTAAACAATGGTAAAAACATCAATATGCAACATCCTGATTTATTTCAGTTAGGTGGGATAATCCTTGTGGACAAACAAAAAAAATGATGTCTTCTTAATTTCAAATAAATATTTTTCTTCTCAATACGTATTAAAATCACATACACAGGTCATTGTTGACTCACATTCCGTCAGAACTGTACTGACCCCCTCTCTCTTACCAATTCATTTTGAGAATCTCCGATGGATGATTAAGTAAACCTCAAGCTCCTTAACAGCACACTTAGTTTATCCAAGCTTGACTCTTAGGCTCTGCTATGTTAGTTAGCCTCATGGTCCTGGGTTAGAGAGGGAAAGATCAGCCAGGTTTCCCATCCATCACCACTATTCAATAGTGCCAACCGCAAGAGCACATGTCAGCGGGGAATCAGTTGGGCTCATCTATAATATCTCCCATGGTCAACACTTGGCAGGTGAATAATGGCCACTTGTGCAAGTTATTGGAGGTTAACGGGAATTGTAACCCAGCAAGGCCCTTCAGGAAAGGAAGGGAGAATACAGAACTGCAAAAATAGCAAATAAGCAATAAAATAGGAGTACAAACTAGGGTGAAATATTTCTTTCTCCAATAGGTTCCAAGTCCTTATGTATGTACAAAAATATCATTTGGCTACATTGCACTGAAAACCCTCGTTTCACATTTATATAAATGTTTTCTCAATAGACAGCTACGTTCTGTAACTAAATTTTGTTGAAAGAACATAAATGACATGATACAGACAGAGGCCACAGTAGAAACCTCTTTCCATTTCAGTGAAGCCAAATCACATCCCCTTTGATACACAGCACCCGCCTTCAGCAACGGCAAGCATTTGTGAAAAACAGCCACAAAAATAGCTAATGGCTTATAATTTGTCAGCGCAACAGCAATGGAGGGATAAAAAAAATGTTGCAAAAAAACAAGCAGCTCAGTTCTTTTGTCTCCTGGTAAGCTTGGTTGCTGTCAATGTCACATCTCAGCAATTCCTTTTCTATATATTCCAATTTCTACTGTGATTGTCTGGCATGGCTGTTAGGTCTGTTTGGTTCTCAAAAGTCTTTGAGCAGTGTACACAGAAAGAATCCTAGTTCTGTCTATTCCCATTGCTTTGATCTTCTTTGTAACAGATTGAATGTTGCTACAGCTTAATCCCTCACCCTGCATGCAAAACAATGAGTATATGCTGGATAGTGGAGAACTCCATTTATCAGAAGAAGCAGACTCATAGGATGAGAAGTATAGCAGCAAGTATCTTGACTGAGTGAGGAGTCATTTTCAGATTATAGAAGAGTTTTCAATTGAGACAGCTTCTATGCTCCCGAATTTGCCCTTTTTTTAATGCAGTTCAGCAATGAGAAAAACAGTATCCTGTCAAGTTTCATGCATGTGCAGTTGCTAGGAAGCTGCAAGAGCAACTTTAAAGGCACATGTGTGTGATGTTCCACATGTACAGTTCATTACTAGTCACACTGGCTGGGACCTGGCAAGTCTATCAGATTCATAACTTTGTGAGATTATCCTAAATGGTGCTTGTGACATTAGCAGAATTCCTTGATCAGTAAATCGCATCGTATTTACAGCACAGAAAGAGGCCATTCGGCCCATTGATCTGTGTTTATGTTCCACACGAGCCTCGTTCCAACCTTACCTCATCACACCCTATCAATATATCCTTCATTTCTTTTCGCCCTCATGTGTTGGCCATTACTCAGTTGGTAGCACACTTGCCACTTAGTAAGAAGGTTGTAGGTTCATGTCTCACTCCAGAGACATGAACACAAAAATCTATGCTGGCAGTCCAGTGCTATACTGAGGAAGTGCTGCACTGTTGGAGGCACTGACTTTTGGCTTTAGAGATGGTGCATAAAAGATTTACGAGAATAGTTCCACGTATGAGAGACTTCAGTTACATGGATAGATTGAAGAAGCTGAGCTATTCTCCTTAGAGATGAGAAGATTGAGAGCAGATTTGATAGCGGTGTTCAAAATCATGAGGGGTCTAGACAGAGTAGATAGAGAGAACCTGTTCCAATTGGTTGAATGATTGAGAACCAGAGGACACCGATTTAAGGTGAATGACAGAAGAACTAAAGGCAACATGAGGAAAAAAAGTTCATGCAGGGAGTAGTTAGGATCTGGATTGCACTGCCTGAGAGTGTAGTGAAGGCAAATTCAGTCATGGCTTTCAAAAGGGAATTGGATAAGCACCTGAAGAGAAAACATTTGTAGGGCTATGGGGAAAGGGCTGGGGAGTGAGACTAGCTGATTTGCTCTTGCAGAGAGCCAGCACGGACATGATGGGCCAAATGGCACACCCACAGTGCTCTGACTGAGGGAGTTCCAGGAGTTTGATTCAGTGACAATGAGGGAACAGCGATATATTTGCAAGTCAGCTTGGCTAAAGGTGCAGCTAGTTCTGGAGAACAAGTCTCCAGCCGGATTTTGTCTGGGTCCATAGCCTTTGCTGTATCCAGTGCCTTGAGCCATTTCTTGATATCACGTGGAGGGAATCGACTGGCTGAAAACTGGCATCTATGATGCTGGGGACCTCAGGATGAGGCAGAGATGGATCATCTACTTGGCACTTCTGGCTGAAGAGGGCTGAAATTGGTTCAGCCTTGTCTTTTGCACTGATGTGCTGGGGACGTTTTGAAGCCCTCTCCGCCAGTTAGATGTTTAATTGTCCACCGCCATTCATGACTGGATATGGCAGGACTGCAGAGCTTTTATCCGTTGGTTGTGGGATCACTTAGCTCTGACTATAGCATGCTGCTTCTGCTGTTTGGCATGCATGTAGCTTCACCACATTGGCATTTCATTTTGAGGTATTCCTGGTACTGCTCCTCGCATGCTCTCCTACACTCCTCATTGAATCAGGATTAGTCCCCTGGCTTGGTGGTAATGGTAGAGTGAAGGAGATGCCGAGCTATGAGGTTACAGATTGTGGATGAATACAATTCTGCTGCTGTTGATGGCCCACAGTGTCTCATGGATGTCCAGTTTTGAGCTGCTGCATCTGTTCTGAGTCTATCCAATTTAGCATGGTGATAGTGCCACACAACATGAGGGAGGGTGTCCTCAGTGTGAAGATGAAACTTCGTCTCTACAAGGACTGTGTGGTTGTCACTCTTACAAATACTGTCATGGACAGATGCATCTGCATCAAGTAAATTAGTGAGGACAAGGTCCAGTAGATTTTTCCCTCTTGTTGGCTGTCTCAGCACCTGCCACAGACCCAGTCCAGCTGATATTTTCTTCAGGACTTGGCCAGCTTGGACAGCAGTGGTGCTGAGTGCCAAGCCACTCATGTTGATGGACACTGAAGTCTCTCTCCCAAAGTACACTGTGTGCCCTTGCCACCCTCAGTGCTTCTTCCAGGTGGTGTTCAACATGGAGAAGCATTGATTCATCAGCTGAGGGAGGGCAGTCGGTGGTAATCAGCAGGAGGTTTCCTTTCCCCTGTTTAACCTGATGCCATGAGACTTCATGGGGTCTGCAGTCAATGTTGAAGACTCCCAGGGCCTCACCCTCCAGCTCTGGTGGGTCTGTCCTGCCAGTAGAATAGGATATACCCAGGGATGGTGTTGAGGAGTTTGGCTGTACATTATCTGTAAGGTATGATTTGGTGGGTATGACTATGCCAGGCTATTGCTTGACTAGTCTGTGGGACAGCTCTCCAAATTTTGACACAAGTCTTCAGATGTTAGTGAGGAGGACTTTGCTGGGCTGACTGGACAGGGTATGCCTTTGTTGTTTCGGGTGCCTAGGTTAATGCCAAGTGGTCTGTCTGATTTTATTCTTTTTCAACTTTTTTGCAGCACTTTTGATACAACTGAATGGCTTGCTAGGCCGTTTCAGAGGGCAATTAACAGTCCAGCATATTGCTGTGGGTCTGGAGTCACATGTTGACATAAGGACAGCAGATTTTCTCCCCTGAAGGACATTAGTGAATCAGATGGCTTTTTATGGCAATCCAGTAGTTTCATGATCATTATTAATGAGACTAATATTTTATCCCAGATTTATTAATTAGTTGAACTGCCATGGTGGGATTTGAACTCATGCCTCTGGAGCATTAGTCTGACCCTCTGGATTACTAGTCCAGTCACATTACCACTATGCTACCATCCCCATTAGATTTGCTCCGCTTGACATTACCATTGTCACATCCTCCACCATTAACACCCTGGAAGTTACTGTTGCGGACACTTAACTGGACCAGTTGCAAAAATACTTCAGGATCCTGACAACATATGGTTGTAGTACTGGAGAAGAAAACTTGGACCTTCACGTTGTCTTTGTTGATCTCACAAAGGCCTTTGAAAGAGTTAGCAGAGAGCCTCTGCAAACTGCTGGCCAAAGTTGGCTGTCCCGAAAGGTTGATCCAGATGATGCATCAGTTCCATGATGGCCAAAGTCATGGAAGATGGTGAAGTTTCGAGCTCCTCCCCTGTCTCCAATGGAGTCACATAGGGTTGTGTTCTAGCTCTCATCCTTCATTGTTTGCTGATACCTTCAGGAACATGGATAAAGGAGTATATATCCACATCAGGGTGGATAGTAAATTATACAATTGCCACCGCCTCCAGTTCAAAGCTAAAACTGACTGCTGGTGAATTTGCTCAGGAGCTCTTGTTTGCTAATTACTGTGCCATGGTTGCCTACACTGAAAAGGACCTCCAAGTCACCATGGACCATTTCTCAGTTGCCCTCACTATCAGTCTGGAGAAGATGGAAATTATATACCATCCAGCTCCCAGAAAACCTTATGTGTGACTGAATAGCACCATGGAAAAGCATATACTGTCTGTAGTAGATGGGTTCGCCTATCCAGGAAGTACCAAGTCATATGATGTACTCCTAGACGGTCGTACTTTTAGAAGGGTCTGTGTGAGGTTATGGGATAAAACAGCCATTAAACCTGCAACAAAACAAAGTCTCCAAAATGACAGTGATAACATTCTTCGTATATATGTATGATAACTGGCACCACTTAAAGTTGTCGCATCAGAAAGCTCAATCACTTCCATCTACAGTGCCTCAGAAAGATTTTGAAAATCTGGTAATGGCATAAGATACTAGATACTGAGGTCCTCAGAAGGGCTGATATGCAAGGCATTGAGGTAACGACCGTACAGGCGCAGCTAAGGTGGGATGGTTACAAAACGCAAATTCTTGATACTAGACTACCCAAGAAGCTATTCCATGTAAGCCACAATGTAGCACGATCTGAGAAAGTAGGCAATGCTGATTTTTTTTATTCACTTCACTCAGTTCCAGACATCAGATGTTGTAAATGATACTTCACAGGCCCACAAAAGTGAGTGCCTGCTGCCACAAACTGCTCTTCACCAGGGACCCTCTGAGAAATCTTAGCTTCATCCTTGCTGAGTGTCTGTGGAAATTCAGGATAATGATTTCCTCAAAGATTTGCTTGAATAATAACAAGGCATTTCAACCCTGAAGTGTTACCTTAATCAGATGGGAGAAACTAAAAAGGAAGACAAATGCATGCTTTCATCTATAAAAAAACAGCAATGAATAGAGTCTCCTCAACTACAAATGGACGCCAGAAATCAGTCATAGAAATTGTTGTACAGGTGGTTTCAGAAGTGGTACAAATGATCCTCCAGCACTACAAATATAGATGCCCAAAGTGACTCTATCCAGACAGGATCAGCAGTATTTAAAATTGCTCAGATATTTATTTTTCTGATTTTCTCAGCCCCCACTCCTCACTGCGCCAAGGATGCTCACTCCTGGCCTTGACTGTCTTCTTGCAACTTGCCCAAATGGCCATTCTTTATGAGCCAGCCTGGACAGTGAGTATTGGCAGGGAATTCGACCAAGGAAGCATCACAGTTGAGCCTGATCCTGGTCTCACCCAAAAGCTGTACTTTTCAATAGAGGTCATGGAATAGTCATCAGGAACAGGAACCCTGGCTGATTTTGTTTTTCTCCCAATCACAGAATCCCAACTGACACTCTACAGAGACAGAAATTGAACCCAAAACCATCCGGTCTATATGACTGCAGGGTGCAGTGCTTTAAACCACTAGACCATCGGAGAGTGGATCACGGTTTCATGTTCTTTGCCCACAAGCAGTTCACTGAAATCTTTGGAATAGCTCAAAAAGCATCTCAACCTATCCATTATCAGCATTTACCAAAGCTGAAAGAGGAGACTAAGAGGCAGAAAAAAAGGAAGGGAACTGCAGGGTGCAGATAATAAGAGTGCACTAAGTGTCACAGGAGTCCAGCACCCTATGTGCTAGTCAATGGCTGCTGAAGTGGAGGTGCTGCCTGAGCTGGTTGTAAGGATGGTGATCCTTTTGCCATTCCATGGCACTACCTCAGTAGGTCAGCACTGCAGCATGCCCACAAGGAGATGGAGCCAAGTTTCAGCCCGCCGCTGACCTATACTATCACTGCATGTGCCAGCCTTATGCTTCATGCTGGCTGCAGGTGTTCTTGCAGCAGATGGTGCAGCTCTGCATCGATCTCTGCTAATCCAAGATCCTAAGAATGGTCATTGGAAGGTATAAAGTGACAGGGGCATGCAGAAATGATTGGCTTTACCCATCAAGATGCCTTCAATCAGGATATGTTGTCCCTTCTTTTATGTGATGCTCTTGTAGAGATGGCATAGTGGGATTGGAGTACTTACGAGGAAGCACCATTACGGTTAGCCAAGCATTTACGTATCTTAGTAGTGCCATCTGATATACCAATTCCCATTGGAAAGAGAACCTCAGCATGCATTAATCATCTGCCAAAGCAAATTATGTTCAATCTGTGTGCAGGTAGTTGGCAGATAACCAAAGAGAATCTCTTGCTGTAGCCTAAGCTGCCTGGCATTCTTTCATGGTTCTTCATCTTCTTACAGTCACGCCAGAAAGGGGAGGCAAACTAGGAAATATTGTCACAAAGGTTCACAATACCCTAAGTACCAGCAGCAGAACCCAGAAATGGCAAAACACCAAAGAAGTAGCTAAAATAGGCTTGTTGCTATATCGTTCCTATGACTTCAATATGCTTAATGCTCGTTATTCTGAACAGCCATTTTTAATGGGTGTAATTTATTATCTGGATGGTTGGAAATGATGCACAGAACATTTCTATCCCAGTACACGTTTCAATAACGTGCTTGCCTGTTTAAAGCAAAAACTTCCATTGTCCAGTCCTCCCCACTTTCCACTTCTGGACATCGGTTAACCAGCCCAAAATCTGACTGTAAAGTCAGCAAAATCTAGGCTCAGGCCTTCAAGATGTAGGGAATCACGGTCACGAATCCATGCCCTATGACTCTACGGCACGCGCACTGGCACACAACACACTGTGATATGCAGACAGACACATTCTGTGGCATCTTTAATTGCCAAAGTCAGCCAGATTTTTGAGTTTTACACCGTGATTTCTATGTTTTGATACCAGGATCCACTGTGGTAAACTGGTAGAGAACAACTAATCATCACTCCATAATTCTTCCTCCCAGTGTTTCATTCGTCATCCAGAATAGTCTGACCTGTGGAAGACTCATCTATAGCCACTATTAGAGACATGTCACTTCCACATCAGCTCGTAAGGCACCATACTATTGCTCCCTCTGCACACTGCAATTCACCCAGGCCCATTGAGACATTTCGTAAAATTGCTGCACTGCCAAAGGTCTATGAGTGGAAAACTGGACATTCTGTAGATACAGAACAGTAACTATAAAACAATGGAGTTGCATTCCAAACTAGAACTGAGTAAGCAAACTACTACAGATGCTGGAAATCTGAAATAAAAACTTCTTTCAATTTGGTATACTGTATTCGCTGCTCACAGTGCAGTCGCCTCCGGAACACCTCCACTCAGTCCGAAAGCATGACCCGTGCTTCTGGTTGCTTGCCATTTCAACATACACCCCTGCTCTCATGCCCACATTTCTGTCCTTGGCCTGCTGCAGTGTTCTAGTGAACATCAATGCAAGCTCGAGGAACAGCACCTCATTTTCCGATTAGGCACTCTACAGTCTTCCGGATTCAACATTGAGTTCAATAATTTTTTTTTATTATTATTTTATTTTGTTTTGTTCCACCATTTTTTTTACCATGTGCCTGCCTTAAACTTGTGCTTTTCATATTTGTGCTTTTCGACAGAGCTGTCTATTACTCTGTCATTAACACTCTCTCTGCACTAATGCTTTGTCTTTCACCACACCATTAGCACTCCCTTTGCCTTGGCTCCATGACCTCTTTGTCAGTTAATCTCTCCTGCCCTCTGCCTATCACACACCTTCCCTTTTGTTCTCTTTCCCCCCACCCCGCTTCAGTTGCTTAAAACCTATTACATTTCTACCCTTTGCCAGTTCTGATGAAAGGTCACAGACCTGAAACATCAACTCTGCTTCTCACTCCACAGATGCTGCCAGACCTGCTAAGTATTTACAGCACTTTCTGTTTTTATTTCAGATTTCCAGCATCCACGGTAACATGCTTTTATAGCAGTGAGTTAGTGTGTCCCAACCTGCTAGTCTAGTGAAGGGAATATGTGCCCATTGATCCATGTGTGTGTGTGGTGGGAGGGCAACATTTCTTAAAAGTCCATCATTAGAAAAAAATTATGAGACCAGTCACAATGGCAGCTTGGCACAGGGAATTCCCTGTCTCTATAATGGATAATGTGCAGCAGAAAAACAACATCATCTGTCAGTAACCTTGAGTGTATCAAACACAGAAATATGGATTCGCAGGAATGAGTAAAAAATCTGTAATACAATCTGAGGGTTCACATATCATTGTGACAGCCAGTTTACACTTCCTACATGAATTTCAAGATTGTATTATTGCCTTATACTGATTTTTGACATACTTGCATCATATAGAAGAGCATGTTAGGATGGCAGCTTTAGAATTCATGTTCATTTGTAAAGCACACCTTTCATATCACACAACTAATGCCAATGACTTCTACTACAATCTGTTCAATAGAACTTAACACAGAAAGTCCAAGGACTGGTTTACAGTCTGTGCTTTCCAAAAGATAGCACCTCCGACAGTGCAGCACTGCCTTAGCGCTACACTGGAGAGCCAGCCTAACGTATGTGCTTGAGACTTCGGCCCACAGAATGATCACTTGAGAAAAATATTACATCACAGGAACTGTACCCTTCAGGAGAGAAGGAGAGAAAATTGAAGGAATATAAAAAAGAACATTACTGTTAACCTTGATGTTGCATTATAATGTGTAGATCTAGCAGCTCTCTGAGTCTCAGATAGCCCTTAGAATAGAAAAGATTAAGGGGAGATTTAATAAAGGTGTTCAAAATTAGGAGGGATTTTGATATAGTAAATATTGAGAAACCGTTTCCACTGGCAGGAGGGCCAAACCAGAGGACACAGATTTAAGGTAATTGGCAAAAGAATCAGAGGGGGAGATGAGTAGCATTTTATATGCAGCACGTTTTTGTGATCAGGAATGAATGCAATGCCTGAAAAGGTGGTGGAAGAAAATTCAATAGTAACTTTCAAAAGGGTTAAGTACTTGAAGGAGAAAATTTGCTGGGCGAGAAGGAAAGGGCAGGGGGCAAATGGAACTAATTGTACAGCTCTTTCAAAAATCTACCAGAGGCATGATGGGCCAATTGGCCTCCTTCTGTGCTGCATGATTTTATGATTCTAAGGAAGAATACTGGTTATGATCATATGTTCATCCAGGGTATTAAAGGCAGGTGACAAGTAAAGCCTGGATATTTAACACAGCAAGAGATTTGCTCTGGTTTGACCTTGTCTACCTCCTGGCATTTTGGTATGATTTGTGATTGTCAGAGGCCTATGAAAGGTTACCTGGGCACACAGTGGCCGGGGGGTGGGGGGGGGGGGTGGCGTGTGCATGTGCATGGAGTGCTAAAATAATGAAAAAGGTGAACACTAAAAACATTTCGAATGCGAAAGAGCATCAACAATTTCATCTTCTATTGTTCCGCAGGCCTTTTATTACACAGTTTAAGTAATTGGTTGAGGTGGAAAAGCTTTTTGTGTAATTGGGAGGATATTATTGCAGCAGATTTATTGACAGCTTTAGCAGTAATTTAATGTTTTGTATCGATAAACGCAGATCAGATACTGCCATTAGTGCAAATCAATTAGTAATGGAATACAATCACAGAGGAAGATGCTGTTCCTCTGAAAGCTATCCTTGGAATTCTATTTTCATGTCTGTTGCTTGTTTCAGGTCATTTGCAGAGCTCAGCAGCATTACTATGGTCTGCCTCGTAAAGGGAAACTCGAGATATTTTATCCAAATTCACCCTCGCTGATTGATTGTCACTCAGGAACCAAGAACTTTAGGAAAGCTGTCAATTCCTTGAGAGGGTGCAGAAGAGGTTTACGAGAATGCTACCAGGGATGAGTGACTTCAGTTATATGGAGAGACTGGAAATGCAGTGATTGTTCTCCTTCGAGCAGCAACAGTAAGAGGACATTTGATAGAGGTGTTCAGAATCATGCAGTATTTTGATAGAGTAAAAAAGGAGAAACTGTTTCCAGTGAAAGAAGGCTCAGTAACTGAGGACACAGATTTCAGGTGATTTGCAAAAAAACCAGAGGCGACATGTGGAAACATTTTTTTTTAACACAATGAGTTGTTGTGATCTTGAATGCACTCCCTGAAAAAGTAGTCGAAGCAGATTAACTTTCAAAAGGAAATTAGGTAAATACTTGAAGAGAAAAAATGTGTAGGGCTCTAGGGAAAAAACGAGGGAGGAGCACTAGTTGGATAGCTCTACCAAAGAGCCAGCACATGCACGATGGGCTGAGCAGTCCCTTTCTGTGCTGTATCATCCTTTGATTGCAGCCTAAATCTTCTGATCACCATTATTTTTAAAGGGTTAATGTTGGTATTAATATAATGCTGATTGGAAAATTTAGGTCTACATTTCCATTTCTACTTTGACAGGGAAACAAAACTACTAAATACTGTGGGGCTGGGTGGGTCAGTCACGTACCTGTCACTGTGGGAACTTCGTTGAAAATCCTTGCCAGTTTGAGTGTCCTACATGACACATTTTTGCATGAGGCAAGCACCAATGTAGAAACACCTCGAGTTAAAAGGCTGCAGGTTTGAACCTCACTCCTGATTCAGCACAGTGTCAAAACTGGAAACTGCTGGTCTTTACAGCTCAGTGTTGGAGCTTTAACAAATAGCATCTGGGGCACTTCCAGTAACTTGCTTCACAGAAGCAAAGTAAGGATTTTATAACACAAGAGGAAAGTAAAGCATTTCATTCATCATTTTTCTCCAGACTGAACTTTCTTTTATTTTTCTTTGTATGAACCTAGGAAATATCAAGGATGAATGAAGGCCATTCAGCCCATCCTTCAAACCCCCAGCTTCCCCATTATAATATTCAGCTGTATGTTCAGCATGCCCACTGCTTCTGTCTCTATTACTATTCCTGGCGGATTATGCAATTGGTTAGCATAATTTCAGTAAGGACCTTCTTCCAAATATCTGGATTAAACTGTTTTCTCACTGGTTCAAATTTCTGTCTTCTGTCCTGTGTCCCTGGTTTAATTTGAAATGCTGGGTTTATTTTACCTACACCATTTATCCAGGGCTATGGGAAAAGAGCAGGGCAGTGGGACTAAGTGGATAGCTCTTTCAGAAAGCCGGCAGAGGTACGATAGGTCAAGAGGCCTGCTTCTGTGCTGTAAATTCTCTGATTCCATGGAATACTTGAACTCCCCCTTTAACCTTCTCCTTTCTGGACTGCAGAGTTTGAGCATCTTTAACTTTTCCTTGTAATTCATCTCTTCGTGTCCTTTTCTACTCTGCTGGAAGAACATGTGTATGTGAATGTCACGTGACAAGATTGAGCCACCTCAGTGAGATACCTGAGGGCTGCCAATGCCCACGGAATCTTACTGCAGAAAGAGACACTGTCTTTCAGAAAAGGAGAAGGGAAAATCAGCGAAACACAAATCAACTTCCTGTTCTTGTTTTGTTCCCGATGATGTTCCCATCGTGCCAAAGTCAGACCTCAGAGCTGAGTGCAGTCTGGACAGGATAGGGTGCTTTGTCATACAAAACCTGCAGAGCAAGCTTCGTGCTGAAACATGGCAACACAACAACTGCAAGATTAATGTACTTCTTGAGAATTCCTGACAAGTGTATGATCGAAGCGGTCACCATCTGGTCCTGCCTGGCATGAGTGGCCTCAAGCAATCATTAGCAGAGAGAAAGGTAATTTATCCTGCACCATTAGCCATTATTTATCAGCCAACCCATGGTCATCCAATGATGTACAGGTATTAACCATAATAGCATGCAGCCCCACTGTATCAATGCACAGTTTACTTCTGTAATAACACAGGGGCGATCATAAAGTTTCTAAATTAAGAAGCAATATCGTCAGGAGTGCATACCCCATTAGCGTGTCAAACTGTTGTACTGTCACACAGTAATATGTTGCTTCTTCACCCGAACTTCCTTCCCAAATTCAGCTGGATCATTTGCAAGATGTGACAAACAGAAGCCCATATGCTCCTCACAAATGTTGTAGTTGGAGGTATATGGGTTTGAAGGTTGGTTTATTAAGGTGAAAAGTGATGAAATCAGTTGTTGAGGCAAAGAAACAATGCATGAGGAAAGTTACGAAGTGACACCAAGCTCGTATGAGAAAGGGAAGGATAAGGAAGATCAGAGTTCACTTATTTAGTTATAGAATACTGCATGGGGAAAGAGCGTGACAAAAGATACTCATAATAATTATCTCATGCAATGTCGAATGAGAAGCTGTGTGGCTCTCTGAAATTCTACAACACAGTACAAAGAAAACCTGTGAGAAATAATGACTGGAGGCAGTCTATGAGTGGAACATATATTACTTGATAAAAATAACATCTGAGTTTTCTCCCTCCTCAAAAACGAAAAGAGATTCCAAATCATGTTTTTGATGAAAGCCTAGAAAGCAATTGAGGTTTAGCAATTTAGGGAATTTATAGAATTTACATCTGATCTGGGTACGGTTTGGATTTATACAGATTACAAAAGTCCCAGGTTATACCTCCCAGTGTACGCTGAATTAACAGACCTGAGTTTGATACAGACCGGGCCCTAAAGCTGATTTTAAAACATTTCAGCTTGGGAATTAGCCATGCTTCCTGTTCCAGATTGATGCCCACTGATTCCTGCTGAAAAAAGGTGGAAAGTAAATCGGGTGAGGATGTGTAACAGACCAATCAGCTGCCGTGAGCTTTCTGGCAGATGGTGAAAATTAAAATCTACATTAACGTCTTAGCCTGCAGTTGGATGAAGTACTAGACAGCTGCGGGTGCCCTATGGGATGGTACCCGAGCATTGACTACCCCAGGCTGTGCTGAATGATCTCAGCTGGGGCCTTTTTTTTAGTTTCAGTCTCCCTCGGTAAAAATCAGACAGGCTCCGTACCATTACCATTATTCAGTGATTCTTGTGCAAAATGTATGGGGGTAATTTTGACTTTGGACAAAGATGTGGATTGTTAGATATTGGCTCGACCACCCTTTAAACACCTCTCTTGATTTCTACCTAAACTGAAGTCAATGGGTACATAGGAACAGAAGGAGGCTGTTTGATCACTCGAGCCTGTTCTGCCTTTCGATTACATCACGGCTAATATGTATCTGAACTCCATCAATCCATTTAGTTCCGTATCCCTAATCCCCTTACCCAACAGAAGTCCATCCATCTCAGTTTTGACATTTTCAATTGACCCCGAGCCTCAGCAGCTTTTTGCGGGAGAGTACAAGATCTCCACTACCCTTTGTGTGAAGAAGTGCTTCCTGACATCACCCCCACTAGAGGACCAAAAATGGGCACAGGCAGCCAAGCCAATTTCCTGCATTTTACACTATCGTCCAATGTCAAAATTACCCCCTACATGTGGACACTGGGTGAGGGCAGAATTGACTCACCTGTGATGTGCTTTATGGCTAAATGTCCTGGAGACACTCACAGTCTATCTAGACACACAGGTGAAGTACTGGAGAATTACCAACACCGCGGAACCAGATCCCAGTAAGAATAGGATCGGCTCTGGTTGTAATGTTTACAGGATATCGTAAACATGTTCCTTTTTAAATCATCCACAAAGTCACTTCATATACTGACCAGGGCAAGGCCCAGGAGCAGAGAAAAGGAATGAAAATCTCTTCCTTTTTTTCAGTTTTCAAATTTAACTTTACAGCACTGATTGAAAATTGATATAAAAAAATTCAGTCCTCCAGATGCCATACAAAGATGTAAGCATTCTAAAAGCTGATAAAGTGAGTTATTAATGGACTGAACAACTCCAGTAGAAGGCTGAGGAAATGAAGGGGTCCCTTAACAAATGTTCTGCTCCACTAACTGTACACACTTTAATGGGTTCCACATGCTTCCCCAATAGTCTAGCTTGTTGGGGATGATGCCCATACTGACTGAAAGCATTAATATTCACCTTGTTGTCGAATTGTTTTGACAGCCAAATGTTATTCCCAACAATTACTGAAATGATCTTGTGTCTGTTGATGGGCCGCTTGGTGACTTTGTGGAGTAAGAAGGGGGTACCTCTGCCTCATGTGACCAATTCTGAACATCAGGCAGGCCATTGGGGTCAGATACAAGATGAAGATAGGAATTCAAAGAGTAACAGATCGTCTTTTCTTTCCAGCCACTTTTTACTAGCTTGCAGTGGGCTGGCTGCTTTTCTCCTATTTGAAGAATTGGCCCCAGAGGAATTAAAAGCATTCAAAAAATTAAGGAAGAATTGAGGTGGAAAGAGAAAAGGAAGGACAGTTACATCACAGGAAACATAAAATCATGTCCAGCACCATGCATTGCTCATTCTTGGGATGTCGGTGTTGCTGGCAAGAATGGCACTTGTTGTCCATCCCGAGTTCCCTGAGAAGATAGTAATACAACCGAGCGGCTTGCTAGGATACTTCAGAAGGAATTCAAGAGTCAATGCTGACTTGGAGTCACATAAGGACAGCAGGTTTCCTTTCCTAAAAAGACATCCTCTTACCTTCCGGGAGCAGAGCAGAGCAGACCTGTGTGAGAGCAGTCAGAGCTCTTGCAGCGCGCCGGAGTTTTGAAAAAAAAGGCAAACAGTGATGTCAGAGGAGAGCTGCAAGGTGATTGGTTGGTAAGTAGCAGCTGTTAGAATATCTTTAAAAAAAATAAGGGGAAAGTTGTTTTTTTTGTTGTAAAAAAAAAACTGGTGATAAGGTGAGTACTACCAAAGTGTTTTTTTTTTAAGGACTTTAGATTGGAGTGGGTAGAACAAGGCCCCTAGTATAATTAGTATTTTTTTAATTAAGGGAGTAACTAATTAACTTAAGGGTAAGTCATGGCAGGAGAGCTCAGCCTGTGATATGCTCCTCCTGCGCTATGTAGGAAATCAGGGATGCTTCCAGTGTCACTGGTGACCATGTGTGCAGGAAGTGTATCCAGCTGCAGCTACTGGCTACCCGCATTACGGAGCTGGAACTGCAGGTGGATTCCCTGTGGAGTATCCGCAATACTGAGGACGTCGTGGATAGCACGTTTAGTGAGGGGGTCACACCGCAGATAATAGCTGCACAGGCAAACAACAGATGGGTGACCACCAGACGGAGTAGTAGGCGCAGGCAGGTAGTGCAGGAGTCCCCTGTGGCCATCCCCCTTTTAAACCGCTTTGGATACTGTTCAAGCTTTGCCAAGTTCGTGGCACCACAGAGGGCTCTGCTGCACAGCAGGGGAAGAAAAGGGTTAGAAGAGCTATAGTGATAGGGGATTCTATTGCAAGGAGTGCAGATAGGCGTTTCTGTGGCCACAAACGAGACTCCAGGATGGTATGTTGCCTCCCTGGTGCTAGGGTCAAGAATGTCTCGGAGCTGCTGCAGGACATTCTGAAAGGGGAGGGTGAGCAGCCAGAGGTCGTGGTCCATATTGGTACGAACGACATAGGCAGGAAGAGAGATGAGGTCCTGCAAAGTGAATATAGGGAGTTAGGCAGAAGGTTAAAAAGCAGGAACTCTAGGGTTGTAATCTCAGGATTACTCCCTGTTCCACATGCTAGTGAGGGTAGGAATAGGAGGATTAGGCAAATGAATGCGTGGCTGAAGAGCTGGTGTAGGCGGGAGGGCTTCAGCTACTTGGATCATTGGGATCTCTTCTGGTGCAGAGGTGACCTGGACAAAAAGGATGGGTTGCATCTAAACTGGAGGGGGACCAATATCCTTGCGGGGAGGTTTGCTAGTACTACTCAGGAGGGTTTAAACTAGTCTTGCAGGGGGGTGGGACCCAAAGTAGTGGTCTCTCCGATGAGATAGTTGAGGCAAATGTAGAGGTTAAAGCAAGCAAGTCCAGTAGGCATGCCGGGCAGTGGCAGAACAGGGAGCGTGGAAGGTCTAGTAGGCTAAACTGCATTTACTTTAATGCAAGAAACCTTACAGGTAAGGCAGATGAACTCAGAGCATGGATCGGTACATGGGATTGTGATATTATAGTTATTACAGAAACAGGGATGGACAGGACTGGCAGCTCAATGTTCTGGGGTACCGATGCTTCCGGCGTGACAGAGGTGGAGGTAAGAGAGGAGGGGGAGTTGCACTATTGATTAGGGAGGACATCACGGCAGTACTTAGAGAGGATATCCCGGGGGAAATGTCCAGCGAAGCCATATGGGTAGAACTTAGAAATAAGAAAGGGGTGATCACTTTGATGGGATTATACTATAGGCCCCCCAATAGTCAGAGGGAAGTGGAGGAGCATATATGTAGGGAAATCACAGATAGGTGTAGGAATTATAGGGTTGTAATAGTAGGTGATTTTAACTTCCCTAATATTGACTGGAACTGCCTTAGTGCTAAGGGATCAGATGGGGAAGAATTTGTTAAGTGTGTCCAGGATAGTTTTCTGAAGCAGTATGTGGATGGCCCTGCTAGAGAAGGGGCTACACTCGACCTCCTCTTAGGAAATGAGGATGGGCAGGTGGTTGATGTGTCAGTGGGGGAGCACTTTGGGACCAGTGACCATAACTCTATTAGCTTCAAGATAGTTATGGAAAAAGATAGGACTGGTCCTCAGGTTGAAGTCCTAAAATGGGGGAAGGCTAATTTCGATGGCATCAGACAGGAACTCTCAAAAGTTGAATGGGAGAGGCTGTTTACAGGTAAAGGGATGCCTGGCAAGTGGGAGGCTTTTAAAAGTGAGAGAGGAAGAGTTCAGGGCCGGCATGTTCCTGTTAGACAGAAGGGCAAGGCTGGCAAGTTTAGGGAACCTTGATTGACAAGGTATATTGAGGGTCTGGTCAGGACTAAGAAGGAGGCATATGTCAGGTAAAGGCAGCTGGGATGGAGCGAGTCCCTCGAGGAGTACAGGGGAATGTAGGACTACACTTAAGAAGGAAATTAGGATGGCGAAAAGGGGCCATGAGATTTCCCTGGCTGATAAGATAAAGGGGAATCCTAAAAGATTCTGTAAGTATATTAAGAGTAAAAGGGTAACGAGGGAGAGAGTAGGTCCCCTTGAGGATCAGTGTGGCAATCTATGTGTGGAGCCACGGGAAATGGGTGAGGTCTTAAATGAATATTTCTCGTCGTATTTACCGTGGAGAAGGTCATGGAAGCTAGCGAGTTCAAGGGAGGGAACACCGATATTCTGGAGCATATCAACATTACAAAGGAGGAGGTGTTGGAGGTTTTGAAGCGCATTAAGGTGGATAAATCCCCAGGGCCTGACCAGATGTATCCTAGGATGCTATGGGAAGCAAGGGAGGAGACTGCTGGGGCCCTGACAGAGATTTTTGTATCATTGTTAGCTCGGGTGAGGTACCGGAAGACTGGAGGATAGCTAATGTTGTGCCTTTATTTAAGAAGAGCAGCAGGTATAAGCCAGGGAACTACAGGCCGGTGAGCCTGACATCAGTGGTGGGAAAGTTATTGGAAGGGATTCTGAGAGACAGGATTTATATGCATTTGGAAAGGCATGGTGAGACTAGGAATAGTCAGCGTGGCTTTGTGCGTGGGAAGTCATGTCTCACAAATTTGATTGAGTTTTTCGAGGAGGTGACCAAGAGGATTGACGAGGGCAGGGCAATGGACGTTGTCTACATGGACTTTAGCAAGGCCTTTGACAAGGTCCCGTATGGTAGGCTGGACCAGAAAGTTCGAACACATGGGATCCAGGGTGAGCTAGCAAATTGGATACAAAATTGGCTTGGTGATAGGAGGCAGAGGGTGGTAGTGGAGGGTTGTTTTTCAGATTGGAGGCCGGTGACCAGTGGTGTGCCGCAGGGATCGGTACTGGGCCCTCTGTTGTTTGTCATATATTAATGACTTGGATGTGAATGTAAGGGGCATGATTAGTAAGTTTGCAGATGATGCCAAAATTGGTGGTATAGTGGACAGTGAAGAAGGTTGTCTAAGGTTACAACAGGATATCGATCAAGTGGGAAAGTGGGCAAGGGAGTGGCAAATGGAATTTAACGCAGACAAGTATGAAGTGATGCATTTTGGGAAGTTAAACCAGGGCAGGACATATACAGTGCATGGCAGGGCCCTGGGGAGTGTTCTTGAGCAGAGAGACCTTGGGGTGCAAGTACATAGTTCCCTGAAAGTGGCAACACAGGTAGATAGGGTGGTGAAGGCGGCGAATGGCATGCTTGCCTTCATTGGCCGAAGCATTGAGTACAAGAGTTGGGACGTCATGTTACAGTTGTACATAACGTTGGTTAGGCCGCATTTGGAGTACTGTGTGCAGTTCTGGTCGCCACACAACAGGAAAGATGTGATTAAGCTAGAGAGGGTGCAGAATAGATTCACAAGGATGTTACCTGGTTTGGAGGGCTTGAGTTATAAAGAGAGATTGGATAGGCTGGGTCTGTTTTCCCTGAAGCGAAGGATGCTGAGAGGGGACATGATAGAGGTATATAAAATTATGAGAGGCATAGATAGGGTAGATAGCCAGAGTCTGTTTCCCATGGTAGGGGTGACTAAAACTAGAAGGCATAGATTTAAGGTGAGAGGGAGGAGGTTTAAAGGGGATCAAAGGGGTAAATTTTTCACACAAAGAATAGTGGGTATCTGGAATGAGGTGCCTGAGGAGGTGGTGAAGGCAGGAATAGTAGCGACATTTAAGAGGCATCTGGACAGGTACTTGAATGAGCAAGGCATAGAGGGATATGGAATTAATGCAGGCAGGTGGGATTAGTTTAGATAGACATTATGGTCGGCATGGATGCGGTGGGCCTGTTTCTATGCTGTACGACTCTATGACTCTATGACATTTGTGAACGCAGTTGGGGTCTTACAACAATCCAAAAACTTCATGGTCACTTTTACTGAGACTAGCTTTTTATTTCCTAGCTTTTTAAAACTGAATTCAAATTTTCAAACCGGCATGGTGGGATTTGAATTCATTTTCTCTGGATAATTAGTCCAGGCCTCTGAAATCAGTAGCTTGTGTACCCTGTACTCTTGCATATGCCAACTCTCGGACAAATATCAGTGGCATAATAATGCTAAACAGTAGCTGACAACAAATCAGTTTATAGGTCACTTCAGTATTTTGTAACCCTCTACACTGGACCCTACTTATCTGGGAATGTTTTTAAAAATTCATTCATGGGATGTGGGCATCGCTGGCCAGGCCAGCATTTATTGCCCATCCCTAATTGCCCATCAGAAGGTGGTGGTGAGCTGCCTTCTTGAACTGCTGCAGTCCATGTGAGGTAGGTACACCCACAGTGCTGTTAGGAAGGGAGTTCCAGGATTTTGACCCAGCGACAGTGAAGGAACGGCCGATATAGTTCCAAGTCAGGAACTATGTGTTGGCGGAGGGCTTGCTTTACAGGAAATCCTGAACACTACGGAGGTTACATTTACTCCATAACAGGTAAAATATTTGCTGATATTTGGTTGAGAATAGGAAATTAACTGCTTTTTAAAAGTTTAATCTCACATCACAATCTGCCAGTTGAAGACATTTTAATTTAATATTTTTAAGGTGTCACTTTACAATCAATTTATAATGTTTTTCAATTCTAAGAGATTAATCCACTGTACAAAAAAAAGAACACCCTGAATCAACCCACCTCTAAGGGCAACTACTATAATGAACGCACTTCCTTCTCCTACCCTTGCCATGCCTTAAGATTCTTCAGATTTGCAGACTCAATCTGGCCCAAAACAGCTTCTACAGCCGCATTAGCTGCCTTTAATATGGATGTGCTCGACAGTGGTCCTCTTTCAAAATCTTCCTGAACAATCCTAATCTTTCCAAACACTTATAGGGTGCTTGCCAAGTACTGAGTGATTGATGGTTGGGGGAATTTTTGCTTTCCTTGCCGATACCAACAACAGTTTTCATTGTAAGCAGCGGCTATGAAATCACTCTGAGTACAGGCTCAAATTCTGGGTCATCAGACAGAAACTCAAGGTGCACCAACCAACTGACCTCTCCAGCCACCTGAGAACGGAAGTATACATGGGCTGCATGAAAGCCTCCAATTGTAGTCAATCATATGTAAATTTTTCCCATGATAAATTCTGGGATTTATTTTTCCCCCTTCTGACTCTTTTAGCACTGCTCGTATTTTAAAACTGGTGCTTCTGGGCTTTACCTGCTCTGGCCTTTCCAACTTCGATTCTTGAAAGTATAAAGGACTGACCACTATGGTACTGCAAATTTTTTATTTAACTTTTCATACTGTACTTTCTGCTACTATTTGCTGCTGTTGGGAGCTCACTACTTGTAGCATACAAATAAAAGGAATATTTACATTTATATCATGCCTTTCACAACCTTAGGATGTTCCAAAGCGCCTTATACCCAATGAACTACTTATGAAATGTAGGAAACTTGACAGCCAATTTGCTCAGAGCAAAATCCCACAAATGGCAATGTGATAATGACCCAGATCATCTGTTTTTTTAGTGATGTTGGTTGTGGGATAAATATTGGCCAGGACACTGAGGAGGACTCTCCTGCTCTTCTTCAGATAGTGTCATGGGATTTTTTTATGTCCACCTGAGAGGGCAGACAGAGCCTCAGTTTAACATCTCATTCGAAAAATGGCACCACTGACACTGCAGCAGTCTCTCAAGTCTATGAAGTGGACCTGGAACCCACTTCTGACTCAGCAGCAAGTATACTACCAACTGAATGCTATGACACATACACTATGGGCATAGCCTTAGTCTGAGCTCTCAACTTGTGGGAAACCTTAGACATGTTTCTCCAGAACCAGAACATTTTTTAAAATCTTCCCTCATAACCTGTGGATATGGGGGACATCAATGTCTCTATCAGCCACCCCCTACCCTGCGTGCTGTAGGTTTGGCCTACCGCAGAAGTGAGTTTTCTTTCTCAAACACAGCCACCCTCCTCTGTCTCACCTCTTCCAACAGAACATCCAAAGTCTTGTTTAAAGGAGACAGGTCTGTCCCCTGGCTGATTCCATCTTTGCAGTCAGCCACAGCAAGATTTCCCAAGAGCAACATTCCCAGTATACTTGCAGCTATAATGCTCATGGTTGAATGCATGTGGAACGTGTGAAAATTCATTATAATAGCTGATCTTCCTAAAGCCATCAGCTCCCTAACTCCCTTTTGCAATTACTTCTGCGCAAGAAGCAATCCTAGGACGAACCCAGGGACAATGACAGTTGCTCTGGAGGTTTACACCTGCAATGCTCTTGGCCACTGACCTCCCTAACTCAGATCTTGTGGGCACTAAGTGGACGCAAGAACATCTCCAAAAGAAGTGGGAGGGGAAGAGGGGGAGGGAGGGAGGTAGGTAGGGGGAGGGAGAGAGAGAGAGAGAGAGAGAGAGAGAGAGAGAGAGAGAGAGAGAGAGAGAGAGAGAGAGAGAGAGATGTTATACCCTGTCGCCCTAACACGCTTTATCGTGTTCAGTTTCAGGGAGGATTAGGAGTAGTCAACTCAGGTTTTGTGCAACACAATTATCAATAGCACACCTACAATCCATATCATAATAGTGTTGGAGTTGAGGGGTTAAAACTACTTGAACTAAATTGTCAGCCCCTCAATAACAGCTGGTAAGAATCGCCCCTACCACGACGCTGCTTCAGAGTGACAAGATTCTGGCTTGTCAGATGCTGAATCGTTAAGGAGAATGCATATGTACTCAAAGAATGACTCAGTCCTGCCGTCTGCAGTTAACAACGTTCACTAAACAATACAGAAGATTATTTAAAGTCCTGGACGCCGCCTAACAGTAAATTTTTCAATGAGACAATTGCATATATAAGGTATATTCTAAAGAATGTGGGTAAATCTGGTTAAGATACCCTGGCAATGGCATTGTGCTGCTGTCTGGGTAGCGTTTCAATTATCCAAAAATATTACCTCCTCCATCCAAAATGCTCTGTACCGCTTGACTTTTTAAAATACTGTTATGACTAATAATAACGAGTACAACCCCGTTTGCATTGTCAGCTGGTGCTCCATCACCGCAGCCTCCCAAAATGACTTGAACTTGACACGTGGAGCAGAGCGAACCGATTAGTTGCTTATTAGAAACAATATGGCCTGCATCAATCCACTGCATTCATGTAATTGGATTCAGTATTAATTACTATTAATCTGCAAGGCCAAAAAGGAACATTGCAGAACTAGGGAATACTTTCACCAGCACAGGACTGACTAATGACAGATCTTGTTCCTAGCCTAATAAGCATATGCCTGTGCAATTTAATTGGTTAACCACAGCCATCACCTGGAAATACAACGACCCCAACATTCCTGGGTGTAAGTAGCTTTTATGTCCGAAGCAAGCGGGCGAAGAGTGAGGGGAGGCAGAACATGGGCCTGATTCCGGTATGCCCCCGAATTCTGACTCATTGCAGCCAGACCATTAAATTTTAGACTGGAAGTGGGAAGGTTTTATTCAGATCTTCTGTCTGTCCTCTACAAAACTGAGGGAGGAGTCATAAAGTTATACAGCACAGAAACATCGGCCCATCATGTCTGTGCCAGCCATCAAACACCTAACTATTCTAATCCCATTTTCCAACACTTGGCCCGCAGCCTTGTATGCTGTGGCGTTTCAAGTGCTCATCTAAACACTTGGGTGAGTCTAACATCAGTGGTAGGGAAACTATTGGAAAAAATTCTGAGGGACAGGATTAATCTCCACTTGGAGAGGCAGGGATTAATCAGGGATAGTCAGCATGGCTTTGTCGGGGGAGATCGTGTCTAATAAACTTGATTGAATTTTTCGAGGAGGTGACTAGGTGTGTAGATGATGGTAAAACAGTAGATGTAGTCTACGTGGACTTCAGTAAGGCTTTTGATAAGGTTCCGCATGGGAGATTGGTTAAGAAGGTAAGAGCCCATGGGATTCAGGGCAATTTGGCAAATTGGATCCAAAATTGGCTTAGTGGCAGGAGGCAGAGGGTGATGGTCGAGGGTTGTTTTTGCGAGTGGAAGCCTGTGACCAGTGGTGTACCACAGGGATCGGTGCTGGGACCCTGGCTGCTTGTAGTGTACATTAATGATTTAGACATGAATATAGGAGGTATGATCAGTAAGTTCACAGATGACATGAAAATTGGTGGTGTTGTAAATAATGAGGAGGAAAGCCTTAGATTACAGGACGAAATAGGTTGCCTGGTAAGATGGGCAGAGCAGTGGCAGATGGAATTTAATCCTGAGAAGTGTGAGGTGATGCATTTTGAGAGGACTAACAAGGCAAGGGAATATACAATGGATGGTAGGACTCTAGGACATACAGAGTGACCTTGGTGTACTTGTCCATAGATCACTGAAGGCAGCAGCACAGATGCGATTGCACGGAAGAGGGTGCAGAGGAGATTCACCAGCATGTTGCCTGGGCTGGAGCATTTCAGCTATGAAGAGAGACTGGATAGACTAGGGTTGTTTTCCTTGGAGCAGAGAAGGCTGAGGGGGGAACCTGATTGAGGTATACAAAATTATGAGGGGCATAGATAGGGTAGATAGGAACAAATTATTTCCCTTCGCAGAGGTGTCAATAACCAGGGGGCAGGAGATTTAGAGGGGATTTGAGGAAAAATGTTTTCACCCAGAGGGTGGTTGGAATCTGGAACACACTGCCTGAAGTCTGGTAGAGGCAAGAACCCTCACAACATTTAATAAATATTTAGATGAGCACTTGAAACGCCATAGTGTACAAGACTACTGGCCAAGTGCCGGAAAATGGGATTAGAATAGATAGGTGCTTGATGGCCGGCACGGGCACATTGGGCCGAAGGGCCTGCTTCTGTGCTGTATAACCCTATGATCCTATATTGGAATAATTTATAAATGGTTTGTCTAGGATTATTGTCACACCAATTTCTGTACCATATCTTTGTATATGCATATTTCTTATAGCTGATTGGCTCAAATTATGCATCCTTAAAACAGCAACAGAACTGCAGAAAATGTGTTAGTCAGCAGACAGTCATGAAAAGCACCAATTACAAATTCAAAAAAGCTACAAATCAAAAATGGACAATCAGCAAGTTACCAAATAAAGAAAGGGACGGTAAACCATTAAAATATTTTTGACTATCCTTTTTGTTTGCCACCTCGGGATTTTCACTAAGCTCAGTCGTTCGAAGGACTTGCAGCACTAGAGCACCTTTCAGGACCTCAGGACATGCCAGAATGCTTTACAGTCAATGAAGTACTTTTGAAGTGTAGTCACTTGCAATGCAGGAAACATGCAGCCAGTTTTTGCACAGCAAGCTCCCACAAACAGCAACGTGATAATGATCAGATAACTGTTTTCGTGATGCTGGTTGGGGGATAAATACTTAACTGTTACACCTATGTTTTAATGTATTATAAATAAAAAAAAAAATTAAAAATCTAAAAGTTCAAACCAAGCAAATATTTAAATCAATCTGAAAGTGGTACTTGCTCAGGAAGAAATGCCTCTACCAATGTTTTCTGGCCAAGGCCAGTGCATATGTCATTATCTCTTTGATCTTTGAAATTTTAAAATTCTCATCCTTGTTTTCAAATCTCTCTATGGCTTCACCCCTCCCTATCTCTGCAATCTCCTCCAGCCGCACAATCCTCCAAGATATCTGCGCTCCTCTAATTCTGGCCTCTTCTGCATCCTTGATTTTAATCGCTCCACCATTGGTGGCCGCACCTTCAGTTGCCTAGGGCCCAAGCTATGGAGTACCCTCCCTAAACCTTTCTGCCTCTCCACCTCTCTCCTCCTTTAAGACACTCCTTTAAACCTAACTCTTTGACCAAGCTTTTGGTCATCTGACCTAAATTATCTCCTTCTGTGGCTCGGTGTCATACTTGGCCTGTAAAGTACCATGGGACGTTTTATTACATTAAAGGTGCTATATAAATATAAGTTGTTGTTGTTGAGATCAAGGCACAACCAAGAAACACATAAAATTCTTCAGGTGCGGATGCTGAGAGGATTCCTTGGACAGTCTAGAGCTAGGGGCACAGTTTCAGAATAAGAGATCGGCCATTTAGGACTGAGATAAGGAGGAAGTTCTTCACTCAGAGGATTGTTAACTGTGGATGCTTAGTTGTTGAGTATATTCAAGACAGAGATCAACAGATTTTTGGGTACTAAGGGAATTGAGGGATATGGAAATAGTGTGGGAAGGTAGAGTTAAGGTAAAAGATCACATTGAATGACAAAGCAGGCTCGAAGGGCCGAATGGCCTATTCTTGCTCCTATTTCTTAAGTTCTTAACTTCTAATGCCAGTTTATATTTTCATTCTTATGAGCTGCCATTTGCTAAGCGTTACCATCAGAAATTGATGAGGAAGGTATTTGGATGTTACTTCCTCATTTCAGGAACAGTTTCTTGCACCCACCTTCACTGCCAGAAACATGCATCTTGCACAATCTTCGCCTTCTTCTTAGGCAGTCCTGTAGGATCAAGGATGACTTGCTTCTGTTCCAGTTCAATGGGTTCTGAGATGGCTGGTATGTCCAATGCATGATTTGCAGACTCTGCCACAAGGGGCAGATGGCATTTGAAAGGTTAGGTAAATGAGTAGTTTGAAACTTTGTGCCCTCTGACGTCTCGATTTTGCCTCCGCATGCTACCAACACAATCCCTTGTGGTGTATGATGCCTTCCCAAAAGAGCTTTCTCCATCTAGCATGGTCACGATCCAGGGACTCCTACAAGTCGAAAGGGATGTTTGATCGCTTCAGAGATGCTTTGAGGACATCTCTAAAGTTTTCACTGGGAGTCTCCTGCCACAACCAAGTTCTGAGTAGGACAGCTGCTTCGGGAGTCTGATATCAGGCATGTGAATGACATGTTGGTTTTGGGTGATAAGCTGGGGAGGTTGGCTTGGGAAATGACACTGCTGTTGCTACTTGCTACTGCTACTGCTGCACAATAGGGGTGCAATGGATCACCCCCTCGTCTTTCTGCCTGTGGCACCCCGGAAACTGACACATGGTAAGCATTAGAGAGAGGAAAATTGGCTCCATTCTCCAATGTAACAGCAGCAATGCCAGGGGAGATTTGTTAGTATATTAAGGAGAAAACCCTCAGCAGCATTTAGCAGATTGGATTTCTGTCTTTCTTAGTGGCCCAGACTTGATTCCCAAATGAGTTATTTCTCTGAATGAGTAACGTATTTTCTCAGCATTTGTGAAATTTTCCAACCTATGATGCCTAGAAATTTGCTTTCGCAAGATTTAAGATATGGTAACATAATGGCAATATAAATATAATGGTTGCCATGTGTTATGGCAGACTGGCTGAAAGGTGTGAATTGACAGTCCTCAGCCATTCTCCCCTTGTTTACGACAATGTTAAGATTTTTACCTTTTCATCTTCAAAGTAATTTAATTTGTAGAATAAAATTTTTTTCCTTAAGTCCAGTGCTGTCAGTAACTCCCACGGTGTACTACAAATTTCCAGCATGTTAACTGCAACAACGCTCGCACTAAAATCAAATCTCCAATAGTCAGCGACTCCCGTACTACAATCTGATCTGTAAAATTATCTTGCCTCTTTTTATCAGATTTCAGGTCTCTCACTGGTACCGCCAAATGTGGATGCTCTGCTAATTCCAGCTGTCCGCACCATTCATGAATTGTTGGTTACGTATCAGGATATTTCTATGATTTGCAAGGTCTAAATTTTACAGAATCACAGAATTGCTACAGCGCGGAAGGAGGCCATTCAGCCCACTGTGTCTGCACCAGCTCTCCAAAAGAGCAATTCACTCAGTTTCATTCCCCCGCCTTCTCCCCGTAACCCTGCACATTCTTCCTTTTCATATAACTGTCTAATTCCCTTTTGAATGCTTCAGTTGAACCTGCCTCCACCAGGTTCTCAGGCAGCGCATTCTAGAACTTAACCACTTGCTGTGTGAAAAAGTTTTTACCTCAGGTTGCTTTTGTTTCTCTGACGTATTGCTTTAAATCTGTGCCCTCTCGTTCTCGATCCTTTCACGACTGGGAACAGTTTCTCCCTATCTATCTCTGTTCTGACCCTGCATGATTTTGAACACCTCTCTGCTGTCTCTTCTCCAATCTATCTTCATAACTGAAGTTCTTCATCCCTGGAACCATTCTCATGAATCTTTTCTGTACTCTCTCCAATGCCTTCACTCCTTTCCTAAAGTGCAGCGCCCAGAACTGGACGCAATGTTCCAGCTGAGGCCGAGCTAGTGTCTTATATAAGTTCAACATAACTTCCTTGCTCTTGTACTCTATGCCCCTATTAATAAAGCCCAGGATACTGTGTGCTTTATTAACCACTCTCTCAACCTGTCCTGCCACCTTCAATGACTTATTTATTTAAAATAATTTTTTTTAAAGATGGCAGCAGAGTATTAACTTTTGTGCTTAACAGAATAGTAAAGTGCTTCAATATTCATAATACTTGTCTGTAGTGAAAAAAACATTTTGAACAGGAAAATTGCTGTTTATAATTGAGCTGCTTAAGACTCTTGGACACAAGCAGTTTTTGAAACAACTGTGGGATGGAGACAAACACTGTGTATGGTAATCTCCTATGAAATTATTCTTGCCGCACTGACAGTAATTTGTGGGAATTCAGTTCCTTTGCAGTTGTGAAGTGAAAATTAATGAGTGTGGAACATTCTACATGCAAATTTGAAACAGTGGCGGGGAAAAGGGGTGTATCAAGTAAATAAACAGTCCATTATTCTTCTATGCCTGATTACCACCTTGGCCGGCTGGAGCTGACTAAAAGTGTGGTTCAAAGAGATTATCATAACAGTTTAGGACGTTGAATTGTCTGCAAAGCGTCTGCAATTTCCACACAAGGACTGAAGTTCCTCCAGGTTAAAACATTTGTGTCAAATCCCTGTGTGAATAGTTTCTAGTAACATAGCTGCATTTAAGGGAAGCTAGGTAAGTGCATGAGCGAGAAAGGAATAGAAGGTTGTGTCGATACAGTGAGATGAATTAGGTTGAGAGGAGACTTGTGTGGAGCAAAAACACCAGCATAGACCAGCTGGGCTGAATGGCCTGTTTGTCTGCTGTAGATATAGCACAATGTAATTCCGTGTAAAATAGCAAGCATTCACTTGTAAACCAATGCTCTATAAATGGAGATAAAATGTTCAGCTTCATTGTGGTCTCAACAGGAAGAGGAAACAACAGTGCTCTACAGGTAGCTATGAGGGGGGAAAATAAAGACTCATATGCGAGTCAGTGTTTGATTCATGCACCTCTCATCGGTTACCCTAAAATAGCACGCACAAAGATTGGGGAAAGGATTGGAACAAGGAAGCCTCAGTTTTAAAATCCACATGTTTTCCAATCCCTCCATGGCCTCACCCCCTATCTCTGTGATCTCCTCCACCTCTACAGCTCTCCAAAATCTATGCACTCCTCTAATTCTAGTCTCTTGCACATCCTGTTATGTCTTCTGGTCCCCATATGTTAGAAATAATCACACTTTAAGCTTAAAAATACTGGAGCTCTTTGTTTATTTAATTCAGCTTCCACGCTGTCTGGTAACAACTGCTTGGAGCAGTGAAGTGTTACATGTCACATGACTCTAATGCGACTGTGAAATGTGGCCCCCGGAGCACACTTACACATGACAATTAATTCCTAGTTCTTTATGACTAATATAACTATATATAGTATATATATGGAGAGAAAGTGGCATCGTGATAATGTCACTGGACTAGTAATTGAGATCCCAGGCTAATGCCCTGGGAACATGGGTTCAAATCCCAACATGACAGCTGGTGGAATTTAAATTCAATTAATTAATAATAATCTGGAATTGAAAGCTAGTCTCAGTATTGAAACTATCATCGATTGTCATAAAAACCCATCTGGTTCACTAATGTCCTTAAGCGAAGGAAATCTGCTGTCCTTACCTGATCTGGTCTACATGTGAATCCAGACCCACAGCAATGTGGTTGACTTTTAACTGCCCTCTGAAATGGCCTAACAAGCCACTTAGTTCAAGGCCAATTAGGGATGGGCAACAAATGCTAGCCTTGCCAGCAACGCTCACATCCCATGAAAGAATAAAAACAAATCCCCTATTTTAATTGCTCCACTATTAGAGGCTGTGTCTTCAGCTGCCTGGGCCCTAAGCTCTGGAATTCCTTCCCTTTCCATCTCTCTCTTCTCCCTTAAGATGTTCCTTAAAACCTACCTCTTTGACCAAGCTTTGGTCATATTCCTAAGATCTCCTTACGGGGCCTGGTGCCAAATTTTGTTTGATAACATCCATGTAAAGCATCTTGGGACATTCTATTATGTTAAAGGCGTTATATAAATGCATATTGTTGCTGTTGAGAGGGAAGAAGAACTGAAAAAGGGGGCAGAAAAACGGAAGACACGAAGGAGAAATGTTTGACAACTAAAACAAAATGATACTCCTTTATTATTTTACAACAAATCTTCAGAGAATGTGTGCAGTGGAGGAATATGTCCAAAGAATAGAATATTTGAATGGTGACAACATTTATATTTTGACTGGAAACTTTTCACGCTTTCGGGCTGTCTGTGGTGTGAAGCAAAATGGATTGTGTAATAGTGGAGTAATTGGTATCTAGCTCCCAGTTATAAAAATGTCACTTTATATTCTGAGGAGATAGATATGTGCAACTGAGAGAATGGCTCTGCTAACAATAGATTGAAAATATTTTCCAGTGAGGTGATTATTTTTCTTTTCAAACCTGACTGCATGTTGATGGAGCTGTCCTGCCTAGATAAGGTTTATTTAGGACTCCTCCTCCTCTTCACTCCAGAAATACAACCCATCTGCAGATCTTCCATTTGGGTCTTCAAGACTTCTAGGTAACCTTTTATCATTTAATTAATAACTTACTGGAATGAGTGAGTGGCTCAATAATGCAGCACACTGAAGCACCAACTCATGGCACCATGGGATCCGTGATCCCTAAACTGCAGCAATACGCCATGCAATTCAAACTGCATCAAAATCATACCATGCAATTCATCTTGTAGCGATACCATATAATGCAAGTGAAAGCGCAGTACAACAGGATATATTTGATGGAATGAGACAAGGAGTATAATGTACAGTGTAAATATCAGAAGACAGTGCTATTAAAAAGAGCTGCTACTGTAAAGAACTAACTGTAAATGTATTGTTGCCTGTTTTCCTGTTGCTGCAAGTGGAAGATTCAGTAGAAACACCTAATTCTTCACCAACATCAGCGCAAGCAGCATTGTCAAAGCATGTATTGGAAGAAAGTTAAAAGAAAATGGAAACCATGTTGAGAAGACATGTGCATGCACACAGCCCAACATCACTGGCACCAGACCTGTTTCTCATCTGTAATAATTGTACCCCCTGGATTGATAGCACAGATGTCAACAAATGCAAGGTAATCTGTTTTGCTGGCAGACTGCAAACTTTTCAACTGTTCTGCCCCAGATACCCAACATGTTGTATATCCATGTTTAAAAAAACAGTTCCAACAGATGTTTAAATTTTAGAGAATAAACCATTTCTTCTAGATTTGTCAAGTAACACAGTCTACCCTTGATATAAGCAGCCTTGGGCATTAATAAGTCATTGTTTTATCACTTTATAATGGCTGTGTTTACTGTTGTCACATCAGGACACCCACTGGCACTCACTAGATATATTCCTCCCACATTGACAAGGACAGATTATATGGAATGGGCGTTGTTATTTAGATTTAAGTAGATTACTTTCAAACTTTCTGAGAGAATTCTGTGATCGTCAGAATGAAGGATGGTACAGCTGGGAAACGGAATGTTTTCCATTTCGGTTACACAAGCCTGTCCTCTGCAGTAGGGGTGGTCCTTACTGTCACTGAAGATGATCATGTCACCACTTCCAGAGTCAGCTAAAATGCATCATTTGAATTCAGTGTGAGATGTTATATATGGTTCAGATTCAAGGACATCCTTTAGTGGGGGCCGGGGGGGCTGGTGTTGTAAAATAATGTGCTGCTGCAGGATTTAAAGATCCACATAAGGTTGAAGGGCATCTCCAAAATTATTCCGGCGACAGTAAAATGTCTAATGTCCAGCAAAATGTGGAACACCTGAGCTGCAGGGCACAGGGACCCCGGCTTTACACATTCTGAAAGCAAACTATTGCTTCAAGAGGATGAGCAGAAAATGACAAAAGGATGACCCCTCCAAGGAGAGTTGCAGCAGTCTGTGGAAGATGATAACCATCCCATGTATAGGAAATCAGTTCTGTAAAGAACTTCAGAATGTTACCATGTCAGGCAAGGTAAGAGGTAACGCCCATACCTTCCAGCAAGGCTCAGTAATAAGCATGTCCATCAATCACAATGACGCCTTCACATGGTGTTGAAGTGTTCGAATTACTTACCGTCACTGATCAGGTCAAGAACCAGAGGACACCTATTTAAGGTAACTGGCAAAAGAAACAACAGTGACATGAGGAAAAACATTTTTACACAGCAGGTGGTTAGGATCTGGAATGCACTGCCTGAGAGTGCGATGGAGGCAGATACAATCGGGGCTTTCAAAAGGGAGTTGGATAAGCACCTCGAGAGAAAGAACTGGCAGGGTTTCAGGGAAAGGGCAGGGAGTGGGACTAGTTGAGATGCTCTTGCAGAGAGCTGGCACAGACAAGATGGGCCAATTGGACTCCTTCTGTGTTGTAACTATTCTATGATTCTAAGTAGCGTCATGCCTGTTACACCTCCCAGCTTTCATCTATACCTTCACTCACATCCCGACATGCTGTCACTCCACAAAAGTCTCTCATGGAATTAACATCTACTGCAATCACCTGGCATCACACAATTATGGGTTGCATGAATGTTGTAAGTGGTGGGGACTATCATTACAGCTGCATTCTGCTTGACGTCAGCAGGAGCTCAGTAGCTACAATTATGCAAATTTATGAATTTATCCCATTTTTCATAAGGAGTATACATTCAAAGGTATCCTTAAAGGTACATATCAGGTTCGTAACCAAACATCGCAACCATGCTCTAAACTCAAGTCTACCTGTGAGCAATGTTATGGAAGATTGCCAGTATTTTTTTTTCAAGTGCACGAAAAAAATAACACAAAACACTAAAAATATGCAGCAAGTTCATCAGTGCCAGCTTCTGGTTGAGTCCCTTCTGTGCTTGCAGTGTGTCATTTTAGCATTCACTGTTTTCCTTTATCTCTCGGATTTAAAGCTTAAAAAATGGTTGAAATAAAAAAGTCTAGCAGTAACAATACTTTTAATATAGCGCCTTACTAAGTCAAACCACTTCAAACAGCAACAGACGTTGAATTACAATATTATGCTCTGACCCAGAGTGGTGGATTTTCACCTGATTTGCTATCTAATGGAGAAGGTTACGCCACTGGAAAGTCCCCTCTTATGCACCCCAATCATTTTATTTTATTAGTCCCATCGATGTAGTACAAAATGCACATCCAGTAACAACTTATCATGAAGCTAGGTTGCTGATCCCCTGAATGAATGCAGGCACACAGCTCATAAAAGTCTATTGTGGAGGTCAGTTAAATTGCTCTGAAGTATCTGAATGATCTAAAATATTGAGTCCTTCAAAGAGCAGTGAATAGAATCCATTTTTTGAGCCATAAAGCCAAGCAGATTTATTGACACAAGCTTAGCCAAAAGAAACACAGTGACTTTTTCCCAGCGCTCCCATATCTAAACAGAATTCCTGTATTCTGCCTAAAAAAAGACAGGATTACTATCCAGTAGAATGAAGCGTGAGTACTTGAGTGAAGTTCCAGATTAAGGCTTCTAATGTTTCATGAAACTGCCATCATCCTCACAAAAGGAAGCAGAAAATTGGCAAAATTGGAAAATTATTAATTCCATTTAATCAGAGAAAATATATGGCACAGAAGGAGGCCATTCAGAGGAAGAGACAATGTAACATCCAATAATAGCTATACAAAAAGCTGGAACTATACAAAGCTCGAGCCTCTTAAAGGAACATCTCTGTAATCAATATGTTACTTTATCCAGCTTTCCCTGTTAGCCAAACACCATTAATTCTAATTAGCAGTGACACGTTCAGGGACAAATGCCTTCAATTCATCTGTAAAGAGCGTTGGGTGATTAGATGGTTTAAAACTGACCCACTGAGCTTCTTGTGACTTGGTCTACGGTAGGGTTATAAAGGGGGATACTCAATGATGATAGTGCTTCTCATGAGATGATGGATAATCTATTAGATCTCGTTAGAAAGGGCCATTTACATAACTGCACAGAAACAACATTCTGACAGTTTCTTTCAATATATGCACAGATTCAAAGGAGAAAACGTTAGAACATTTGCTTTGACTTTTACTGAGATATGGGGCAGGAAATAGAGGTAGGGACTGTTTCCAGGTGCGGAACCCGCACCCTCCCACCACCCCGGGGGAAACAGTCACTCACAGCGGTATCCCTTAACTGGCCTGGAAATGGGCTCACCATGCAATTAAGGAGGGCGTGCAAGCTCTTGAAGCTGGAGGGCCAATTAGAGGCCTTCTAGCTTGAAAGGAGCAGCAGGTACAATAGAGGGCGACTAAAGGAAATGGGCGCTTCATGATGGAGGCGGCCTCTCTCTGACTTTTTTAAATCATAAATTAAAATATGGATCTTGTAGCCAGGCCACCATTGTGGGCCGAGGGGGGGGAAGCCCCTCTACAGGGCAGCCTGTGGCTGCTCCTGCACCCAGCAGGTAGGGAGGGCCTCTAGGCCTACCTGGAGAATTGATCCCTCCCCTGGCCTGCCGCCAGATACCTGGAGACCGACTGGAAAATCCCAGTCAGCTTCCTTTAATTGGCCTCAATAGGCTCTTAATAAGCCATTACGGCTACCCTCCACATGCCTGCCCCACCCTCCTCATCCATCCTGCCTCCACGAAAATGACCCGGTGGCGGAATGGAGCAGTGGAACCGGCATACCTGTTGGGGGGTCTGTTTTTAACTCCTGCCTCAGTTTCCAGACCAATGTGGGCTCAAAATTCAGCCTATATTCCTTGTATTTTTTCAAAGCCTATTTTAAGCTTTAAACATAGAATCATAGAGGGTCTAGAACCAGGGAGCACAGTCTCAGATAAGAAGTAAGCCATTTAGGACTGAGATGAGGAGAAACGTTTTCACTCCGAGGGTGGTGAATCTTTGGAATTCCCTATCCCAGAGGACTGTGGAGGCTCAATCATTGAGTATATTCAAGATAGAGATCGATAGATTTCTAGATATTAAAGACATCAAGGATAGGAGGATAATGCAGGAAAATGGCGTTGAGATAGAAGATCAGCAATGATCTAGTTGAACGATGGAGCAGGCTCAAGGGGCCGAAAGGCCTACTCCTGCTCCTATTTCCTATGTTCCTATTACACGGCACGGAACAAGGCCATTCAGCCCATTGTGCTCATGCCAACTCTCTGTATGATCTATCCAATTAGTCCCACTCTCCTACGCTTTTCCCATAGTCTTGCAAGTTTTTCACCTTCAAATACTTATCCAATTCTCTGCTCAATCTTTCCTGGTAGTTCCATCCTGTTAATTTTCATAACATCAATGTAAATCTGTTCCGTACTTTCTCTAGTGCTTGAAGATTCTTTTTTGCAATATGGAAACTAGAGCTGGGCACAGTACTCCAAGTGTGGTTTAACCAAGGTTCTACAGAAACTGAACATTCCCTTCCTGCTTATGTATTCTATTCCTCTAGAAATGAACACTGGTACTTTCTTTGCACTTTTCATAGTCTTAGTAAATTGTGTTGTAACTTTTGAGCAATTTATGTATCTGTATTTCTTTGCTCTTCTATCACACTTTGTTTCTTACCTTCCAAGGAAATATTGACTTTGAAGGGAAGGGGGACCATAATTTTTTTATTTATTCATTTCGGGGATGTGGGCGTCGCATTTATTGTCCATCTCTAATTGCCCATGAGAAGGTGGTGGTGAGCTGCCTTCTTAAACTGTTGCAGACCTTGGGGTGTAGGTACACCAACAATGCTGTTCGGAAGGGAGTTCCAGGATCTTGACCCAAGGACAGTGAAGGAACAGTGATGTATTTCCAAATCAGGATGGTGTGTGACCAGGAAGGGAACTTGCAGGTGGTGGCATTCCCGTGCATCTGCTGCCCTTGTCCTTCTAGGTGGTAGAGGTCACGGGTTTGGAAGGTGCTGCCAAAAGAGCCTTGGTGAGTTGCTGCAGTGCATCTTGTAGATGGTGCACACTACTGCCACTGTGCGTTGGTGGTGCAGGGAGTGAATGTTGAATGGGGCGACAATCAAGTGGGTTGCTTTGTCCTGGATGGTGTCGAGCTTCTTCAGTATTGTTGGAGCTGCACCCATCCAGGAGAGCGTTCCATCAGACTCCTGACTTGTGCCTTGTAGATGGTGCACAGGCATTGGGGAGTCAGGAGGTGAGTTACTCGCCACAGAATTCCCAGTCTCTAACCTGCTCTTGTAGCCACAGTATTTATGTGGCCACTCCAGTTCAGTTTCCGGTCAATGGTAACTCCCAGGATGTTGATAGTGGGGATTCTTTGATGGTAATGCTGTTGAATATCAAAGGGAGATGGTTAGATTCTCTCTTACTGGAGATCACATTGCCGGCACTTGTGTGACGCGAATGTTACTTGCCACTTATTAGCCCAAGCCTGAATGTTGTCCAGGTCTTGCTGCATATGGACATCGATTGCTTCAGTATCTGAGGAGTTGCAAATGGTACTGAACATTGTACAATCATCAGCAAACATCCCACTTCTGACCTTATGTTGGAGGGAAGGTTATTGATGAAGCAGCTGAAAATGGTTGGGCCTGAGGAACTCCTGCAGCAATGTTCTGGGGTCCAGATGATTAGCCTCCAACAATCACAACCACCTTCCTTTGTGCTAGGAGAGTTTTCCCCCGATTCCCATTGACTTCATTTTGGCTGGGGCCCCTGGATGCCACACTTGGTCAAATGCGACCCTGAAATCCAGGGCAATCACTCTTACCTCACCTCTCAGGACCATCGCATATATTTGGAGAAGCAACCATTTATAGATGTGATGAGATCCGAGAGGACAGTAAGTAGATAGGAGAGAAGCTAAAGAAAGACATGAGGTCAGGGCTAAGGCAGGAGGGAACCTTGGGGGGACATTTGGGTTGGTGGGCAAGGGGAGGGACGAAGTTGAGAAGCTCAATAGAGGGTCTCAGTGTCAGTGACAAGGAAGTCCATGAGCATCTCACAGGCTGTTGGAAGTGAAGGTAGAAGGGGCAGTGTTTCGGTTGTAGCGGTGAAAGTAGCCAGCTGTTCGTTTTCAATTCTAGGATGATCCTGGAGTAATGGGTAGCTTTGGCAGAGCACAGCAAAGCCTGATAATGCCTGATGTGGCCCAGACAGTTTTAATGATGGATAGCTAAGAGAGTTTATTTTTATTTATTTTTTTATTTATTTATTTAGAGATACAGCACTGAATCAGGCCCTTCGGCCCACCGAGTCTGTGTTGACCATCAACCACCCATTTATACTAATCCTACACTAATTCCATATTCCTACCACATCCCCACCAGTCCCTATATTTCCCTACCACCTACCTATACTAGTGACAATGTTTAATGGCCAATTTACCTATCAACCTGCAAGTCTTTGGCATGTGGGAGGAAACCAGAGCACCCGGAGGAAACCCACGCATACACAGGGAGAACTTGCAAACTCCACACAGGCAGTACCCAGAATTGAACCCGGGTCACTGGAGCTGTGAGGCTGTGGTGCCAGTTGTTCAGACACATTCAAGTTTTCAGTCCATGGACATGAGAGTGCAAAGGTGGGGGCCATACCAGGAAGAATAACCAGAGTGATTTACAGTGGACGGGGACATCAAAGGTGGGGGGGGGGGTAAGGATGTGATTGAGCAGATCTAGAGTATGAAACTTGTCTAAAATCCAACAAATCTCTCATACCCTCTATCAACAGAAAATGGAATGTTCATTCCAACACTGAATGTATATTACTTTTGATTTTCTGTTCAATGAACAGGGAATGTTAAACATTTCTTTCAAACAACTAACAACCATGCTCTGTACAAGAGATTAGACACAGAAGAAACTTGAACTTTTTTTTTGCACGCTATTACAGCCCAACTTCAAATAGCATTCCTGAGAGAAAACAAGAGACAGTTGAGGTCATATGCTGATCTGAACACTGATCTGTTGTGTAGACTGCTATGAAACAGTATTACAGCGTATGAAACTGGAGGAAACATCATTCTACACCAAGAGTCAGAAAGAGCAAACAGTTGATCATAAGTTAGGACATTCACTGGTTCCATGAAAAATGGGAATGTTATGGAGTAGAAACTTTGGGGGAGTGGAGGAGGGTCCGAATCTCTTCCCCTTTTCTCCTGAAGGCACTGACACTTGCTGGGGAATGGCTCCACAGACACCACCATATACTGGTAAGTAATCCAAGTGGGCTATCTTCACATATGATAATAGATAGTGGGCTCCTTCAGGCTATTGAACCAAAGGGGGACTCAAAGCAGAGCCCGACCCTATCCTCACACACGCATTTTCCGCAGAAGTCACTAGACAGTCATGAGAAATAGGAACCTTGACTTATATTTTCTCCCTCAGTTACCCCACAGCACTGAGGCCAACTGTTACATCCCATCGTGAAATCAGCAAATTCAGTGTAGACCCGGAATAAAATTAGGAATCCCCTGGGCTACGTGGCTTAGTTAAACTTTATGTCCACTGGAGGCTAACCTCTCCAATTTCCTTTGTGTCCTGTCCACCATTCCCACCTTGGACTCTACAAGCAGATCAACAATCATTGCTTCACTCTGCATTTCTCTCCAGTAAGTCCCTTCACTCACAAACACGGCTCTTGCCATCCACAATGTTTGGATTAACATCCTTGCTTTGACTGAAACTTGGTTCACAGGTGCAGAATATTATTTGGGCTTTGGGCTGCAGAAAGGCTAAGGTAGAGGTGGAGATATCACCTCTTACTCTTTACTGTAGCCTCTCCCCAAGCTGTACTTTCCACCTCCTGCACTGAGCAAACTGCTGGGATAATGATATGAACCTTATCACCATGTCAAACTCAGTCTCTCCTACTACTCTTCCAGATAAATTCTGCTACCTACATTCACAGCCATCCTCTCAACTTTGTCAACTCTCATGAAATACTAAACACTGGGGAGACCAAAGCCACTATCTTGAGACCCTGCAACAAACCCTCTTATCTTTGCCCTGATTCCAGCCCCTCTTCAGTCTCAGGCTGGCTTCTCGCAACCTATTCAATCCTAAACTGAGCTCCATCCCCATATCCTCTCATCACAAAGTCCACCTACTTCTAACTCCATCTTTACCTCAGCCCATGTACTGCTGAAACTCTCTTTCATACCCACTTCCAGAGTTGACTATACTGGTGCGCTTCTGATTGTTCTTCAATTCTCCACCCTCCGTAAATTCACCTTATCCATATTTGTTTCCCAAATAATATTGCGCATGATGCTCCACTCACACATCAACTTTGATCTTGCTGATTGGCTCCCACTCCCTCAATGCCTATATTCTCATCCTCGTTTCTAGCTGTAAAGTGCTTTGGGACATCCTGAGGTCATGAAAGGTAACATAAAAATGCAAATCTTTTGGGTTTTTTTACATTTGAATCTCTTCATGATCTTGATCTTATTATCTGTTTAATCTTCTCCAGTTCTACAACTCCCCAGATCTCGCTTGCTCTGGTTTCTTGTGCATCTCCCCTCCCATTGTACCACCAATGGCAGCTGTGCCTTTAGCCACCTAGGCCCCATGTTCAGGAACCCTCTCCAGCTCCCTCTCCTCTTCTTTAAAACATAGCTCTTTAACCAATCTTTTAGTCAACCTTAATATCTCCTTTGTCTCGGCATCCATTCTATTCTTGATTACACCTCTATGAAACATCTTGGGATATTTTTTCTACTTTATATACAAGTTTATGTTTGTTTACCAAATGAACTGAAACCTTTGGTCTTCAATTCAATGATTATTTACTCTCTGTCCCTTCTTTTTAAAAGTCTCCTTGCATGATTCTCCTGTAAGATAGTAGGCAGTCAATATGAACTGCCTGCCTCCTGCACCACTTCTGCTGTCTTTGGCTAACTGTATTGAGATTTGAGCCACTGACCCTCTCCAACTTGCTCACCATCCTTCCTTTGGGGGAATTTTGCTTGGCTCCTCTTGTTGCACCCCTCCCCCTTCACCCTCTGGCGAGTTCTGTCCGTGTGACAGTGGGATGTGTAGAAAGTGTTTCATGCACTAAAAGAATTCTCACAACTGACAGGAAGTGTAGGAGCATTAAGTCGTGGCCAAAGAGAACTTGCTGTCAGGCGAAAGCAGGCTGCTTGCAGACTTCAGTACTGCTTTTCTTTAAACCAAAGAAGGCAGCCATAAAGCTCTTTTTTTCTCATAATAAAGCCATCCTAGGCACTCGAACTTCTGAACTCTGAATGCTGCCAATAGTCCTATTCACACTTAAAACTGCTGAATTTATCACTGGAGACAGAGTGCGAGAAGAAAACAGGAGCATTACGAGAGACATAGCTTTTTCAGCCTTCAAAACAGGCATGTAATTTTTATCATCTGGCCTGTATAGAAATAGGTTTCTGTATATTTTTAATGTGTGATTAAAACAAATCATACTTTATCAATTAACAGAATGGTTGTGATTATGCTGTCAGGTAGTTCAATACATAAGGCATATTAATTATGTCAAATGTAATTATCACTCAATACGATATCTATTAAATACTATGCCTGAGAGTGAGCTTATTGACCAGTGCAGTTTTATTCTGGTCATTAAATCTTCACCAGCTCTGCAAAGCAGCTCAAGGTGAAACAAAGGTTTGCTCCAATTGATGGGATCCTTATCTAAACCTGAATAATTGCTGATTGCTCCAAGAAGTTAGGGGTTAAAGATGAGGTTGTATTCCTGGAGATACTTCCCATAAACCTGTCTTCCTTTCAGTACACATTGCCTTTATTAAAAGCATGTGCTAAAAAGCTCAGAATCTTATTCCATCAGCAAAATGATATTGTCCTCTTTATTTACATGAACTGACACTGGACACTGCATGGTGTTGCTGATATGTAATCTCATTCTGGAGAATGGTTGTGATGTCTGTGCCTTTAAGGTCACAGCACTGAACAAGCAAATCCAGGCAACTTTGTCTATTTACAAACTGTCGACATTAATCACAGGACAGATGCAAATACTTATGAACTTCAGCCTTTAAGGTTAATGACTGGCTTACTTTTCCTTAAAAATTGGTTTGTCGGTGAGAAAGTGTGATGCCAGGTGTGTGACAAACACGGTCTCCCACAATATTTCTCAGTGAGCTGGAAGTTTTCTTCCACGTAACAAGTATTGTCTTATTATCAGGACTATTGATCTATGTTGACAGAATAAGTCCAACGCTGTTTGTATGAACTGGCGTTGTGAAAATTTTTCTCAGTGTTTTGGGGGATAAGATTTCCTGACTCTGACAGTTTCTACAAAAGCTGTACCTTAATTATTATTACACATTGCTTTCTCCAGGCCTTAATTTTTACCTCCTAACTTTTGTTAAAGTTCGGGATGCGTAGCAAGGTATAGCAGGCCAGTGATTGGTGTTTAACAGCCTTTGGCAGAGGGAGTTCCTGGAATGTGGTAGCATCAGGTGGCAGCTTCGGGGTGGCTGGGGGGGGGGCGGGGTGGTTGGGTGTGTACGGGGCCCAGGACGTGTTGCCCTTGTGTTTCACTGAAATGGAATATGGGATTTGGCAGCACTGAAAAGGTGGTCCTGAGATTTTGCAGCATTTGGGCAGAGCCATAGGAACAGGGGGAGGTCATTCAGCCTCTCAAGTCTGTTCCGCTATTCAATTAGATTGTAGCTGATCTGTATCATAACTCCATCTACCCGCCTTAGTCTGGAACCCTTAATATCCATACCAACAAAAATCTATCAATCTCAGTTTTGAAATTTTCAACTGACTCCCAACCTCAATAGTTTTTTGGGGAGAGAGTTCATTAACCTATTGAGTGGCTTGGAGTTTGACAGCATGGAAGCTGTTTCCTGAGGTTTGACAGCACCAAAAGGGAGAATGGGAGGGTGAGAGAGAGAGGGAGAGGGTTTGAGAGAGAGAGAGAGAGGGCCTGAGAGAAAGATAGATCAAGCTAAAAAGTCCCAGAGAATCAATGGGATTGGTCAAGGCATGGATCTATGTGACTGATCATGTGGGACTAACTGAGACAGGCCTTATCATAGATTTTTTATAATTAAAAAAAGTTTTGTTCAAAACTATTTGTAACTGAAGCAGCTACAAAATTATATGTAGATTATAAATACAAAACTAAAAGCAGAAAATGTGTAAACGTACAGCAGGTTTGTCAAGACAGGAAAGATAGGTTAACATTTGATACAGGTTGTGTGTCAAAAACACGAACCAGCCTGTTCTCTTTCAGGTAGCGAGGCAAGCTTTGCATTTCCAACATTTACAGTTTTTATTTTAATTTAGATACAAAACAATTTTATTAAACCATGTTACCCTATTTCTTGGTTTCAACCAAAGAGAAAATAAAAAGGTTCACTGCATTTTATTTCACAAATGTACATAAAGAGACTTCAATTAGAGACCCCATTAAAAGTGATAGTAAAAATGAGCATGCTATCATATGCTCTGTGTACACAGAGGATTTGAATATGTCAGGTGCTCCAGGATCCAGAAGAATAATCCAGTCAGGCAGTCAGACACTTCTTGTTCACGAACGCATTACTTTCCAAGATATCAGGATTGAAATTCTGTTTAGTGATTCAAAGAAATGTTAATATTTTTAGGTCATCAATCTGTCACGAATCCACAGTATTAGGCCAAATTAGTAACGTGGATCTTAGTTCATTCACTTCAATCAAGCTCCTTGCAGCTAATGAAAACTTGTCTTCAATAATATTGCACGTTTCCAACTGCTAATGAGTGTTTTCAATAGTTTTATATGTCCAAATCTTGGATCATGCAGCAGCAGAGTATGCAATTTCAGCTGGGAACGGAAGGATACAGGCAGCATAGAACGGTAATCTTGACAGGTGATGCCCTTCCTGTTCTTGTGGAGGATGCTATGGAAAGGCAGGAGGGCATTCTTGAGGTAATCATGTACATCGATACACATTTTCATTGCAACACTCACAATGCCTACACTTGAGGATAGCCAGAGAGCCAGAACTCTCTCAAGGAGAGGACAGGTTGGAACGCTGGTTTCAATGGGACCAATGCCTATCTCCTGCAATCCTGCTTCCTGACACCTGTGTATGACCTTTAAGCCCAATCACAGAACCAACAGAAGATGGCATATGCCTCACAGAAACTGTTTTTCAGCCATTGCTGCTTGCTTCTGTATAAGAGCAGGTGGTATTTATTGTGCTCATATTCAGCCTTCTCAAAATAACATTCAGTGCTGCCGTAGTTCCTTCAAGATGTGTCATTTCCTTCATTTTCAATGTTGGTTTTCTTGAACTTTTTCAAAGCCCCATCTGTGTTCTATTCTGAATTTTCACTCCAATTCACCTGGAATCTGATGTTTTTGTAGTTTTCAGTTGGTCTTTCGTTTGAAGTTCTTCTCCTGAAGCCTTGTAAACTTTTTTGCTAAGAGTTTAAGACATTCGCTTCATTCAGTACAGCAGGTTTCATCTCACTGCTTTCTTACATGACAAAGTAAATTCTGACTTTTTAAATACTGCCACCTGTTCCCAGAGTTGTGTCTTTCAGTTTGGAGATGTGAATCTTGCATTTCAGGTTTCATTCCTCACCCTGACTGAGCAGCTGATCTAGAAACACAGTGAAAGTCACAGCTGACTGCACACCTCCTCGATTCAGTGATTCCACCCCTCCACCCCACCAACGCTACCCTACAGGTGTAATGGCAGTCTAGTCAACCGGCATTGTAATCAGCTGTCCGACTCATGTTCTACTGGCGTGCACAGAGCACAGCAAAATCACAACACTTTACCAAGACTCAGCTACGTTTGTATGCCAATAGAACAACAGTATAAATGAAAATCTAGCAGGATCCTGAAATTACTGTTACATAGTATTTAGAGCACAGAAACAGTGCTTCTGCAATCTCTTCCCTAACTTCTTTTAACATATGTGGTGCAATCCATCTGGACCAGAGGTTTTATGCTCTCTAAGTTTGATTAGTTTATCAATTGAATCCCCCCTTTCTATCCTAAAAATCTTCCTTTATTTCAGATATCTTCTTTTAATATAATGCCCACTATGTTAGTCCCTCTGGTAAATACTGAGACAAATTCATTATTTCATATTTCTGTCATTTTGTTTTCAGTACCTGTGAGTTTAACGTGTTGATCCCTTACTAGTCCTAGCCCTATCCTGGTTTTAGATTAGATTTAGATTAGATTAGTTTAGAGATACAGCACTGAAACAGGCCCTTCGGCCCACCAAGTCTGTGCCGACCATCAACCACCCATTTATACTAATCCTACACTAATCCCATATTCCTACCAAACATCCCCACCTGTCCCTATATTTCCCTACCACCTACCTATACTAGGGCAATTTATAATGGCCAATTTACCTACCAACCTGCAAGTCTTTTGGCTTGTGGGAGGAAACTGGAGCACCCGGAGAAAACCCACGCAGACACAGGGAGAACTTGCAAACTCCATACAGGCAGTACCCAGAATCGAACCCGGGTCCCTGCAGCTGTTATTTACGTGGTCATGGAATACTTTACTTCTTTCTTCTTCTTTTGGGCCTCCTTATCTCGAGAGACAATGGATACGCGCCTGGAGGTGGTCAGTGGTTTGTGAAGCAGCGCCTGGAGTGGCTATAAAGGCCAATTCTGGAGTGACAGGCTCTTCCACAGGTGCTGCAGAGAAATTTGTTTGTCGGGGCTGTTGCACAGTTGGCTCTCCCCTTGCGCCTCTGTCTTTTTTCCTGCCAACTACTATTTATATTCCTTGATAATTTAATTTTGTAGGGTCCTTTTGTCTTCCTAACTGTTTTTTCTTTTGACTTCTTTCCTAACTTTTCCATCATCCTCTCCTTCATTGTCTGTGTACTTAGGGATATTCATTTTGTCCTTATTTATTTCAAAGTGACTCCTGAGAACACAACGGCCCAGCGACGTCATCAGAGCACTGCAAGCTGCGCACATGCGCAAATCGGCTCCTGCTCTCTGCGCATGTGCGGCCTTCTGTCTTGCCAGGACTGGTTGGCACTGTGCGGGAACACGCCATTGCGCAGTGCCAACCTCATAGCGTAATGCGCCTGGTCGGTCTTCGTGCATGCGCTTGGTGTTTGCACATGCACGGTAAATCATCCGATTGTTCCCCGCTCCTCGCTTCCCGCATGCCCCCCCTGCTCCCCTGACGCTCGCTCATGTGCTATTACTGCGCCACCTAGTGGTTGCGTTGTCAGCAAATGCAGCCTATTTATTTATTCATCCATGATGTGTCATTACTGGCTAGTTTGACTGTGCTTTTTAGGGGGATATATTTCTCCTGGATTCTACTGTTCACCATTTTAAATGTTTCCCACTGTTGTTCTACTTCTTTGTTGTCAGTAAATTTTTCAAGTTTATTTACACTTGTTCCAACCTCTTAAAATCAGATTTTTTAACCAATTTATGATCTTGGTTGTTGTCTTATTTGTGTACTTCTTTATCTTAAACCTTATTACTGAGTTATCCAGTCGCTATGCTCTGTTCTCTAAATCGCCAATCTCGGAATTTCTTCCTCAGAGGGTGGTGAATCTCTGGAATTCTCTTCCTCAGAGAGTTGTGGAGGCTAGGTCACTAAATGTATTTAAGGAGGAAGTAGATAGATTTTTGAAATTTCAGGAAGTCGAGGGTTAGGCGGAGCAGGCCCGAAAGAGGAGTTGAGGCCTGGGACAGATCAGCCATGATCCTACTGAATGGCGGGGCAGGCCTGAGGGGCTGAATGGCCTACTCCTGCTCCTATTTCTTATGTTCTTAATCTCTTGGCATTTCAATCTCTGTCATTTCAATCAGTTATAAGACTTAAACATTTGACTGACACACAAACAGAGCTGACTGTACATAAGAGCATAAGAAATAGGAGCAGGAGTAGACCATAGAGCCAGCCATTCAATATGATCAGGGCTGATCCTTGGCCTGAACTCCACTTTCCTGCGCGCTCCCCATATCCCTTGATTCCCGAGAGACCAAAAATTTGTCTATCTCAGCCTTAAAATATATTCAACAATGGAACATCCAGAACCTTCTGGGGTAGAGAATTCCAAATATTCATAAACCTTTGAGTGAAGAAATTTCTGCTCATCCCAGACCTAAATGATCGGCCCCTTATCCTGCTTTGCGTCTCCCTGGTCAGCCATTTCCTCAGTATTTTAGTCAGCTGGGTGAGATGGAAAAGAACAATATTTAATGTAAAATCTGAGGCTATCTGCAGTGACAGCCTGCCAATGCCCATGGGCAGCACAAGGGAACAAGACCAGGAAGACAGGAAGTTGCACTATATGTAATGAAAATATTGTACAAGTTTGACATTCCCTCCTTGCTCTTTGATTCTTCTGAAAACAAAACTAAGGATTTTGGTTTTGTCTACTGTAATCACCTGTATATTTTCACATCTAGGCCCATCAGCTTTCTTACTCCATTTAAAATTCCTTACCCTTTAAAGTCTATTACAGATCTCTATACTTACTCCTAAAATGACGAATAGCATAGATGCACTTCAGGGCAAGCTGAGTAAACACATAAGGGAGAAAGGAATAGAAGGTTGTACTTATGAGTCTAGATGAATAAGGGTGGGAGAAGGTTCATGTGGAGCATAAACACTGACATAGACCAGCTGGGTTGAAAGGCCTGTTTCTGTGTTGTACATTCTAATGTAATACTGTTTGCTAGTTTCCTATATTAAATTGCATTTGCCAGCTATTTACCCAACCTGCTAGCCTAGCAACGTTACACTGCTTGTCACAATTTGTCTTTGGTGCCAAGAGCAAATTTCAATATTGTTCCCTCAATTCTGAAATCCAATCATTTATCCATATATATAATAAATAAAAGCAACAAAACAGACCCTACTGGAACATCTTTCACGACATCTTCCAATCTGAAAAAATATATTTTTACTCCTAGCCTTTGCTTTCTTCAACCACATCTCTAACCATGTAAACACACTTCCCTTAGTTCCATGTGATATTATCTGTGTGGTATCTTATCAAATGCTTTTTTAAAAAATCCAATGAATGTCACTTATCCCCTGTTGCTTCTGCGAAGAATCAAGTGAAAATGTCGTCTTTAGGTGAAATGGGGGTTACAGGGAAGGGATAATTGGACCAGGGCAAGCGAGGGGTAAATCAGTCTCCAATTTGAAGGCGTACATTGCAGCTTTATTATTGTAAGTACCTTCACTGATGGGCGGGTATAATTACATTATGAAGTTTACTCAGCCATTTTCCATGATAAATGTGAGCAAAGGAATTTATAATGATAAAAAACTGACAGAAAGTGTATGCGAAGCTAGAATTTCGAATATATTGTATAGTTTGAGAATCCATCCATTAAATTACCATAATGAGTGAACAATGAAACTCATCATTCGTTGTAGTTTTAAACAGACCCAAAGGTATTCTAACCTATCAGGCCATTGGCAAAGCGGCTGTACTTCTAAACTAAAAACATTCCCAAGATATGAAAAAAATGTAAAAATAAAATGCTCTTTCACACAGTGTAATGTGCGCAACGCATGAAAGGAAAAAGAGAGCCAGTGAAGGTCAGGAAATGTGTAACGATTCAGCGTATGAAGTGTTGAAAATGCGAACCTTCTCGTTCCGAGTAATGGGATGCTGAAACACCATGCTTGACCTTTGATGGGTTAAAGATACAGAAATTGCAGACTTGTAAAATGAAATTAGTTGTACAGTCACTTCGTCAGATTGCGAGCTCCGACTGAACAAGATTGCGGCCTCGGGGCTACAACAACCGTTTCATCCATTTGAAAGCATGTGCTATTACGTGAATTAAAACATTAATAAATGTGTCAGACTTCATAACCAAGGACATCAAAAAGTTATTATTTATTACATTTCCATTTTTCCAGAGAGAATGCAGTGATGAATTGGCACCTCTTCAAATTATGCTTGTTTGTTTGCTGGATGTGATTTTAATAATACTCCCAAGTGCAGAGCAGTGGAAGACAAATTTCATTTCTCCCTCAGAATAGCAAGAAAAGGTATCATCTTCTATGGAAATTTATTTTTTAATTACCATATAGTTTTAGCCATAAAAATCACCTGAGAAGATAAGCATTGACTATGTGGTCATTTTATTTCCTTTTATTTCTTCTCTCTTGTAGGCACTGATTCATACTTTGCTTGGGTCATGCTTGTATTAGTGACCATCAAAGATCTCAGAGCAATATTCAAAGAGCAAGGAACTGGTCTGATATCTTGGCCAATGTTCCTTCCACAATCAACTGCTTGTAACTGTTGTTTGTAGGCCTTTCTCTGCATATACTAGTGGTCACATCTGTCTATAGAAGCATAGAAATTTAAGGCACAGAAGGCCATTCGACCCATTTGGTCTGTGCAAGCCAAAGAAGAGCTATACAACCTCATCCCACTTACCAATTCTTGGTCGATAGCCATGTAGGTTACGGCACTTTGAGTGTGTATCCAAGTATTTTTTAAATGCAATGAGGTTTGCTGCCTCTACCACCCTTTCAGGTAGTGAGGTCCAGACCCCCACCGCCTTCTGGGTGAAAAAAAATCTCCTCAACTTCCTCTAATCCTTCTACCAATTACTTTAAATCTATGCCCCTTGGTTACTGATTTCTCTGCTAAGAGAAATAGGTCCTTCCTATCCACTACCTAATAACAGTCACTACACTTCAAAGTCATTCATTGTGTGTGAAGCACTTTGGGAACATTTCTGACAGATGTGATAAATGCAAGTCTTCCCTCATTTGCTTTGATCAGCCATGTCCATTCTTCAGCAGTGAGCGTTGACAGGCTATTAAACCATTCGCACAAATCAAGGCTTAATTATCCATGTATTTTGTAGAAATGAATGAATCATAATCAAGATGCTGCCTATGATCAAATTTTTATGCAATCCAAATGCATTGGTGTTCGCAAATCAGGATCCACCTGTAATAATGCTGCTTTCTGAAGCACCTAAATTGGCATGGAGCAGGAAAACTGCTGAAAACTCTTCTTATCCAGCTGTGAAGTGTGCAGAGCTTCTTCAAAACAACCCAGCAAAGATATCGTGAATGAAATTTGCTTTGCAATCATGGAGCACAACTGGCATCCAAGAATACCACCACCACAGTCCGGAGCTCCATTTCCCTCTCCCCATCCCACCCTCGATCAGGACTGCTGCCCCTTGCATCTTCGGGGCTTTACAGTCCTTACGCTGGTGGTGGGGATCCTGCCTGGAGCCTGAGTGGCATGGAACAATAATCCCTGACCCCAGAAAAGTGGGCAGGGTAGTAGGTGGACTATCACCATGAAGCAGCCAGTACAGCTACACAAATCCCTGACCCAGCTTGACTCGAACCCCAAATCCACCCAACTGAACTCCCACTGACAACTCATAGAATTGGAAAGAGATTGGCAGGAGTAAGGCAATGGAGGGATTTGTAAACAAGGATGAGAATTTTAAAATTGCGGCATTGCAGGACCAGCAGCCAATATAGGTCAGCAAACAACAGCGAGTTTACAGAGGGTGGAAAATAGAAGCCTGGCCAGGAGTGCATTGGAGTAGTCAAGGCTAGAGATAGCAACAGCTGAGCCCAAATCTTACCTCACACAACTTTCTAATTGGATACTCCCAATGGGGGTCATCAGAATGAGGAACACAGGCTGAATTACATCTCCCTCGCCCAGGAGCACTGAGGCCAACTATAGCAAACAGCCGCCACTCTGTAAAGCCAGCTAATGAGAATTAAACCTGAGATCTTATGGCTCTGTGTTATGCAACTGCTCACTACGTTAACCAGCTGAGTCATCAGGGGCCATTAAGGTTTTCTCATAACTGTTTACTTTTGAAATCTGACATGAATTAGGAAATCAATATCTGGTCAAAAAATTCCTCACAAACTAAATCATCAGGAAGTTAGCCCCACTTCAAAAGCGTATAATTGTGACATCAGCTGACAAAGAGGCAAGAGACTTAAGTATGCTCCTCCGCCAGCAAAAACCCATTAAATGGGAGTCTGAACAACATGCCTCCAGGAGGCTACTGACCTTCACTGAGATGTCTGCTGTTGTCCTCCTGCAGCATTGCAAGCAACAGCATTTCACAGCCACACAGCATTTTATGAATGGCTGAATACACAACTTCAATACAATTACCTGAGATGGAAATCTCCACAGGAGCTGTTATTCACAGGCTGGTATGTAGCTGAAGCATGAGTTGCTGTTAAAAGCCAGGCAGCAGAGAAGTGCTCCTACAACTGAGGTCATGGAGGGTCGCAAGAAACTCTTCCAGGGTTTCCACTCCAGGTTTCTCACTGCCCAGGTAGCAAGTGCCTGTCTGTGGTCATCAGGTGAGGTCAGGATCTGGCCCAGCTGTGGTGTCATCCACATTCCAGCAGCCTATGGATATCCAGTGCCTATGTGCACAGATGAATGTGGTACGCACTACCACAAAGAGTGGTTGAGACGAGTAGCATAGGTGCATTTCAAGGGAAATTAGATAAACACATGAGGGAGAAAGAAATAGAAGGATATGCTGATAAGGGTAGTTGAAGAGAGTGGGAGGAGGCTGGTGTGAAGCATGATCATTGGTATGACCAAATGGCGTGCTTCTGTGCTGGCCGTTTGGTGTAATGATGTATAAACAACTAGATGAGGTTCTGAAGGGTAACCAGTACTTGTGATCTGACACGAGTTAACTTCCTCTGGGCAAAAGTGGGAAAATTAGTCAATAGAAACCATTCTACATATTCTATAAACTCAGTACATGTAAAGGACAAATGGTTTAATCAGATGAGTCATTCATATCACAGCTGCTATAATTCACTCACACCTGTGGAACGAGGAATATATTTGAATTATCTGTCTTTTAAAAAATCATCACATTAAATGTCATCTCATCTGATACTGTCAGAATGAGTTGTGTCTGTCCTTAGCAAGGCACTATGTGAGGCAGCCTCAAAGAAAGCAGAGTGCCAAATGATTAGGAGACAAGCTCACTTGTTTGCTTCGTAGTAACCCTAAATCAGAGGGCGACACTGGCTCAAATGGAACTGGATATATACTTGAAAAGGAAAACGTTTGCACGGCTGTGGGGAAAGAGTAATTAAGTGGGACTAATTGGATAGCTCTTTCAAAGAGCTGGCATAGCCACGATGGGCCTAATGGCCTCCTGTGCTATAGATTCTATAATCTGCAGCCTTCATTCATTCTCCAAAGATAGATAAATTAGGCTCTTTGTTGCCAACATTTTGGTGGGCACGTGTACTGATTTCTGAGGATGGCCACTGCACTCCATATAAGTTGAAGACCATGTGTCGAGTGACCCTTAGCTGATCATCCAGGGTTCACAATTTCTGTTTGTCGCCCCAGAATCGTTTCCCTTGGGGCACTTTCAGACAGAAAGGAGTAGAAACTTCAACAATATGGGTTAGATGTAAACCCAGGTTCCAGTGATGGAACACATTTAGTCAAAAGGGCAGTTATGTTTAATTGGAACTGTAGTCCAGCCAAGCATTACTCCTTGTGGTAAACCTCTATTTGAGCTTTTAAACAGGCCCGGATACACTGAAAAAAGTGCAATTAAGTGAAACAGTCACTGGCTCTAGAAGATCCCTGCCCTTAGTCCTTTGTTCATGAACTACATCACATCAAAAGATACTGTGCAATCTAACCCACTCAGTGCTCAAAATGTGAATGCTGAGATCACTCAAGAGCGTGCAACTCCAGCTGTGAAAAAGCAGCAAGCAGTCCTGTGGATGGGAGAACATAAGTGGAATATTCTAGAAATATTAAAATAATGAAAAGAGAGCAAAGTAAAGAGAGCTATTGGGTAAGCACGCCACTGGTATATTAATGAGACATACAAAGAAACTCCACATTTCAGCTGAGTTAGCTGATCTTGGACTGGAAGAATGCTAATGTAGTTTCAATTTTCAGAAAGTGTGACAAGTCAGTCCCAGGAAATGGTAGACTTATTATGATTTTAATCATTGGTGAAAAAGAAAAGAAAGACTTGCATTTCTACAGTGCCTTTCACAACCCCAGGGCATCCTAAAGCAATTTACAGCCAATGAAGTACATTTGGAATGTAGTCACCGTTCTAATGTAGGAAACACGGCAGCCAATTAGCGCACAGCAAGCTCCCACAAACAGTAATATGATAATGGCTGTTTTTACTGATGATTGAGGGATAAGTATTGTTAGAGAAACCTCCAAGCCTGTTTGTGAAGACTAGGATGCTTTGGTTGAGACAGTTTATTGCTTGCCACAGAACTTACTTCTCCACAGCACAGTGGCGCAGTGGTTAGCACCGCAGCCTCACAGCTCCAGGGACCCGGGTTCAATTCTGGGTACTGCCTGTGTGGAGTTTGCAAGTTCTCCCTGTGTCTGCGTGGGTTTCCTCCAGGTGCTCCGGTTTCCTCCCACATGCCAAAGACTTGCAGGTTCGTTAGGTTAATTGGCCATTATAAATTGCCCCTAGTATAGGTAGGTGGTAGGGAAATATATAGGGACAGGTGGGGATGTGATAGGAATATGGGATTAGTGTAGGATTAGTATAAATGGGTGGTTGATGGTCAGCACAGACTCGGTGGGCCGAAGGGCCTGTTTCAGTGCTGTATCTCTAAACTAAAAACTTTGGCAGGAAAAATAAAAAAGCAGAGTATTACTTAAACGGAGAATGACCCCAGAATTCCGAGGTGCAGAGGGATCTAGGAGTTCTAGTACATGAGTCACAAAACGTTAGTATGCAGGTAGTGCAAGTCATGAAGAAGGCGAATGGAATGCTATCCTTTATTACGAGAGGAATTGAAAATAAAAGTAAGGACGTTATGCTTCAGTTATACAGGGCATCTCGAATACTGTATGCAGTTTTGGTCTCCTTTTTAAGGAATGATGTAAATGGGTTGGAGACGGTTCAGAGAAGGTTTATTAGATTGATATCTGGAATGAGTGGGTTGTGTTATGAGTAAAGGTTGGACAGACTGGGCTTATTTTCACTGGAGTTTAGAAGAGTGAGGGGAGACTTGATTGAAGTTTATATAACCCTGAACAGTTTGACAAGATGGATGTGGAAAGGATGTTTCCTCATGTGGGTGAGTCCAGAACTAGGGGACACTGTTTTAAAATTAGGGGTCGCCCTTTCAGGACAGAGATGAGGAGAAATTTTTTCTCTCGGAGGGTTATGCGACTTTGGAACTGCCTCAGAAGGTGGTCCATTGAATATTTTTAAGGCGGGGGAATATAGATTCTTGTTAGGCAAAGGAATCAAACGGGGTAGATGGGAGTGTGGAATTCGAAACACAAATAGATCAGCCATGATCTTATTGAATGCTCGAGGGGCCGAATGGCCCACTTCTGCTCCTAATTCATATGTCAGTATGTCCACTCCTAACAACCCAGCCATTGAGTCATAGAATTATACAGCACAGAAACAGGCCCTTCGGCGCACTGTGTCCATGCTGGCCATCAAGCACCTAACTATTCTAACCCCATTTTCCAGCACTTGGCCCGTAGCCTTGTATGTCATGGCGTTTCAAGTGCTCATCTAAATACTTCTTAAATGTTGTGAAGGTTTCTGCCTCTACCACCCCTTCAGGCAATGCATTCCTAACCACCTTATCTACCTGTGCTGCTGCCTTCAGTGATCGATGGACAAGTACACTATGGTCCCTCTGACCCTCTGTACTTCCTAGGGTCCTACCATCCATTGTATATTCCGTTGCCTTGTTAGTCCTCCCAAAATGCATCACCTCACACTTCTTACGATTAAATTCCATTTGCCACTGCTCCGCCCATCTTACCAGCCCATCTGTATCGTCCTGTAATCGAAGGCTTTCCTCCTCACTATTTACAACACCACCAATTTTCATGTCATCTGCGAACTTACTGTTCATACCTCCAATATTCATGTCTAAATCATTAATGTACACTACAAACAGCAAGGGTCCCAGCACCGATCCCTGCAGTACATCACTGGTCACAGGCTTCCACTCGCAAAAACAACCCTCGACCATCACCCTCTGCCTCCTGCCACTAAGCCAATTTTGGATCCAATTCGCCAAATTGCCCTGGATCCCATGGGCTCTTACCTTCTTAACCAATCTCCCATGCGGGACCTTATCAAAAGCCTTACTGAAGTTCATGCAGACTACATCAACTGCTTTACCCTCATCTACACATCAAGTCACCTCCTCGAAAATTGCAATCAAGTTAGTTAGACACGATCTCCCCCTGACAAAGCCATGCTGACTATCCCTGATTAACCCCTGCTTCTCCAAGTGGAGATTAATCCTGTCCCTCAGAATTTTTTCCAATAGTTTCCCTACCACTGATGTTAGACCCACCGGCCTGTAATTATCTGGTTTATCCCTACTAACCTTCTTGAATAATGGTACCACATTCGCTGTCCTCCGGTCCTCTGGCACCTCCCCTGTGGCCAGAGAGGATTTGAAAATTTGTGTCAGAGCCCCTGCTATCTCCTCCCTTGCCTCACATTACAGCCTGGGTTACATCTCATCTGGGCCTGGGGATTTATCCACTTTTAAGCCCTAATACTTCCTCCTTTTCAATGCTAATATGTTCAAGTATATCACAATCCCCCTCCCTGATCTCTACACCTACATCGTCCTTCTCCGTAGTGAACACAGATGCAAAGTAATCATTTAAAACCTCACCTATGTCCTCCGGCTCCACACACAGATTGCCACTTTGGTCCCTAATGGGCTCTACTCTTTCCCTGGTTATCCGCTTGTCCTTAATATACTTATAAAAAGCCTTAGGATTTTCCTTTATCTTGCCCGCCAGTGTTTTTTCATGTCCCCTCTTCGCTCTCCTAATTACTTTTTTTAAGTACCCCCCTACACTTTCTATTCTCCTCTGGTGCCTCCGCTGTTTTCAGAGCTCTGAATCTGCATTAAGCCTCCTTTTTTTTCCCCGATCCAATCCTCTATATCCCTTGACATCCAGGGTTCCCTGGAATTGTTGGTCCTATCCTTCACCTTAATGGTTACATGTTGGCTCTGAACTCTCAATATTTCCTCTTTGAATGACTCCCACTGGTCTGATGTAGACTTTCCTACAAGAAGCTGATCCCAGTCCACTTTGGCCAGATCCTGTTTTATCATATTGAAATCGGCCTTCACCCAATTCAGTACCTTTATTTCCGGTCCATCTTTGTCTTTTTCCATAACTACCTTAAATCATACAGAGTTATGGTCACTATCCCTGAAATGCTCCCCCACTGACACTTCTACCGTTTGTCCGGCTTCATTCCCCCTAGGATTAGGTCCAGTACTGCCCCTTCTCTCATAGGACTTTCTACATACTGACTCAAAAAGCTCTCCTGTATGCATTTTAAGAATTCCGCCCCCTTTAAGCCTTTTGCACTAAGACTACCCCAGCTGATCAATACGAAGAAATTTTACAGTTGCATAAAGGGAAAGCAGGTGGTCAAGAGCAATGTAGGCCCACTAAAAGCTGAAAATGGAGATATTGTCATTAATCAGGGGGAAATGGCAGACATATTGAACAATTACTTTGCCTCAGTATTTACAGTTGAAAAGGAGGATAACTTGCCGGAAGTCCCAAGAAAATTAATAGCCGATAGGGGACAGGGACTTAATACAATTAACATAAGTAAAACATCAGTAACAAGGAAATTAATGGAACTAAAGAGTGAGAAATCCCCAGGACCTGACAGTTTCCATCCGAGGGTGTTAAAGGAAGTAGGGGAGCACATTGTAGATGCCATAACTATAGTCTTTCAGAGTTCCCTCGATTCAGGAGTGTTCCCTCTGGATTGGAAAGTTGCACGTCACTCCACTTTTTAAGAAGGGTGAAAGGGGGAACCAAGGAAATTACAGACCAGGTAGTCTGACATCTGTGGTGGGCAAGTTGCTGGCTTCCATAATCAAGGATAGGGTGACCTAGAAAAATTTCAGTGAATCAGGGACAGGTCATGCCTGATAAACCTCATTGAATTTTTTGAAGAGGTGACTAGGGTAATGGACAGGGGAATGTCTATGGATGTTATTTATATGGACTTCCAGAAGGCATCTGATAAAGTGTCACTTAAGAGACTGTTAACTAAGGTAGAAGCCCATGGAGTTGAGGGCAAATTATTGACATGGTTAGGAAGTTGGTTGAGTGGTAGGCGACAAGAGAGTGGGGATAATGGGCAAGTACTCCGATTGGCAGGATGTGACTAGTGGTATCCCGCAGGGATCTGTGTTGGGGCCTCAATTATTCATTAACGACTTGGATGATGGCATAGTAAGTCATATATCCAAATTTGCTGATGATACAAAGTTAGGCGGCATTGTAGACAGTCTAGATGATAGCATAAAATTGCAAAGAAATATTGACAGACGAGGTGAGTGGGCAAAACTGTGGCAGATGGATTTCAATGCGGGCAAGTGTGAGATTATCCATTTTGGAACAAAAAAGGATAGAGCAGGGTACTCTCTAAATGGGAAGAGGTTAAGTACAGTGGATGTAGGAGGTGGAGTAGTGGTATTATCACTGGACTAGTAACACAGAGACCCAGGGTATTTCTCTGGGTCATGGGTTCGAATCCCACCACAGCAGAAGGTTAAATTTGAATTTAATTAATAAATCTGGAATTAAAAGCTAGTCTAATGATGGCCATGAAACCATTGTCGATTGTTGTAAAAACCCATCTGGTTCACTAATGTCCTTTCGGGAAGCCAAAGTTGGGAGAGCTGTCCTACAGACGAGTCAAGCAACAGCCTGACATAGTCATACTCAATGAATCATACCTTACAGACAATGTCCCAGACACTGCCATCACCATCCCCGGAAATGTCCTGTCCCACCAGCAGGACAGACCCACCAGAGTTGGTGGCGCAGTGGTATACAGTAGGGAGGGAGTTGCCCTGGGAGTCCTCAACATCGACTCCGGACCCCATGAAGTCTCATGGCATCAGGTCAAACATGGGCAAGGTAACCTCCTACTGATTACCACCTACCGCCCTCCCTCAGCTGATGACTCAGTACTCCTCCCTGTTGAACACCACTTGGAGGAAGCACTGAGGGTGGCAAGGGCACAGAATGTACTCTGGGTGGGGGACTTCAATGTCCATCACCATGAGTGGCTCGGTAGCACCACTACTGACCGATCTGGCCGAGTCCTAAAGGACATAGCTGCTAGACTGGGTCTGCAGCAGGTGGTGGGGGAACCAACACGAGGGAAAAACATACTTGACCTCGTCCTCACCAATCTGCCTGTCGCAGATGCTTCTGTCCATGACAGTATTGGTAGGAGTGACCACTGCACAGTACTTGTGGAGACGATGTCCCGCCTTCACATTGAGGATACCGTCCATCGTGTTGTTTGGCACTATCACCGTGCTAAATGGGATAGATTTTGAACAGATCTAGCAATGCAAAACTGGGCATCCATGAGGCGCTGTGGGCCATCAGCAGCAGCAGAATTGTACTCATCCACAACCTGTAACCTCATGGCCTGGCATATCCCCCACTCCACCATTACCATCAAGCCAGGAGACCAACCCTGGTTCAATGAAGAGTGCAGGAGGGCATGCCAGGAGCAGCACCAGGCATATCTCAAAATGAGGTGTCAACCTGGTGAAGCTACAACAGAGGACTATCTGCGTACCAAACTGCGTAAGCAGCATGCGATAGACAGAGCTAAGTGATCCCATAACCAACAGATCAGATCTAAGCTCTGCAGTCCTGCCACATCCAGCCGTGAATGGTGGTGGACAATTAAACAACTAAATGGTGGAGGAGGCTCCACAAATATCCCCATCCTCAATGATGGGGGAGCCCAGCACATCAGTGCGAAAGATAAGGCTGAAGCATTTGCAACAATCTTCAGCCAGAAGTGCCGAGTTGATGATCCATCTCAGCCTCCTCCTGCAGTCCCCAGCATCACAGATGCCAAACTGCAGCCAATTCGAATCACTCCGCGTGATATGAAGAAACGACTGAAGGCACTGGATACTGCAAAGGCTATGGGCCCTGACAATATTCCGGCAATAGTACTGAAGACCTGTGCTCCAGAACTTGCCGCGCCCCTAGCCAAGCTGTTCCAGTACAGCTACAACACTGGCATCGACCCTGCAAAGTGGAAAATTGCCCAGGCATGTCCTGTACACAAAAAGCAGGACAAGTCCAACCCGGCCAATTACCACCCCTTCAGCCTACTCTCAATCATCAGTAAAGTGATGGAAGATATCATCAACATTGCCATCAAGCGACACTTGCTTAGCAATAACCTGCTCAGTGACGCTCAGTTTGGGTTCCGCCAGGGGCACTCAGCTCCTGACCTCAATACAGCCTTGGTTCAAACACGGACAAAAGAGCTGAACTCAAGAGGCGAGGTGAGAGTGACTGCCCTTGACATCAAGGCAGCATTTGACCGAGTATGGCATCAAGGAGCCCTAGCAATACTGAGGTCAATGGGAATCAGGGGGAAAACCCTCCGCTGGCTGGAGTCATAGCTAGCGCAAAGGAAGATGGTTGTGGTTGTTGCAGGTCAATCCTGAGCTCCAGGACATCACTGCAGGAGTTCTTCAGGGTAGTGTCCTCGGCCCAACCATCTTCAGCTGCTTCATCAATGACCTTCCTTCAGTCATAAGGTCAGAAGTGGGGATGTTCGCTGATGATTGCACAATGTTCAGCACCATTCGTGACTCCTCAGATACTGAAGCAGTCCGTGTAGAAATGCAGCAAGATCTGGACAATATCCAGGCTTGGGCTGATAAGTGGCAAGTAACATTCGCGCCACACAAGTGCCAGGCAATGACCATCTCCAACAAGAGAGAATCTAACCATCTCCCCTTGACATTCAACGGCATTACCATCGCTGAATCCCCCAATATCAACATCCTAGGGGCTACCATTGACCAGAAACTGAACTGGAGTAGCCATATAAATACAAGAGCAGGTCAGAGGCTAGGAATCCTGAGGCGAGTAACTCACCTCCTGACTCCCCAAAGCCTGTCCACCATCTACAAGGCACAAGTCAGAAGTGTGATGGAATACTCTCCACTTGCCTGGATGGGTGCAGCTCCAACAACACTCAAGAAGCTCGACATCATCCAGGACAAAGCAGCCCGCTTGATTGGCACACCATCGACAAACATTCACTCCCTCCACCACCGACGCACAGTAGCAGCAGTGTGTACAATCTACAAGGTGCACTGCAGCAATGCACCAAGGCTCCTAGACAGCACCTTCCAAACCCTTGACTTCTACCAACTAGAAGGACAAGGGCAGCAAATACATGGGAATACCACCACCTGCAAGTTTCCCTCCAAGTCACACACCATCCTGACTTGGAACTATATCGGCCGTTCCTTCACTGTCACTGGGTCAAAATCCTGCAACTCCCTTCCTAACAGCACTGTGGGTCTACCTACCCCAAATGGACTGCAGCGGTTCAAGAAGGCAGCTCACCACCACCTTCTCAAGGGCAATTAGGGATGGGCAATAAATGCTGGCATAGCCAGTGACGCCCACATCCCATGAATGAATTTTTTAAAATGTCCAAAGAGACTTGGGGGTTCAGGTGCATCGATCTTTAAAATGCCACGAGAAAGTGCAGAAAATAATCAAAAAGGCTAATGGAATGATAGCCTTTATATGTAGAGGATTGGAGTATAAAGACACAGAGGCTATGCTGCAGCTGTACAAAACCCTGGTTAGACCCCACTTGGAGTACTGTGGGCAGTTCTGGGAACCACACCTTAGGAAGGATATATTGGCCTTGGAGGGAGTGCAACGTAGGTTTACAAGAATGATACCTGGACTACAGGGGTTAAGTTACGAGGAGAGATTACACAAAATTAGGCCTGTTTTCAGCAGAATTTAGAAGGTTAAGGGGTGATCTGATCGAAGTCTTCAAGATATTAACAGGAAAAGACAGGCTAGATAAAGATAAACTATTTCCACTGGTTGGAGATTCTAAAACTAGGGGGCACAGTCTAAAAATTAGGACAAGACCGTTCAGGAGAGATGTTAGGAAGCACTTCTTCACACAAAGGGTGGCAGAGGTTTGGAACTCTCCCCCACAAACAGCAGTTGAAGCTAGAACAGTTGTTAATTTTAAATTGGAGATAGATTTTTGTTAAGCAAAGATATTAAGGGATATGGGCCAAAGGCAGGTATATGGAGTTAGGCAGATCAGCTATGATCTCAGTGAATGGCAGGACAGGCTCAAGGGGCTGAATGGCCTACTCCTGTTCCTATCTTCCTATGTTCCTATGATATTGGGGAAGTTGAAATCCCCTACTAATATTACCCTATTATCTTTACACCTCTCTGAAATTTGCCTACATATCTGCTCTTCTGTCTCTCCCTGGCTGTTTGGAGGCCTGTAGTACACTCCCAGCCAAGTGATTGCCCCCTTTTTATTTTCAAGTTCTACCCATATGGCCTCATTTGAGGAACCTTCTAAGATATCATCCCTCCTTACTGCAGTAATTGACTCCTTGATCAACAGTGCAATGCCACCTCCTCTTTTACCTCCTCCCCTGTCTCACCTGTAGATTCTATACCCTGGAATATTGAGCTGCCAGTCCTGCCCCTCCCTCAACCATGTCTCTGTGATAGCAATATCATAATCCCATGTGCAAATCATTGCCCTCAATTCATCTGCTTTCGAGTAAGACTCCTTGCATTAAAATAGATGCAATCCAGCCTTGCATTTTTCACTTGTGCCTTAACAGGTCTATATTTGCTCTGCCTTCCAGACTGACTCAGTTTCTCTTTTATATTTCACTGTGCATCACCCCCCACTGTACCTCTACTCTGTATCCCATCCCCCTGCCAAATTAGTTTAAACCACCAACCCCCACAACAGCACTAGCAAACCTCCCAGCAAGAATATTGGTCCCGTTCCAGTTCAGGTGCAACCCGTCCAACTCGTACAGGTCCCACCTTTGTCAGAAACAGACCCAGTGATCCAGGAAACTCAAAACCTCCCTCTTGCACCATCTCCTCAGCCATGCATTCTTCTACTCTATCCTCCTATTCCTATACTCACTAGCACGTGGCACCGGGAGTAATCCAGAGATTACAACCTTTGAGGTCCTGCTTTTTAATCTACTACCTAGCTCCCTAATTTCTTGCTGCAGGACCTCATCCCTCTTTCTACCTATGTCGGTGGTACCAATGTGGACCACGACCTCTGACTGTTCACCCTCCCCCTTCAGAAGGTCCTGCAGCTGCTCCGTGACATCCTTGACCCTAGCACCAGGGAGGCAACATACCATCCTGGGGTCACGTTTGCGGCCTATCTGTACCCCTTACGATAGAATCCCCTATCACTATAGTTCTTCCACTCCTTTTTCTCCCCTCCTGTGCAGCTGAGCCACCCGTGGTGCCACAGACTTGGCTCTTACTGCATTCCCCTGAGAAGCTATCTCCCCCAGCAGTATCCAAAGTGGAAAATCTGTTCGAAAGGAAGACGGACACAGGGGACTCCTGCACTGTGTGCCTAGTTCTTCTACTCTACCTGGCGGTCACCCATTCCCTTTCTGCCTGAGCAGTCTTTACCTGCGGTGTGACCACGTCCCTGTACATGCTATCCACAATGACCTCAGCCTTGCTCCACAGTATCTCCGGCCACCGTACCAGATCCGAAACGTGGATTTCGAGTAGCTACAGCTGGTGACACATCCTGCACACGTGTTCACCCTGGACAGTAGAAGTGTCCCTGACTTCCCACATTGCACAGGAGGAGCATTCCACTCTGCCGAGCTGCCCTGCCATGACTTACCCCTAATTTATCCTCTTAAATTACCCAAAAATTAGGTGATTTACACTCGGGACCTTGATTCCCTAAAATAAAAACACTACTTACTATATTTAAAAAACTGTAGACCTTTCCCTTTACTTTCAGTTACTTACCCAGCTATTTAGAGTAATTCCCTAATAGCAGTTACTCACCGACCAATCAACCACCTTGTAGCTTTCCTGTGACGTCACTGCTCACTTTGTTTTCAAACTCCGGCGTGCCTGGACTGCTCTCCGCTGCTCTCCTGGAAGGTGAGTGACAGGGCCGCGATCCTCGGGTTCAATTTATCAGCTCTGCTCTCAGTGTTTTCCCCACAGGTCCGCTGATCTCCCGGAAGGTAAGTGACTGGGGCTTGATCCTCGGGCTCAATTTATCAGCTCCGCTCTCGGTGTTTTCCCCACAGGTCCGGTCCGCTCCCGGAAGGTAAGTCAGTGCTGGCTGGCTCTTTTTTATATGTACACATTTGAATACAATTAACTGATCAATACCCAACACCTGTTCACCCTATTACCTTCAACTATTATGTACTTAACCTCCATTAATAAAACTTAGGCACTAACAAGTATTGGTCAGGATACCAGGGAGAACTACTCTGTTCTTCTTCAAAATAGTGCCATGAGATTTTTAATGGCCATTTGAGAGGGCAGACGGGACCTTAGTTTAACATCTCATCCGAAAGATGGCACCTCCAACATTGCAACACTCCATCAGTACTGCACTGGAGTATCAGTGAACCCACAACCTTCTGACTCAGAGGCAACATGCTACCCACTGAGCTAGGCTGACACAACTAAGGTGCTGGATGCTGGAAACAAGAATCAGTAGGAAAAAAATTATTAATTTACAACATTCATCTTCCTAAAAAGGTTTTAAAAAAAGTTCATCTCTATAAGACTAAATGGACATGAGCCTCTGTGCTAAAAAGCTTGCCTCTTATTCGAACCATAAAGGCAGCTTATGTTAAAGCGGATTCTCTCCCTTATGCCACAAAACTCACCACAGAGTAAAACACAGATAACATCGTTTTGCAAACTGCCACGAAAGCTACAGTGTAATAGTTGATAAGATGGTTTTATGCTGGCAGCCCTAAACCACAATCAACTGAATTTTTGACAAAGCTCACCAAACCCAAAAACTGAATTATAATCATGAGACACAGTCAGATGACTAATGAAAAACTGACCATCACGAAGGTCGCAGCTTCACTTTCTTAGAAATCAAAGACACTCGGACCTTCACAGAAATTAATAGTTTTCCAGCCTTTCTTAGGAATCAAAGAGAATGGACCTTACCTAGAAATCAACAGTTATACAGCCTTATTTGAAAAATAAAGGGGGAATGAACTTACTTACAGATGAGGTAATACCCTCATTAGAAATTAGTTATGCAACTTGAAAAACAATATAAATACTGGAAGCACACATTGGATTTTTGGATTCATTGGACTCGCTCCAACGTCTCTCACTGTCAAGGCGCAACCATTGGAGTGAGGCCATGATAGTTCTCCCCTTAACTGGGACAGGGTTATCTCCTTAACTCTGTAGTCTTCTACTTGGGGATTTAAGGTAAATGTTACTTTAATAATTGATGGATATCCTAATAAATTTAAATATTTTACTGTAACAATATTTAGATTTAAAAATTGGATTCTCTACTGGAAACAATATTGTATTTTCTATCTTTTCCTAGAACTATTATGTCACGATTTACTGTTACACCAACTGCGAATTCAGTTCTTTAATAAATATTTATATAAATTAGAACTTATATTGTCTCACATGGTCTTCTGTATCTCTAACTTGTAAACCTATCTCCGTACACTCTTTGGTGGGGAGGTACATTACTGAAGAGAGATTCCTGGACTCTCATAATATCAGGGTTATTACAATCTTGCTGAAGCTTGTTAAAAAGGCTATCTAGAGGACAGTAATATTCTCAGCTGGTTCCTTTCATTTATGGAGTGTTAGATCAGTCCCTCAGACCCATTCAAGTGACTTGAGGATCAGTCTTTCTCAATCTTAAATTGAGATTAATCTTTTGAGAAATATGCCTGATCCAGGATAGCCCCAAAAAGGGGCTACGATTATAATCCATTACTGGTATTCCAGAGCTTAGATACTAGGCAACTGAAGGCGTGGCTACCAATGGTGGAGTGGTTAAAATTGGGGATCTCAATGCTCAGAATTAGAGGAGCGCAGGTATCTCGGAGGGTTGTGGGGCGGTTAGAAATTGACCTCTTTGGCTCATGTCCAAGAGGGGAAAGACTCAGCCAGGGTCTCCACTCTTAATCACTGTCAGTATCTGTTGCTGAAAATGGTTTACGTGTGGATAATGGATGATGAAAGGAAAGGGGCTAGGCTAATGGGAGCTGAATAACCTGCTAACACTTGTTTATAAAGAAAGTCACTTATAAAACTGAAACCCAGTATATTTGGAAGAGGATAAAAGGGAGAAAAAAGGGACAAATTTCCAAACATAGGCCATGTACAAATCTGGCTTTAGGCTAACTGATATTATTGAAAGCACATGTAATCTTAGTATTGGGTGTGAGCCCATCCTGTCCATGCAGACAGACTACCCAATCTATTTGTATAATTTGTATATGATGAGTCATTAATATTTATTACACTGCCCTATCATTCTCAATCGGAATCTTAGGTTTTAATGGACGTACTTCCCCCCACCTGAGGCTCCTTGTCTAATGAAATCAAACCTGACTCCTCTCCGCAAGACCAGGCAACAGCCTCATAAATCATAAATACTTGAGAAAAAGACAATCGAGAGATTTGCATTCTCAAATTCTGATGGCTCATTCCAGTCACAGACAGTGGCATGTCACCATCACATTAGCGTGATAGCAATGATCCGTACACACAGTTACATCCAGAATCATTCTTCTATTAGTTGCATGAGGCCTTACATTGCTGTGACTAGAAACACAGCCTCAGGCTAACAATTCTTCCCCACTAAAAGATTTGTGGACTCTTATTCATCCTGTTGAAAATGTTAAAACATTAATAAGAGAGACTCCAGCAAACTGCAAAATTCATTTTTTTGTGTGTGTGTGTTTATTATTCCTTTAAAAGCTTTATTAAATTGGTAGGAAATAGAGTTGTGACAGGCAAGCTTCATTTTAAATAATGCAGAGCTACGACTTGTGCTCTTCATGAAATCAATCATTCCTTTCAATCACATGAATGATTTTTATTCAAGTTTCAAATGTAATTTCTATAAATTCAGCATCTCAATAGCATTGCCGGAGCAAACTCAAATACAGACAGAGCAGAGCAGACCCAGTGCAAAGGCTTTCCCAACCCTTCCCATTCACTTCCATTGTACACAATCCCAATGGACCCAAACCCCTTCCCATTCACTCTCAGTGTACACAATCCCAATGGACCCAAACCCCTTCCCATTCACTCTCAGTGTACACAATCACAATGGATCCCAAACCCCTTCCCATTCACTCCCTGTGTACATAATCACAATGGATCCCAAACCCCTTCCCATTCACTCCCTGTGTACATAATCACAATGGATCCCAAACCCCTTCCCATTCACTCCCAGTGTACACAATCACAATGGATCCCAAACCCCTTCCCATTCACTCCCTGTGTACATAATCACAATGGATCCCAAACCCCTTCCCATTCACTCTCAGTGTACATAATCACAATGGATCCCAAACCCCTTCCCATTCACTCCCTGTGTACATAATCACAATGGATCCCAAACCCCTTCCCATTCACTCCCTGTGTACATAATCACAATGGATCCCAAACCCCTTCCCATTCACTCCCTGTGTACACAATCACAATGGACCCAAACCCCTTCCCATTCACTCCCAGTGTACACAATCACAATGGACCCAAACCCCTTCCCATTCACTCCCTGTGTACACAATCACAATGGATCCCAAACCCCTTCCCATTCACTCCCTGTGTACACAATCACAATGGACCCAAACCCCTTCCCATTCACTCCCAGTGTACACAATCACAATGGACCCAAACCCCTTCCCATTCACTCCCTGTGTACACACTCACAATGGATCCCAAACCCCTTCCCATTCACTCCCTGTGTACACAATCACAATGGATCCCAAACCCCTTCCCATTCACTCCCTGTGTACACAATCACAATGGATCCTAAACCCCTTCCCATTCACTCGCTGTGTACACAATCCCAATGGATCCCAAACCCCTTCCCACTCACTCCCACTGTACACAATGCCAATGGACTAAACTCTTTCCAATTTACTACCAATGCACACAATCCCAATGGACCCAACCCGTTCTCATTTCACTCCCATTGTACACCATCACAATGGATCATGTCCTCACGGTATTAATTTCCAAGATATTAAACTTACAACAACTTCAATTGTATAGAATCCCAATGGGCCAAAACTCTTCCAATTTACCCTCACTTTTTAGCATTACAAATTGCAGTACATCTTTAAGGTACCCAATTTTCTTATCTTGGTAATGGCAAAGATGAGTCCAGTTAAAAGCTGATCCTGTTGTCCTTCAGAATGGCGTGAGCATTGACTAGACTGAAAAATGGAGGGTTCAACTAGGAAGCTAAGAAGGTACAGAAAGGAATAGTTCATCCAGCTCACCCTGCCATTAAGGACCCACTCAGACAATCTTCTCTGCCACTAACCTTGTAACTATTTATTGCTTTTGGTTCAGTGACCAATGCATTTCCTTTTTGGATCACATTTTGAGGCTATTACTGCCCCAATTTGACCAAGTTAAAATTGGCCCTAATAGATCTTCCCTATGTCCATCTTAATGATTCCCTTCATCATTTAAAACAAGTATAGCTCAATGTTTCCATCCAACTGTCAGTTTAAAGAATTCCAAAGTTAAAGGAATGAATTAAACCAAAATAAAAGAAAATGAGTTAATCCAGCCGATGGAAGAGTTGTGAAGTGGGGATCTTGGGCTCCCTTCCTCCTCCCCCAAAAGGAAGATGACTGGACATCAGGCCATTTACAATCTTTTCCCCCAAGACAATGCAATCGATTCATGACCGCACGGGGGGCTTTTTTGCCCATTTCCTTCCCAGTGAATCGTATACGGCATGATGAAAAGACCTAACTCTGTAGTGCCTTTCATGATCGAAAGCACTTTACAGCCAATTGAATACTTTATTTTGAAGTGTAGTCACTATTGTAATGTAGGAAATGCAGCAGCCAAGCTGCACAGTAGGCTCCCACAATCATAATGTGATAATGGCTGGATAATCTGTTTTTGCAATGTTGATTGAGGGATAAACATTAGCCAGGGTACCAGGGAAAACTCCCATGCCCTTCTACGAAATATTGCTTGTGGGCACTTGTACAACTACCTAACAGAACAGATGGGGTGTCGGTTTAACACTGCATCCAAAAGATGGCACCTCTAACATTGCAGCGCTCCCTCGGTACATTTTTTAAATTCGTTCGTGGGATGTGGGCGTTGTTGGCTAGGCCAGCATTTATTGCCCATCCCTAACTGTCCTTGACAACTGAGTGGCTTGCTCAGCTATTTGAGAGGGCATTTAAGAGTCAACCATATTGCTGTGGGTCTGGAGTCACATGTAGACCAGATCAGGTAAGGATGGTATATTTCCTTCCCTAAAGGACATTAGTAAACCAGATAGGTTTTTACAACAATCGACAATGGTTTCATGGTCACCGTTAGACTAGACTGCCCCTCCATCAGTGCAGCTCCTCCTCAGTACTGCCCTCCAACAGTGCACGCTCCTTCAGTACTGCCCTTCTGACAATGCAGCACTCCCTCAGTACTGCCCCTTCGATAGTGCAGTGCTCCCTCAGTACTGCCCCTCCGACAGTGCAGCGCTCCCTCAGTACTGCCCTTCCGACAGTGCAGCGCTCCCTCAGTAGTGCCCTTCCGACAGTGCAGCGCTCCCTCAGTACTGCCCTTCCGACAGTGCAGTGCTCCCTCAGTAGTGCCCTTCCGACAGTGCAGCGCTCCCTCAGTACTGCCCTTCCGACAGTGCAGCGTTCCCTCAGTACTGCCCTTCCGACAGTGCAGCGCTCCCTCAGTACTGCCCTTCTGACAGTACAGCGTTCCCTCAGTACTGCACTGAAGTGTCAGCCTAGATTCTGTGCTTGAGTCTCTGGAGTTGGACTTGAACACACAACCTTCTGACTCCAGAGGTGAGAGTGCTACCCACTGGGCCCATGGCTGACACGGAAAGAGAGGATGACAGAGAGGGTGAGAGAAAGAGAGATTAAATAAAAACCAAAACATGAAGCATAAAGATATTAACGTTAAAAAATTAGCATATAAAAACGTTTTCATCATGCTCAAACTGAATAGGAGGGGGAAAGATTTTGCTCTCAATCTGTATATCTGCCTCATTACAAAAGCATTATCTTGATTTCAAGTCAGACCAGTCTTGGTTTTTCATTTCTGCTTGTTTATCTTAGAATTATTTTGCAAACATATTGTACATTGCATTCTAATGAAGAACACAATAGGAAGCAGTTTCAAGATTCTGTGTAGGATAACCTTTTTTTTAATGTGTGTACCTACAAAGCAGTTTTGATTTGAGAGAGGTGGTTAGATTCATGTTTGCACTTTTCCCCTTTTTTTCCCTCAAGCTAGATTGTGGTTCCAGCACTGCTGTCAGCTCTCCTGTAACATGCACAAATGCTCATTTGTCATCCATGAACTCAAACAGTGAGTGGCAGCAGGATGGTCCACTTCTGCACGGCAAGAAAATACCATCAATCCCATTAATGCTCACCTTATCTGTTGGACTGTACATCCTTCTGCACCACCCACCACAATCACCAGTAATGCTGATCCCCCTCAGAGGCAAAAGAAAGTAAAACTTGTGACTAATTGGAGAAAACTCTGGGAAATTCCTCCATGATTCCCGAAGTCAGTCAAACTCTGAGCTCTCAGAGACCATGATGATCTGTATAGCATCATCAGATATACTTTACTAAACTACAACAACCCCCCCCCCCCCCACTCTCTATCATGTCCCAATCTTAAGAACAATATACAGGACTAGGGATACTTGATATTTCTATCCTTCAACAACTCAAAAATGTCAAATTCAAAAATGTCTCTATAACACTCTTGAAATGTATAATATGCTCCATTCCATTGCCTTCCAAGAATTATTCCCTGAATTACCAGAATCTGCGTGGAGTTGTTAAGTCATGACTGTGCATTTATCCTTTATCATCTGAGCTTGATTTCATGTTCCACGTCCTAAACCTTGTGCCAATATTTATCATTCTAGGATGCAGTTTATCAATTCTGTCTAAAATCCTAAGTATCATAAGGTTATCACCATACTGCTTTGTTCCCAATGTTAACAACACTGTCTCACACACATTGGGTAATTTTAACCTAACCCAGTTGTCAGGAAACCCATGAAATCCGGTGGAATGCTGGTTTCCCGCCCAGTATTATCCCCTATTGACTCCAAATCAGGCACTGTGTAAAACCGGCATTGCACTCAATCTCGTCAGATTCCCGACAGTTGGGTTAGGTTAAAATTATCCCTGAAATAGTCTTGTAGCATATGCGTCCAATTCCATATATCAATTTAGTTGTTCTTCTTTGTGCTCCCTCTAAGGCCAAAATCTTCCCGTGATACAGTGTCCAGAATTATACACAGTATATAAGGTAGAGGTGCTTTAGACAAATACAAGGGACACAAAAGCCTGTGTTGTCCTCACCCAGCACTTACACATGTACACTTCCCAGGAATTGACTAATCAGGGACAGGACCAGACTGATTTCTCTTTTCCCACTCGATGCTGGGGCCACTTGTACTACCCACACTGCTGCCCCAGCAGAGAAATATGATTCCCTCCTCCTATGCAATGCAACTTTCCCAACTGCTCCTTAGCCTCTGCCAAAGCTCATCTCTCACCTGCTACTGTGAGAGATACCAGGGAAAAGTGGTGCATTTCCCTGATCATCTGTGAACACAACTTCTCCTTCCCATACCTCCAACCCTTCAAATCCAGCAGTGCGAAGTCTGTGCAGAATTACAGGGAGGCGGATGGAACTAATTACTCCACAGAACATGAACAAAACAAGCAAGCTCTCCACACAACCATGTTGGGTGTGCCAGTGAGGGGTTGTACTCCCGATGCCTTCCTAAACTACAGTGTTTACAGTGTTTGTCCTTGAAGAGGAATCATCCCTGGAGAACAAATGCAAAGCGTGCCAGCTGAATCAACGACTAATGTCAGCTGGCCCTAATTTGACCCTTTGGAATTTTTGCCTTGCAAAACAATATCGTTCCTTTCAGTTTTTTATAGACTGTACAGATTTATTCACTTTTCAATTGACAAAACACATACAGATTCCAAAGACAGGCCAGTTTTGTGCAAAGATAAAGCTTTCATTGTGTGTCGAAGTCAGCTTAGTACAGTAAACCCCTCTGCACAGCAGCCACAATCTCTGTTTCCCGGGTACGGTCAGAAGGTGCATTATAGACCAAGTTGTGTTATGGTGAGATGTTGCCTATGGTTTCACGATTAACAAGGGAAGCTGTAAACAGCAGGCATTGTATCTGAGGTCATGGCAGAGCAGCAGTGGTCAGCTTAGAGTCCACTTCCCATTTCCCCCTACAAACTGTGGCTTCGGCCTCAGTTCAAGTTGCAAGCCCAATATTGTAGGGCAGCTACCTATCCAGTTTTCAGCAAGACGCTCCAAAATTTTAGCCTATAAGAAATTTCTAAAATGCAATTGACACGAAAAGCATGGTTTGTAAAACAGAACGTTTATTTCCCTGGTTATGTGGAGATATTAATCAATAGTTTTCAATGAATTTTCATCAGCAGCAAAGACCAGAACGTGAGCCACACTCATCATGTCCACCTCACCACCAATCCCAACCTCGCCTATCATGAACTTGGTCTCATTTTGAACTTACTCAGCAAGGCAGCCTCAACCAATAGAGGAAACTTTGGTGTTCACTTTTTCAACTTTTGCCTTGAGGTAATTGTTATGAGACCATTAATATGCTTGTATAAAACTGTTTCATCCATTACTTCATAATCTGAAATGGCTCAATCCCTTTATTAAAATAACAAATGCAAATACTCATTATTAATATTACACATATGTCAACCCCTTTCACTGGGAAACACCTTGGACCATTTTGCTACGTTAAAGGTGCAATATAAATGCAAGTTGTTGTTGTGGTTGTAAACGCAAGCTTCACATTCTGACATTGTCAAGGTTGGAGTATGCCAGTTTCTTGCATTATTTGGGCATTGTTACTACAGTAAATTAGGATTGCCAACACTGGTTGGACATATTCCTGGAGGTTTCATCACATGACCTCTTGCCTCCAACTGCACCGCTCAGGCAAATGGCCTTTTTCACTCATCACTAATATTTTTAATAAATAAAACTATGCAAAATTAATCTTTAATTCCTGGAGACTCCAGGACAATCCTGGATGATTGGCAACTCCAAGGTATATACAACAATAGCTTGCATTTATATAGTGCCTTTAATGTAATAAAATCTCCCAAAGCTCTTTACAGGGGCGTTATGAAACAAAATATGATACCAAGTCACATATGATAATGTTCGGCCAGATGGCCAAAAACTTAGTCAAAGAGATAGGTTTTTCAGAGCATCTTAAAGGATGAGAGAGAGGCGGAGAGGTTTAGGGAGAGAATTTCAGAGCTTACGGCCCAGGCAGCTGAAGGTATGGCTGCCAATGATGCAGCAATACAGCCAGGTACAGTGTGTGTTTTTTTATGGAAAATGAAATAATTTTATGAGTTCCCTGAAACAGATCTCCTCTAATAGACAGACATACACACAAATTTACAGCCCCGCATGTACAATTACATTTCAATCAAGGATTAAAACTAGCCTAATGTTTACAAAACAGATTCAAATTATTTTTCTCCCACTGGAAATCTTAAGCACAGTAAGCAGCTCATCCAAGATCGCAACTGCCTACTTTATGAGAAATCCAGAACCACAGAAAGATTTATTAACGTGTTTAAAATTTTAGACGGTTTCAGTTTCCCTTCTAAACCTTTCAGCCCTGGAGCAATTGCACACGCAATAAATGTGACACCAATTTGAACAGCACTATCATTTTAATATTCTGCTGGATGCAAGGAAATCAAGTTCAGCTTCCTGCTCTTGTGAAATTACTTTTTACTTTCATTAATGAGATGACAGTTCACTTTAAAAGAGATTTCTCTACTTCGTGTAGATCACTGGAAAGTAGAACTGGGCACAGGATAGATGAGAGCTGACAGGGAAGGAGTCGCTTGGGAGACTCTGACTAAGAGATTCTCCTGACCCCCCTATACATTTCCACCAGGACCTGGCAATGTTTTCATCTTTCTCTTTTGAATAAGTATGATACAACTGCCAGAATAATATCGCTATAGGATGGGTTTAATGTTAGAAAATGACTTGAAGCAGCTTTCTCTTGAATTTTTGTGCAAAAACTTCATATTGATACCTCATTCCCAGATTTAGAATTACCTCCACTTATTTGATTTCAACATCACTATCAGGGAAATCTGCATTTGGAATTTCATTATCTGATAATAAATATAAAGCTGCTATTCATATCCAATCATACAAAAACCTACCTTTAAAAAGCAACATATTCCCCCCTTTTCCCCTCCTCTCTGGATTCTTTTTGGGCCTTCTTAGGATGTGAGTGCCAACTGGTTATTTAATGTTGGAGGACAATATAACTGAGCCTGCCCTCAGCTGGTGCCCTGACATTTCATAAAGACCAGCAGATCCCTGATCAATTTTCCAGGAGTGACAAGACTATTTGTGGGAGCCCAGCCAATGCCTAGGTTGTAAACTTTCTACACTGTGTGGCTTTGTAGAGTAGAAACAGGTGGACACCGTTCAGCCCCTCAAGGCCTGTCCTGCTTTCTTCATTTAAATCATAGATGATCATGCCACTAACTTGCTATAACCAGAGGTTCAGTACTTAAAAGGAAAAGTCACACCTTACTCCACATACAGCATTCAATCTTGCGCTCAATATGCAAATAGATAAATTCTACTGCTAAACAGGGATTTTGCGTCAAATCAGCTCGCTTGGAATTATTTACATTACTGTAGTGCCATTAACTCCTAACATATGAGCCTTGCAGTCGATGGCGTTGGTAAATGTAAACATGCTGACATTGACACAAGCAGCAGCATTCTGCAAACAGTTCTTGGATCTTCCTATCTACTGGAAGCACTGCATCCCTCAGTATCTAAACATGCTGATCCAGTTCAACAGCTATGATTAATCTCAGCAATCCTGGAGTAGGAAGGGAAAAGTCAGCCAGAGCTTCTGCTCCTAATCAGCACCCAGTTTGCCTTGATGTAAAGAGCATGCGCATACGTCAAGTGAGGTCAGGATCTGATGTGGCTGCAATGCCCAGCAATCAAAAAGCCCGAGGACAGAGTCACATGAAAAATGTCCACGTGGATGAGGTATCAGAGAGCTGCTGGAGCCTGTGACATCCATCTCAGCAAGTGGCAGTAACTTCAGGTAAGGAGGCAAAGTGGCAAGTTGGATTCAAAATTGCCTCAGAGGTAGGAAGTAAAGTAAAGGTCAATTTTTTTTTTGTGACTGCAAGCTGTTTCCAGTGGGGCTCCGCAGGGCTCAGTATGAGGTCCCTTACTTGTTGTGGTATATATCAATGATTTGGATGTAAGGGGTATGATTAATAAGTTTGCAGATAATACAAACAGTGGCGCAGTGGTTAGCACCGCAGCCTCACAGCTCCAGCGACCTGGGTTCAATTCTGGGTACTGCCTGTGTGGAGTTTGCAAGTTCTCCCTGTGACTGCGTGGGTTTCTGCCGGGTAGTCCGGTTTCCTCCCACAGCCAAAGACTTGCAGGTGATAGGTAAATTGGCCATTATAAATTGCCCCTAGTATAGGTAGGTGGTAGGGGAATGGTGGGGATGTGGTAGGAATATGGGATTAATGTAGGATTAGTATAATATGGGTGGTTGATGGTTGGCACAGACTCAGTGGGCCGAAGGGCCCGTTTCAGTGCTGTATCTCTAAATAAATAATAAAATAAATAAATAAATATTGGCCGCATGGTTGAAAACTGAAGAAGAAAGCTGTAGATTACAGGAAGATATGAATGAAATAGTCAGGTGGGTAGAACAGTGGCAAATGGAGTTCAATCTGGAGAAGTGTGAGGTAATGCATTTGGGGAAGGCTAACAAGGCAAGTGAATACACAATAATTGGTAGGATACTGAGAAATGTAGAGGAGTGCAAGCCCACAGATCCTTGAAGGTGGCTGGACAGGTAGATAAGGTGGTCAAGAAGGCAAATGGGATACTTGCCTTCATTAGCCAAGGCATAGAATATAAGAGCTGGGAGGTTATACTGGAACTGTATAAAACATTAGTTTGGCCACAGCTGGAGTACTGCGTGCAGTTCTGATCACTGCACTATAGCTAGGGTTGGTTTCTTTGGAACAGAGGATGCTGAGTGGAGACCTAGTGCAAGTGTATAAAATTATGAGGCGTCTAGATAGAGTGGATAGGAAGGCCCTTGGTCCATAACCAGGGGGCATAGATTCAGGATAAGAGGTAGGAGATTTAGAGGGGATTCGAGGGGACATTTTTTCATCCAGTGGATGCTGGGGATCTGGAAACCCTCATAACATTTAAAAAGTACTTGGATATGCACCTGAAGTGCAATAACCTATAAGCCTATGGACCAAGAACTGGAGTGCAGGACTAGGCTGGATGGCTACTTGTTGGCCAGCGTGGGCACGATGAGCCAAATTGTCTCCTTCCATGCTACAAATTTCTATGATTCTATGAAGGGATGGCTAATATATAAAACAGAATTCTGGTCATACATAGTTGGATGATCAATAGCTAAGGAAAAAAGACAGATTCACATTTGAGTTTCTCAGAACTGAGCACTGATGAAGAGCCTCTACCTGAAATGTGAACATGTCTTTTCTCTTGCTGATGGAACTGCTGTGCACTTCTAATAATAGAACAGGAATCAAAGCACACTTCTAAATCATAGCTTGCAGAATTGTCATAGATGTGTATACAGTTTTGGTTTCCTTACCTAAGGAAGGATATACTTGCCTTGGAGGGAGTGCAATAAAGGTTACTAGACTGATTCCTGGGATGAAGGGATTATCCTATGAGTAGAAATTGAGTAGATTGGGCCAACATTCCTAGAATTTAGAAGAACAAGGTGTGATCTCATTGAAATATATAAAATTCTTAAGGAGTTTGATAGGGTAGATGCTGGAAATCTAGAACTAGGTGGGAAAACCACCACCTGCAAATTCCCCTCCAACCCACACACCATCCTGACTTGGAACTATATCACCGTTCCTTCACTGTTGCTGGGTCAAAATCCTGGAACTCCCTTCCGAACAGCACTGTGGGTGTACCTACCCCACATGGACTGCAGCGGTTTAACAAGGCGGCTCATCACCACCTTCTCAAGGGCAACTAGGGATGGGCAATAAATGCTGGCCTAGCCAGCGATGTCCACATCCCATAGTCTAAGGATAAGGAATCGACCATTTAGGACTGAGATAAAGAGACATTTCCTCATTCAAAGGGTTGTGGATCTTTGAAATTCTGTACCCCAGACAGCTGTGGATGCTCAATCGTTGAGTATTTTCAGACAGATTTACCAATTTATTGACACTTAGGGAACCAAGGGATATGGGGATAGTGTGGAAAGGCAGAGTTGAGGTAGATCAGACTTCATCTTATTGAATGGCAAAGCAGGCTGAAAGGGCTGAATGGTTTTACAGGAGTGATGCTGGAGTCATACAATGGATGTTTCTATTCTCCCTTTCAAATTCACTCTGGAGTCAGTTTGTTAAGTGGTGGTTCCCTGCTGTGTGCCTTTTTTATAAATTTCATGCTGGTGAATTATCACGGCATTGGACTTTGAAATGATCTTTTATATTCACAAACTAATCAAAAGGCAATTTTAAACATTGCATCACATCAAGCAGGCCTTAGGGCTGCAATAAGCACACTGTGCAAACACGCTGAATTGGTAAAAAGGCTTAATTCTCTTCCCAGCCTCGGCCTAAATACATAATTTCCTGAATATCTAATATGTGACCTGCAGTCCTCGCCGCCTGTAATCAATAACCCCACAACCCATTATGCATGTTTCCAGATGAAAAGTTACCATATGGGTGAGGTACCAGAGGGCTACTGGTACCCGTGGAATTCCAATCAGTTAAATTACTAGTTACAGAAACTAGTAAACTATACGCAAGTGGAACTGGAAGAGCTGACAATTAAACATCCTGATTTTCAACATTCTCGGTTTGTCTTGTTATCTCCATTTGTCAAATGCTGCTGTACACAGTCTGAAGTTTGCCTGTGAAACTACCTGTTTGTACCATGGGCAGTTGGCCCAAAAGGAAGGAGAGAGATGCCTGGATAGATGCACTGAAAAAACACAGTTATCTCCCAGCATGCTGGTTCTGGCCCAGTAACAATCCAAGTAGTTTAAATAGTATTTGCCTGATGCATTTCCCTCCCTGGCATCACGAAACAAAAAGGAGCAGCTTAACAAAAACTTTTTTAAAAAATTAAAACTGCAATCGCAAACACTACACGGGTTAGATCCCTTTCCTATTCGTTTTATTTTAAGAGAAAAACAAACCTAATAACTTCATGTTAGATAAGTTGCTGGGTCAAAATCCTGGAACTCCCTAACTGCACTGTGGGGAGCACTTCCACCACACAGACTGCGGCAGTTCAAGAAGGCAGCTCACGGGTTGGGCATTAAATGATGACCTTGCCAGCAGTGCCCACATCTTAATGAACTTTTGTGAAGTCCTATTGAATCTACTGAAGTTGCAGTGGAGACATGGGAAGGCTGGAAGTGTTGCTCTAATTTGATGCTGTAATGTTGTGCACATGAACCACTGGATCTACGTTGGCGGAAAATTTGGAGTAAACGAAACCAAAAATTACTCCCACGACAGCCTCTCTTATCTGTCTCCCTCCCTTATCTAAAAAAATTAAATCAGGATCTTTTCAATCATTTTTAAAAAGTAACTGTGACACCATGTTTTAATTTCCTCAACCTCAATTAAAATGGCCTGGTTTCCTTGCAACAGGTTAGCCAAACTTGCCTTTGGTCTCTCTCAGTGTCACTTCAACTGTTGTCAGCTGGTATGAACAGAGGAGCCACCATGGGTGATCCGTCCTTTGAACTTCCTTCCTTCTGCTCTGATCAGATCAGATCAGACTCATGTATGGCGTCCTCAAGCTTAACCTGATGACGTCTGAAGATCAAGAAATCCAGTGGTACAAAAGCTCATTTGAACCTCAACTGCTTCCCTCTGAAACTGTCCAGGAACCTAAAATGGCGGCTGTTCCAGCTTTTTATTTATTTATTTATTTAGAGATACAGCACTGAAACAGGCCCTTCGGCCCACTGAGTCTGTGCCGACCATCAACCACCCATTTATATTAATCCTACGTTAATGCCATATTCCGACCACATCCCCACAATTCCCCTACCACCTACCTATACTAGGGGCAATTTACCTATCAACCTGCAAGTCTTTGGCTGTGAGAGGAAACTGGAGCACCCGGAGGAAACCCACGCAGACACAGAGAAAACTTGCAAACTCCGCACAGGCAGTACCCAGAATTGAACCCAGGTCGCTGGAGCTGTGAGGCTGCAGTGCTAACCACTGCGCCACTGTGCTGCCCTTATTACAGCTTAGTGCAACTCTAGCCAGTAACTACCCATCAAGCTAACGAATGAGCTGAAAATTAGTTCTAACATAGTGGTAGATAGAATAGTCCATGAGAGTCTCTCAGCTCAGTATAAATCTGGTCATTTTCATGAACTAATTATTTTTAGCAGTCACCAATGGCAAAACTGGATAAAGTTGTTGCCGCTGCACTCTCCAATGAGCTGCTAGGTTAAGTTGTGACAATCTTGGCGATGGGACTGCAGTAAAACATCTTCCTTTCAGAATTAGTTAATGTTACAACTAACATACCTCAATTAAGCCTGAGCAAAATAAGGTACGGTACAAACACACTCTTCCTAGAAATCTCACAGGGTCTAAATCAGAAGTTAAGTAACAAATAAGTTGTGTTTCCCCAGCTTCAAGAAGTAACAAGTATTTAAAGACACAAGATTCCTGACTCCTGTGGCAGTCGTTGTGATGTTATAAAAAGTTAGATGTAGTAGGAAGGTCCCAGGTTCAGCCCCTGCTCTCTGCTTTTAGCTGATCTGAGCCAGAGCAGTAGCATAAGTATTGTAACTGGCTTCAGCATTTCTGGGCTAGGGGTGAAAGAAAGACTGTCAGGGTTCTCTTTTCTGATCGCTGTTCAATGATCCCCCTGCTGGAAAAATTCCTGTTTGCAAGTCAGGCTCAGCTGTGATTATCCTCCGCACAGTTCAACTGCCGGCTGCTGTACGCTGCCAAGGCTTCTCCAAGAATTGGTCACTTGGTTGAGCTAACAGTGGATGCTCAGCAATGGGAAAATATCCCAGCACGAATGCACACATGAAGGAGAAATGGAAAATCAATTTGACGGGGATCTTTTACATCAACCTGAAAGGTCAGACAGGGCCTCAGTTTAACGTCTCATCTGAAAGATGGTACGTCTGACAGAGCAGCGCTTCCCTCAGTGCTGCACTGAAAAGACAGCCTGGATTTTGTGTGCCAGTGGATAGAATGGGCCTTGAACCCACAACTTCCTGACTCAGAGGTGACAGTATTACTGACTGAGATAAGGCTGCCATTGTTGCAATGGAATTTCATTCAACAGCTTTAAAACGTTCGCTGTGGATTTTTTGATCCCTTGCCAAGTTTATCCGGTGATTAGCTGAAGAATACAGACTATGAAGGTTCCAGGTTTGATTCATAGTTTGCACTGTTGGCTGATCTCAGTCGGCATGCTACAACACCACCACTGAGTTAAGGGAGGAAAGATCAGACTGGAACTCCTATGTCTGACTCTGATTCAGTACTAGAACTCCTATGTGTGGTCAGTGAGCAGAGCATAGGTCTCAGCTAAAGCTCTTGTGGTCAAATAGTCCTTCAAAGCTCACCATCACGGTTTGCATATGAGAGTAACAACTCCCCTAGACATTCAATAATATTACCATTGCTGAATCCCCCAGCATCAACATCCTGGGGTCACCATTGGCCAGAAACCTAACTGCACCAGCCACATAAATACTGTGGCTGCAACAGCAGGCCAGAGGCTGGGAATTCTGCAGCAAGTAACTCCCCAAAACTCCCCTGACTCCCCAAAGCCCGTCCACCACCTACAAGGCACAGGTCAGGAGTGTGATGGAATACTCTCCATTTGCCTGGATGAGTGCAGCTCCAACAACACTCAAGAAGCTCAACACCATTCTTGACAAAGCAGTCCACTTGATTGGCATCCCAGGCGCCACCTTAAATATTCACTCCCCCTACCACTGCTGCACCATGGCTGCAGTGTGTACCATCTACAAGATGCACTGCAGAAACTCGCCAAGGTTTCTTCGACAGCCACTTCCTGTAACCCACGGCCTGTACCACCGTAAAGGACAAAGGCAACAGACGCTTTCGAACACCACCATCTCTGAAAGTTCCCCTCCAAGTCACAGACCATCCTGATTTGGAACTATATCGCCGTTCTTTCACTGCCGCTGGGTCAAAATCCAGGAACTGCCACTCTAACAGCGCTGTGAGCGTACCTATACCAAATGAACTGCAGCGGTTCAAGAAGGCAGCTCACCTTCCCAAGGGCAATTAGAATGGGCAATAAATTCTGGCCTTGCCAGTGACACCTCATCCCAAGAACAGGAAGGCTGTGGCCCAAGATACTACAATGTTAGGAAATTCAATTACCTTCTTGTGGCTCCAAATGAAGAAGGAAATCCTCCTACAGGAACCTACAGGGACAAAAGCATCAAGAGCACAGATTCATAGCTCTCTTTTTTTTTCTGCCCTCTCACCTCATAATAAAACCATGCCCCAGCATACCATAAATAGGAAGTGAACCAGCTTCCCTTCACTGAAAAAACTGAGTGTGATAAAGCGTGACAAACTGGTGATCAAAGTAGAGTTTTAACCAATGAGTTAACAGTCCAGTATACAGCAGCAAGACTCATGGTGGAGGCTGCCTGTTGCTTCAATCCTGTCTTTTTTTATTTCCAAAATATACTTATTCATAAAAATCTGTAAAAAAAAATACATTACAAAACAGTTCCAAAAAGCACCAAGTCAAACAATACAAAGAGTGCAAAGGAGATCCGTTTCCTTCAATACAGGAGTGAGTTTCCTCACAACCCTTCCATTTCATTTTCCATGCCATGTACATTTTACAGCAACCAAATATTTTCGGGATACAGTTCGAGGGGTTTTCCATGGATCCAGCCCCTCAGTTCACCTTGGTGGGCGGACCTTACACAGTGGTCTTTCCCCATTGAGCCTTTGCCGCGGCTGCCCCAAGCTTTGGTGTGCCCCTCAGCACATAGTCCTGGACCTTGGAATGTGCCAGTCTGCAACATTCGGTCGTGGACAACTCTTTGCACTGGAAGACCCAGATTGGTGGTCAAAGGTGTTTTTCTGCAGAAACTTTTCCACAAAGGATAGGTGGTACGGCACGGTCCAACTGGATGGATCGTTCTGCGGCAATGTGACCAGGCCCGTCCTTCGCAAAACCAGGGACAGATAGAACCTCAGCACGTAGTGACACTTGGTGTTTGCGTACTGGGGATCTACGCACAGCTTCAATCCTGGTGCCATTAGTAACAGGAGTTGGAACTAATCTACCTCGAGGCAGTCTGTTAGCAGAGTTAGGGGAGGGTGTATGCTGGCGGGTCCCTTGCAGGGGTGAGCTCCTGATATTAGCTCCTTTTCTTTGAAGACCCAGCTAAATGAAAGTGAGAGTTATTTTCTGCTTGAAACAACAGTGAAGTAGGAGGGGCCAGGAAATTGGCTCACACTGCTCATGGATAGCACCTTACAGCTGGCTTCTGAAACTTGAGAACAGTTGTTTAGCCAGCTTGTTTGGGGAGAGAATGCTGTGTGCCCACGGGACCTAAGAGGGAAAAAATGAAAAAAGACAAGGAAAGAAAAAATATTGCATTGCTTAATGCTTTTCACATCATTAGGACATCCCAAAGTACTTGGACAATGAATTACTCTTGGACTGTAGCCACTGTTATTTTGTAGGCAGATGTGGCAGCCAATTTGTGCACAGCAAGATCTCATAGATAGCAAATGAGATAAATCTGTTTTGGTGGTAATGGTTGATGGATGATTATTGGCAAGGACACGGGACGAGTGTCCTGCTTCTTGAATCATGCCAAGGGATTTTTACATTCAGCTGAATATGCAGATGGAGCCCTGGGATAATATCTCATCAGAAAGGCAGCAGCTAATGCCTGCTCTACTCATGCTCCAACTGTGCCTGCTTCCTCTGGTGCTCACAGCCTCAACTGTACAGAATTATGGTAAATCCTGAGAATATTTGCAAATTTTGCAATAATTGCTGCTTAACTAGCAAAACATGCTCCATCAGTGGTCAAGATGTGCATTAAACCTCTATATTCCAAGGAGCAATTTGAGGAGTGTGGCAAAAATCAATGATACACCCAAGGATAGAGAGAATCACAGCAACACACAGAAACCGAGAGAATCACAGATACATGCAGTGACCGAGAGAGAGGGAGAATAACAGACACATACAGGGCAGAGATAGAATCAGAGGAAAAGACAAAGATAGACTGAGAGAGAACTATAGATACACACAGTCTTAGGGGGACAGAATCATAGCTACACAGAGAGACAGAGAGCACCCAAGTTATGAACAGCAACTATTAGACCTTGACAGACAATTAACATGTGTGTCAGCACTGATGCAAATTAAACACCATAGAAGCCATCTAAGCAAAGTGCTCACGAGTTACAAGTTAGTAAGTTTGAGACAAGGAGGAAAGTCAGGTAAAACCTTTTCATCCCATGGCATATCACGAGATAGTCTGCGTAGAAAAGCCATTGAAAAAGATGGTATTAACAGCTTGAGGGGCAATTTAGACGTGTCTGCAGCCAACAAAGGAATTAATGGAAACACAAAAGCAAAATACTGCGGATGCTGGAAATCTGAAACTAAAACAGAAAATGCTGGAGAAATACTCAGCAAGTCAGGCAGTATCTGTGGACAGAAAAACAGAGTTAACGTTTCAGATCTGTGACCTTTCATCAGAACTTAGGGGCTTAATGAATAGTTTTTTTTATTCTTTCATGGGATGTGGGTGTCACTGGCGAGGCCAGCATTTGTTGCCCCTAATTGCACTTGGACTGAGTGGCCTGCAAGTCCACTTCAGAGGGCAGTTAAGAATCAACCACATTGCTGTGGGTCTGGAGTCACATGTAGGCCAGACCAGGTGAAGATGGCAGATTTCCTTCCCTAAAGGACATCAGTGAACAAGATGGGTTTTCACAACATAAAAGCAAAATATTGCAGATGCTGGAAATCTGAAATAAAAACAAGAAATGCTGGAAATACCCAGCATCTGTGGAGAAAGAAGCAGAGTTAACGTTTCAGGTCAGTGACCTTTCATCAGAACTGGGTTCAAACCCATGTCCCAGAGCAACAGCCTGGGGCTTGGAATGCTAGTACAGTGACATTACCACTATGGCACCGCCTCCAATGAATATGGTGAAAAGGTGGCAGGTGGGAGCTCTGGAGTAGGTTTCCAGTATTAGCACCTGCCAGTACGGAACTTTGTACGACAGGAGTGCAGGCAAAGAATTTGGTGAGGAGATCAACAAGCCCCACATAATTTTCTCTCCATTACGCAATACATGGTTGGGGTTTTCCTGACCTCCAATATATACTTCCAGACAAAAAAAGAACATAAGAAATAGGAGTAGGCCATTCGGCCCTTCGAGCCTGCTCTGCCATTCATGGCTGTTTTTCTACCTCAACTCCACCTTCTCACTTTTTTAAAAATTCATTCATGGGATGTGGGTGTCGCTGGCTAGACCAGCATTTATTGCCCATCCCTAATTGCCCTTGAGAAGTTGGTGGTGAGCTAGAGAAGGCTGAGGGGGGACCTAATCGAGGTATACAAAATTGAGGGGCATAGATAGGGTAGACAGAAAGAAACCTTTTCCCTTAGCGGAGGTGTCAATAACCAGGGAGCATAGATTTAAGGTAAGGGACAGGAGGTTAGAGGGGATTTGAGACAAAAAATTTTCACCCAGAGGGTGGTTGGAATCTGGAACACACTGCGTGAAGGGGTGGTAGAGGCAGGAACTCTCAGAACATTTAAGAAGTATCTAGATAAGCACTTGAAACGCCATAGCATACAAGGCTATAGACCAAGTGATGGAAAATGGGATTAGAATAGATAGGTGCTTGATGGCCGGCACGGACACAATGGGCTGAAGGGCCTGTTTCTGTGCTGAATAACTCTATGACACTGCAGTCCTTGGGGTGTAGGTACACCCACAGTGCTGTTAGGGAGGGAGTTCCAGGATTTTGACCCAGCCACAGTGAAGCAACGGCGATATAGTTCCAAGTCAGGATGGTGTATGACTTGGACGGGAACTTGTAAGTGGTGGTTTTCCCATGCATCTGCTGCCCTTGTCCTACTAGGTGGTAGAGGTTGCGGGTTTGGAAGGTGCTGTCGAGGGAGTCTTGTAGAGTTGCTGCAGTGCATCTTGTAGATGGTACACACTGCTGTCACTGTGCATCGGTGGTAAAGGGAGTGAATGCCAGAAGTCCTGGATGGGGTGCCAATCAAGCGGGCTGCTTTGGCCTGGATGGTGTCGGGCTTCTTGAGTGTTGCTGAAGCTGTACACATCCAGGCAAGTGGAAAGTATTCCATCACACTCCTGACTTGTACCTTGTAAATGCGGACAGGTACTGGGGAGTCAGGAGGTGAGTTATTCGCCATAGAATACCCAGCCTCTGACCTGCTCTTGTAGCCACAGTATTTATGTGGCTGGTCCAGTTGAGTTTCTGTCAATAGTAATCCCCAGGATGTTGATAGTGGGGGATTCAGCAATGGCAATGCCATTGAATGTCAAGGGGAGATGGTTAGATTCTCTCTTGTTTGAGATGGTCATTGCATGGCACTTGTGTGGCGCGAATGTTACTTTCCCCTCATCAGCCCAAGCCTGAATGTTGTCCAGGTCTTGCTGCATCTGGACACGGGCTGCTTCATTATCTGAGGAGTCACAAATGGTGCTGTACATAGTGCAATCATCAGCAAACATCCCCACTTTTGACCTTATGATGGAGGGAAGGTCATTGATGAAGCAGCTGAAGATGGCTGGGCCTTGGACACTACCCTGAGGAACTCCTGCAATGATGTCCTGGGACTGAGATGATTGATCTCCAACAACCACAACCACCTTCCTTTGTGTTAGGTATGACTCTAACTGGCAGAGAGTTTTCCGCCTGATACCCATTGACTCCAGCTTTGCGAGGGCACCTTGATGCTATACTCTGTCAAATGCCACCTTGATGTCAAGGGCAGTCACTCTCACCTCACCTCTTGAGTTCAGTTCTTTTGTCCATGTTTGAACCAAGGCTGTAATGAGGTCAGGAGCTGAGTGGCCTTGGGAGAACCCAAACTGAGTGTCAGTGAGCAGGTTATTGCTGACTTGATAGCACTGTCAATGACCCCCTCCATCACTTTGCTGATGATCGAGAGTAGACTGATAGGGCAGTAATTGGCCAGGTTGGATTTGTCCTGCTTTTTGTGTACACAACATACTTGGGCAATTTTCCACATTGCCGGGTAGATGCCTGTGTTGTAGCTGTACTGGAACAGTTTGACTCAAGGCGTGGCCAGTTCTGGAGCTCAAGTCTTCAGTACTATTGCTGGAATGTTGTCAGGGCTCTTGGCTTTGCGGTATCCAGTGCCTTCAGCCGTTTCTTGATATCATGTGGAGTGAATCCAATTGGCTGAAGACTGGCATCTGTGATGCTGGGGACTTCAGGAGGAGACCGAGATGGATCATCAACTCGGTACTTCTGGCTGAAGATGGATGCAAATGCTTCAGCCTTGTCTTTTGCACTGATGTGCTGGGCTCCCCCATTGTGGAGGATGGGGATATTTGTGGAGCTTCCTCCTCCTGTCTGTTGTCCAATTGTCCACCACCATTCACGACTGGATGAGGCAGGATTGAAGAGCTTAGTTGAGTGATTGCTTTGCCCTGTCTATCACATGCTGCTTCCACGCTGTTTGGCATGCAAGTAGTCCAGGGCTGCAGCTTCACCAGGCTGACTCCTCATTTTTAGGTATGCCTAGTGCTCCTGGCATGTCCTCCTGCTCTCTTCATGGAACCAAGCTGGTCCCCCGGCTTGATGGTAATAGTAGTGGGGGATATGCCGGGCCAGGAGGTTACAGATTGTGGTTGAATACAATTCTGCTGCTGCTGATGGCCCACAGTGTCTCATGGATGTCTAGTTTTGAGTTGCTAGATCTGTTCGAAATCTATCCCATTTAGTACGGTGGTAGCGCCAGACAACACGATGGAGGGTATCCTCAATGCGAAGACCGGACTTTGCCTCCACAAGGACTGTGCGGTGGTCACTCCTACCAATACTTTATTTTATTTTTTATTTTATTTAGAGATACAGCACTGAAACAGGCCCTTCGGCCCACCGAGTCTGTGCCGACCATCAACCACCCATATTATACTAATCCTACACTAATTCCATATTCCTACCACATCCCCACCTGTCCCTATATTTCCCTACCACCTACCTGTACTAGGGGCAATTTATAATGGCCAATTTACCTATCAACTTGCAAGTCTTTGGTATGTGGGAGGAAACCGGAGCACCCGGAGGAAACCCACGCAGACACAGGGAGAACTTGCAAACTCCACACAGGCAATACCCAGAATTGAACCCGGGTCGCTAGAGCTGTGAGGCTGCGGTGCAAACCACTGTGCCACCCTGTCATGGACAGATACATCTGCAACAGGTAGATTGGTGAGGACGAGATCAAATAGGTTGTTCCCTCTTGTTGGTTCCTCACCACCTGCCGCAGACCCAGTCCAGCAGCTGTAGTGGTGCTACCGAGCCATTCATGGTGATGGACATTGAAGTCCCCCACCCAGAGTACATTTTGTGCCCTTGCTAGTGCTTCTTTCAATTGGTGATCAACATGGAGAAGCAATAATTCATCAGCCAGGGGCGGAGGAACGGTAGGTGGTAATCAGCAGGCTTATCCTTGCCCATGTTTGACCTGATACCAAGAGACTTCATGGGGTCCCGAGTCGTATGATGCCGTGAATATGACTATGTCAGGCTTGACTTGTCTGTGGGACAGCTCTCCCAATTTTGGCACAAACCCCCAGATGGTAGTAAGGAGGACTTTGCAGGGTCGACAGGTCTGGGTTTGTCGTTGCCTTTTCCAGTGCCTAGGTTGGTTTCGTTCCTTTTCTTACACGTTGTGGCGGCAATACAACTGAGTGGCTTGCTAGACCATTTCCAGAGGGCATTTAAGAGTCAACCACATTGCTGTGGATCTGGAGTCACATGTAGGCCAGACCAGGTAAGGATGGCAGATTTCCTTCCCGAAAGGATATTAGTGAACCAGATGGGCTTTTACAACAATCGACAATCGCCACTAGACTAGCTTTTTTAATTCCAGATTTATTCACTTTACTCATTGAATTCAAATTTCACCATCTGCTGTAGTGGGATTCAAACCCTTGAGCCCAGAGCATTAGCATAGGAATCTGGATTGCTATGCCACCACTTTCCCATAATCCTCACACGATCTCCATATCCTTTAATTCTCTTAGTATCCAAAAATCTATCGATCTCTGTCTTCAATATACTCAATAACTGAGCGTCCACAGCTCTCCGGAGTTGCTTTCAAAAATTCACAATCCTCAGTGAAGAAACTTGGGATGGATTTGTTGGACCAAATGACTTTTATCATTCCTAAAAATTCTTATATTGCATAAAAATATGAATTACTGCCAGTTTTTTTATTTGAATAAGAAAGAAGAATATGCTTTTACTGGTCATGGTAGATTACAAGTTACACAGTATTTGCAGGGTCAAAGCAACAAAGAGACCATATAAGATTTCAAGAACTCCCTCCTGACGTCTCAAATTATCAATGTACTGACTCAGAATATTTAAAGTTCATATTCTGAAGAACTGAGATTCTATGAATTCATTTTTCGGGAATCTAGCATTAAATCACGTCAGTTCACTTGCTATCTTGCCAGGTGCACTATTTCATTATAGCAATTGTCACATCTCGGGGAGGGAGAGTGTTATAGAACAAAGAACAAAGAACAGTACAGCACAGGAACAGGCCATTCGGCCCTCCAAGCCTGCGCCGATCTTGATGCCTGTCGAAACTAAAACCTTCTGCACGTCCGGGGACCGTATCCCTCTATTCCCATCCTATTCATGCATTTGTCAAGATGCCTCTTAAACGTCGCTATCGTACCTGCTTCCACCACCTCCCCCGGCAGCAAGTTCCAGGCACTCACCACCCTCTGTGCAAAGAACTTGCCTTGCACATCCCCTCTAAACTTTGCCCCTCTCACCTTAAACCTATGTCCCCTAGTAACTGACTCTTCCACCCTGGGAAAAAGATTCTGACTATCCACTCTGTCCATGCCGCTCATAACTTTGCAAACCTCTATCATGTCGCCTCTCCACCTCTGTCGTTCCAGTGAAAACAATCTGAGTTTATCCAACATCTCCTCCACGTCCTTATGGTAGTGTGGCGACCAGAATTGCATGCAATATTCGAAGTGTGGCCTGACTAAAGTTCTGTACAGCTGCAACATGACTTGCCAATTTTTATACTCTATGCCCCGACCGATGAAGGCAAGCATGCCGTATGCCTTCTTGACTACCTTATCCACCTGCGTTGCCACTTTCAGTGACCTGTGGACCTGTACGCCCAGATCTCTCTGCCTGTCAATACTCCTAAGCCATTTACTGTATTCTTCCCACCTGCATTAGACCTTCCAAAATGCATTACCTCACATTTGTCCGGATTAAACTCCATCTGCCATTTCTCCGCCCAAGTCTCCAACCGATCTATATCCTGCTGTATCCTCTGACAATCCTCATCACTATCCGCATGTCCACCAACCTTTGTGTCATCCGCAAACTTACTAATCAGACCATCTACATTTTCCTCCAAATCATTTATAGATACTACAAACAGCACAGATCCTTGCGGAACACCACTAGTCACATCCCTCCATTCAGAAAAGCACCCTTCCACTGCTACCCTCTGTCTTCTATGACTGAGCCAGTTCTGTATCCATCTTGCGAGCTCACCTCTGATCCCGTGTGACTTCACCTTTTGTACCAGTCTGCCATGCGGGACCTTGTCAAAGGCTTTACTGAAGTCCATATAGATAACATCCACTGCCCTTCCTTCATCAATCATCTTCGTCACTTCCTGAAAAAACTCAATCAAGTTAGTGAGACACGACCTCCCCTTCACAAAACCATGCTGCCTCTCGCTAATAAGTTCATTTGTTTCCAAATGGGAGTAAATCCTGTCCCGAAGAATCCTCTCCAATAATTTCCCTACCACTGACGTAAGGCTCACCGGCCTATAATTTCCTGGATTATCCTTGCTACCCTTCTTAAACAAAGGAACAACATTAGCTATTCTCCAGTCCTCTGGGACCTCACATGTAGCCAATGAGGATGCAAAGATTTCTGTCAAGGCCCCAGCAATTTCTTCCCTTGCCTCCCTCAGTTTTCTGGGGTAGATCCCATCAGGCCCTGGGGACTTATCTACCTTAATGCTTTGCAAGACACCCAACACCTCCTCCTTTTTGATAATGAGATGACTGAGACTATCTACACTCTCTTCCCTAGGCTCATCATCCACCAAGTCCTTCTCTTTGGTGAATACTGATGCAAAGTACTCATTTAATACCTCGCCCATTTCCTCTGGCTCCACACATAGATTCCTTTCTCTGTCCTTGAGTGGGCCAACCCTTTCCCTAGTTACCCTCTTGCTCTTTATATACGTATAAAAAGCCTTGGGATTTTCCTTAATCCTGTTTGCCAATGACTTTTCATGACCCCTTTTAGCCCTCCTGACTCCTTACTTAAGTTCCTTCCTACTGTCTTTATATTCCTCAAGGGATTCGTCTGTTCCTCACCTTCCAGCCATTACGAATGCTTCCTTTATCTTTTTGACTAGGCTCACAATATCCCGTGTTATGTTGAGCATGTAGGGGTTTGTATAAAATTATTAAAGGCTGGATTAATAAAAGTAATTGAAGGAATTTCCCAAATAGCTCAGTAAGCTTATCCAGGTAGTAAATGAGTCATACAAATTCAGCAAAAGAACTTTCATTTCCATAGGGACTTTCAGAACCTCAGGATGTCCACCAAACTTGGAGTTGCAACAGTGAGGATGATATGAACCCCTGCAACAGGACACAGATAGGCTAGCAGAATGGGTAGAGAGGTGGCAGATGGAATTTAATACTGACAAGTGTGAGGTGATACATTTTAGCAGAAGGAATAGGGAGAGACAATATATACTGAATGGCACAGTTCAAAAGAGTGTGCAGGAACAGAAGGACCTGGGGTACATGTGCATCAATCTTTCAAGGTGGCAGGACATATTGAATGAGTGGTTAGTAAAGCATATAGGATCTTGGGATGCATAAATAGAGGCAATAAGTACAAAAACAGGGAAGTTATGCTGAACCTTTTTAAGCTTTGGTTAGGCCCCAACTGGAGAATTGTGTCCAGTTCTGGTCACCACATTTCAGGAAGGATGTGAGAGTCCTTGAGAGGATGCAGAGAAGATTTACCAGAATGGTTCCAGGGATGGAGAATTTTGGCACAAGGTTCGGTTGGAAAAGCTGGGCTTGTTCTCCTTAGAACAAAGGAAATTGAGGAGAGATTTCATAGACACGTACGATTATGACAGGCTTAGCTAAATTAGACAAGGAAAAGCTGTTCCCATTAACAAATGGTGGAACGACTAGGGGACACAGATTGAAAGTTTTGGGCAAAAGACGCCGGGGGAATATGAGGAAGCACTTTTTTACACACCAGGTGGTAATGACCTGGAACTCACAAGGGTGGTGGAAACGAAGATAATCAATGACTTCAAGACGAAGTTGGATGGAGAGAAATAGACTTACAGGGCTATGGGGATTGAGCTGGGGAGTGGGACTGACTGCATAGCTCTGTGGAGAGCTGGCAGAAACCCAATGGGGTGAATGGCCTCCTTCTGTGCCGTAAGTGTCTCTTTGTCCCAAAGTCCTTCACAGCCAATGAAGGGGAGAATGCTCCTGCCCTAATTCAAATAGAGTCATGCTTTTACGTCTATCTAAGAGGGCAGACGGGCCTCAGTTTAAGGTTTCACCTGAAAGACAGTACCTCCACTTGGTACTGCACTAAAGTGCCAGCCTGGATTGTGTGCTCATGACTCTGGAGTGGAGCTTGAACCTATGACCTTCTGACTTTGAGCTAAGAGTGGTACCAACTGAGCCAAGGCTGACACCTTCTGTAAAGTAGGAGAGTTGCAGGTTCAATTCCTAATCAGTACTGGGTTAGTAGATGTTCGTCAGGGTGAGTTGGGGTGGTGTAACTTCGAATCACAGAAGCATACTACTTGCCTCAGGAACTTAGGTAAAAATCAGTCAGGGCTCCTGCTCATGTGTCCTCTTGGAAAATGCGTCTGTTGATTACAGATATGGACTGGTTCAGCCTTGACTGCAATGCTCCCACAGTCAAATAGCTTGCCAACGCATACTAATATAAAAGCAAAATACTGCAGATGCTGGAAATCTGAAATAAAAACAAGAAATGCTGGAAATACACAGCAGGTCTGGCAGCATCTGTGGAGAGAGAAGCAGAATTAACATTTCAGGTCAGTTCTGATGAAAGGTCATTAACCTGAAAAGTTAACTCTGCTTCCCTCTCCACAGATGCTGCCAGACCTGCTGAGTATTTCCAGCATTTCTTGTTTTTATGCCAACGCATACTGCCTGGGCTACTGTGGGAAGAATGAAAATTTGAGTGAGGAACTGGTAGGTTGGCAGCACTTGTGGAATTGTACCTCGGCAAGACTCTTCACATTCAGCCAATGAGAGAATTGGTGTGGGGGAGGTGGGGGGGGGGGGGGGGGGGGGCAGGGGAAAGAAACAGGGATATCGATGCTTTATTCTCAGAAGTGTTAAAAATATATGCTCTCCAATCCTATTAAGTGTTTGTTTTTAAATAGGTAAATAAGAGTTGTGTTAGGAAAATGACTTCTAAATATAAAAATAAAATTGTGCAGCTGTCACATCTGAATGCAATTTCCAAACTGCTGGCGCAGTCTCTAAGGGAGGCTGACAGTGTGATAACAGGTAAGATGAACAGAGACAAGACCGCACAGAAAGACAGCCAAATAGAATGCCTATCCCTCACACTGACACAATATTCCTCAGAGTGCAAAGGGCCTCAGCTGTTTATAGAATTATAGCTGCCGCAGAGATGGATCATCCACTCGGCGCTTCTGGCTGAAGAGGATGCAAATGCTTCAGCCTTGTCTTTTGCACTGATGTGCTGGTCTCCCTCATCATTGAGGATGGGGATAATTTTGGAGTCTCCTTGATTATATATACATTGATAAACATGCCTGCATAAGAAAGAACACGGAGTACAGTAATTTAGGTGATCTGCCTTACAGGTTTTGAAAGCCAGACAGGAACGCCCTTGGAGAAGTCCAAATGTGAGGTGATAAATGTGTGGATTAGGGTTTCAGTAGAAAGGGGGAAGAGGTGGAGGTAAAAGAAAGTGGTCTTGGTGATGGTTCAAGTGTGGGTACAGAAGCCTGATCTGGAGTTGAACAGAATAAGACGGTTCTGTACTTCTGGGCTTAATCTATGGTGGCAGCTGTGAATCAGATCGAGCTGAGGCAAGGAGAGTAAGTGTTTAGCTCATCCAGGTCTTCATGTCAGATAAGCAGTTTGGAAATGGGGTCAATAGAGGAGGCACAGTGGTCCTTCGGGCACATATGAAAACTGATCCCTTACTTCCAGATAATGCCCTCACCGAGGAAAAGTGCCACATAATAGGCTTGTTGGCAAAGTTGATGCCCATTGAATAAAAGGGACAGTAGTAGCATAGCTACAAAGTTGGCTGAGTGACAGGAAACAGAAAGTTGCGGTGAACAGCTGTTTTCAGACTTGAGGAAGGTATATAGTGGGGTTCCCCAGAAATCAGTATGAGGACTACTGCTTTCCTTGACCTATATTAATAACCTATATTTGGGTGTACAGGGCACAATTTCAAAGTTTGCAGATGACACAAAACTTAGAAGTATTGTGAACTGTGAGGAGGATAGTAATAGACTTCAAGAGGACATAGACAGGTTAGTGGAATGGGCGGACATTTGGCAGATGAAATTTAATACAGAGAAATGTGAAGTGATTCATTGTGGATTGGTAGAAAGAACGAGGAGAGGCAACATAAAATAAAGCATACAATTCTAAAGGGGGTGCAGGAGCAGAGGGACCTGGGGGTATATGTGCACAAATCGCTGAAGGTGACAGGGAAGGTTGAAAAAGCGGTTAAAAAGGCATAAAGGATCCTGGGCTTTATAAATCGAGGCATACAAAAGAAAGGAATTAATGGTGAACCTTTATAAAACACTGTTTCAGCCTCAACTGGAGTACTGTGTCCAATTCTGTGCACCGCACTTTAGGAAGCATGTGAAGGTATCGAAGAGGGTGCAGAAAAGATTTACGAAAATGGTTCCAGGGATGAGAGACTTCAGTTATGTGAATCGATTGGAGAAGCTGGGGTTGTTCTCCTTACAGATGAGAAGGTTGAGAGGAGATTTGATTGAGGCGTTCAAAATCATGAGGAGTCTGGACAGAGTAGACAGGGAGAAACTTTTTCCATTGGCGAAAGGATGGAGAACCAGAGGACTCCAATTTAAGGTGATTGGCAGAAGAACTAGAGATGACATGAGGAAAAGCTTTTTTACACAGCAAGTGGTTAGGATCTGGAATGCACTGCCTGAGAGTGTGGTGGAGGAAGATTCAATCATGGTTTTCAAAAGGGAATTGGATAAGCACCTGAAGAGAAAAGATTTGCAGGGCTACGGGAAAAAGGCAGGGGAGTGGGGGAACCAGCACAGACACGACGGCCGAATGGCTACCTTCTGTGCTGTAATCATTCTATGATTCAAAGTGAAGAAGAGCAGGGAGCTAAAGACTGAACCTTGGGGTAACCATTGGAGGCACTGCAAGTCCACAATGGGACCAGAAGAAAATGTAGAAGAACTGTGAAGGGGACATGCCTAAGGAGAATGGAATGGTCAACAGTGTTGAAAGCAATGGAGAGGTTGTACTGGATGAAGAGAGATAGCAAACCACATTTGCAGTCACACAGGGTATTTATGGTCTTCGTGCTGTGGATGAGGGAAGGAAGACTTATTGGAGGTCTTTGAATAGGGAGCTGTGAAGCAACACGGTCTGGAACTTTAAAAAGATCAGAGCATAACACAGGAGCAACGGTAGATTTAGTATTCCCTTCAGACTCCCACATCTAATTTTTTGGAGCAAGGAGAGAAAACTGAGCAAACGACAATGTAGTAATTATGTCTGTTCATGTTGTGTTAATGCATAACAACATACAGGATTTACTGAACACATCACTGACACCAATTGGCAGATGATCAATACTGAACCAGGGTTTACACTTACGAATGACAAAGTGTACAATTTGGACAACTGTGAACCTTTCTAGGGCATCCAAGTGTAATTAGACTGCCAACTGCCTATTGTATACTCAGACATACAACTAAATAAGATTCTGAATGGGGGTTAAATTACTGGTATGACAAAGGCATACCATTACATTTGGTGTAAAGTTAACTTTTTACAATTTTCCCCTCTTTATCTCTTGAGGGCACTGACCCATGCTGGGCTACACTTCCATAGGTATCAGCAGCCACCCTGCCAATCACTCAGCTTCTCAGCATGCACATCTAAGCCCAGGGAGTGACTGCTGGCAAGTTAGTCAACTGTGGGAGGCATCACAGCCAAAGCCAATTCCATCTTCATACGAAGCATTTACACGCAATTGCCATCAGGGGTCACCGGGTGGCACTCAGGAGTTGGAATGCTGACTGTCTTTACCCCCCAGTCCCCCTTACCCCAATCAAGGGCACTGAGGCCAATTCCACGCTGCCCTGGTTAAGATCAGCTGATTGAATGCAGACCAGGAATTGAACCTGGAACCTGCTAATGTACACGTCTTAGTGCAACACCACACATCTTAAAGTATTAAGTATCTGAAGTCACTGTTTATTCTGTGGGCTATGACTCACACAATACTCCACTAAACAACCTCTTCCATATGCAAGCACTGACAATAATTACAATGGACAAATTTAAGTTGAGGAAAGCAGGAAGCTGAACACTCTTGCCCATTAATATGCACTTATTGTAGAACACTTCTCACAAAATAAGAAAATAAATGAGAATTGTGTGTGTGGGGAAGGAGGGATGGGGAGAAGAGATACCATTCGGTGCATTTGTAATCTTGCTAGGCAAAATAAAACGTTCTCAAGGGTGTGTGACTCATTAGCAAATGTTGCTGTTGCTTTAAAGCAGCTAATTCAAGAACCTTGAACTGCACAGAAGCATGTTACCACAGTGACAGACATCACACATTCAAATGAAGGACGGCAAGTGTTAGCAATAATTGGGGTGGTCAGCTCTACACAGTAGGGGCGTTTTCACAATTACAACAGTGTAATAAGCAGTAGTTCGAAGACATAATGATAATATTTGGAACAGAGGCTCAGACTAAGTGCACATCTGTCAATTGGCATTGGCCTGTAAACAAAACAATCAAGCAGAATGAGTTTCTGCATCTAATTCTGCCCATTTCACCTGGATGGGAAGGTTTTTTTTTTAAACCTGAGGGTCCTTAGCTCCAGTTTTGAGATTTTGCAGCCTGACCTAGATTTGTAGTCAAACTGCAACAGAAGACAAAGAAGGAGAAGGGCAGCTTGGGCTGACGGACCAGCTTCAAGACAAACCTTAAATAAAAACAAGAATTGCTGGAACCACTCAGCAGGTCTGGCAGCAGCTGTGGAAAGAGAAGCAGAGTTAACCTTTCGGGTCAGTGACCCTTCTTCGGAACGAGCAAATATTAGAAATGTCAAAGGTTATAAACAAGTGAGACGGGGGTGGGGCAAGAGATAACAAAGGAGAGGGTGTAGATTGGATAAGGTCACATAGCTGACCAAAAGGTCATGGAGCAAAGGCAAACAATATGTTAATGGTGTGTTGAAACACAAAGCATTAGTACAGATAGGGTGTTAACGGACTGAAGATTGAACAGCAGCAAGTACAAATATGAAAAAAAACAGTGGGTAAGCAAACTGAACAAACTAAGATGAAATGAAATAAACATAAAAAAAAGTTGTAAAAAATGTAAAAAAGAAAAAATAACTAAAAATAAAAGTAAAATGGGAGGCCCGTCATGCTCTGAAATTATTGAACTCAATGTTCAGTCCAGCAGGCTGTAGTGTGCCTAATCGGTAAATGAGATGCTGTTCCTCGAGCTTGCGTTGATGTTCTGGAACACTGCAGCAAGCCCAGGATAGAGATGTGAGCATGAGAGCAGGCGGGAGTGTTGAAATGGCAAGCAACCAGAAGCTCAGGGTCCTGCTTGAGGACTGAGCGGAGGTGTTCCGCAAAGCAGTCACCCAGTCTGCGTTTGGTCTCCCCAATGTAGAGGAGACCACATTGTGAGCAGCGAATACAGTATACTACATTGAAAGAAGTGCAAGTAAATCGCTGCTTCACCTGAAAGGAGTGTTTGGGGCCTGGGATAGTGAGGAGAGAGGAGGTAAATGGGCAGGTATTACACCTCCTGCGATTACAGGGGAAGGTGCCATGGGATGGGGACGAGGTGGCGGGGGTAATGGAGGAGTGGACCAGGGTGTCGCGGAGGGAACGATCCCTTCGGAATGCTGACAGGGGAAGGGAGGGGAAGATGCGTTTGGTAGTGGCATCACGCTGGAGGTGGCAGGAATGGCGGAGGATGATCCTTTGGATATGGAGGCTGATGGGGTGGAAAGTGAGGACAAGGGGTCCCTATCACAGTTCTGGGAGGGAGGGGAAGGGGTGAGTGTAGAGGTACGGGAAATGGGCCGGACACGGTTGAGGACCCTGTCAACAACTTATTTCTTCCTATCTTGACTCTATCTTTTCTCCGCTGGTCCAGTCTCTTCCCACCTACATCCGTGACTCTTCTGACGCCCTAAGTCATTTTGACAATTTCCAGTTTCCTGGTCCCAACCACCTCCTCTTCACTATGGACGTCCAATCGCTCTACACCTCCATCCCCCACAAGGATGGTTTAAGGGCTCTCCGCTTCTTCCTTGAACAGAGCCCCAACTAGTCCCCATCCACCACCACCCTCCTCCGCCTGGCTGAATTTGTTCTCACATTGAACAACTTCTCCAACTCCACTCACTTCCTTCAAGTAAAAGGTGTTGCTATGGGTCCTAGTTATGCCTGTCTTTTTGTGGGATATGTCGAGCATTCCTTGTTCCAGTCCTACTCAGGCCCCCTCCCCCAACTCTTTTTCCGGTACATTGATGACTGTATCAGTGTCGTTTCCTGCTCCCGCCCCGAACTGGAAAACTTTATCAACTTTGCTTCCAATTTCCACCCTTCTCTCACCTTTACATGGTCCATCTCTGACACGTCCCTTTCCTTCCTCTACTTCTCTGTCTCCATCTCTGGGGATAGGCTGTCCACTAGTACTTATTATAAGCCCACCGACTCCCACAGCTACCTGGACTACACTTCTTCACACCCTACCTCCTGTAAGGACTCCATTCGATTCTCCCAGTTTCTCCGTCTCCGACGCATCTGCTCTGATGATGCTACCTTCCATGACGGTGCTTCTGATATGACCTCTTTTTTCCTCAACCGAGGATTCCCCCCCAACACTGTTGTTGACAGGGCTCTCAACCGTGTCCGGCCTATTTCCCGCACCTCTACCCTCACCCCTTCCCCTCCCTCCCAGAACCGTGATAGGGTTCCCCTTGTCCTTACTTTCCACCCCATCAGCCTCCATATCCAAAGGATCATCCTCTGCCATTTCCGCCAGCTCCAGCGTGATGCCACTACCAAACACATCTTCACCTGTCAGCATTCCAAAGGGATCGTTCCCTCTGCGACACCCTGGTCTAATTTCTAATATTTGCTCGTTCTGAAGAAGGGTCACTGACCCGAAATGTTAACTCTGCTTCTCTTTCCACAGATGCTGCCAGACCTGAGTGGTTCCAGCAATTCTTGTTTTTATTTCAGATTTCCAGCCTCCGCAGTATTTTGCTTTTATTCAAGACAAATCTTCTATGTGCAAGTAAAAATAAAACTGAAATGATTTATAGATGAAGTCGATTGTGATGCACAAACTCCAACAATTACATTTATTATAGTGCCATTAAAGTAGCAAAACGAGTGCTTCACAGGAACTTTATCAGACAAAATTTGACATCAAGCTATGTAAGGAAATACTAGGGCAGTGGTCAGAGATAGATTTTAAAGAATGTCTCAGAGTCATTTATGGCAAAGAAGACATAGAAGGAGGCAATTTTAAAGGAGTAAAATGAGGCGGAGAGGTTTAGGAAAGGAATTCTAGAGCTTCAAGCCCAAATGGCTAAGGCACAGCTGCCAATGACAAAACGATGAAAATGGGATACGCAAGAGACCAGAACAGGAGGAATGCAGAGATCTCGGAAGGGTGAAGGGCTGCAGGAGGTTACAGAGATAGGGAGGGATGAAGCCACGAAGGGACTTGAACACATTGCTACTTCCAATGAGTCATAGAGTTCTACAGCACAGAAATAGGCCCTTCGGCCCACCGTGTCTGTGCCAGCCATCAAGCCTATCTATTCTAATCCCATTTTCCAGCACTTGGCCCGTAGCCTTGTATGCTATGGTGTTTCAAGTGCTCATCTAAATACTTCATAAATTGACCTGAACAAGATATCTGTTACAATGACTCAGTATCAGAATGCAACGTGCAGTCTCAATGTAATTTAGAACAAAAATGTTTCAAAGTGATATAGAACAGAAACCGTAAATGCTGGAAATACACAGAAGGCCTGTCACTATCTGTTAGAACAAAGAACAAAGAAAATTACAGCACAGGAACAGGCCCTTCGGCCCTTCAAGCCTGCGCCAATCCAGATCCTCTATCTAAACATGTCGCCTATTTTCTAAGGGTCTGTATCTCTTTGCTTCCTGCCCATTCATGTATCTGTCTAGATACATCTTAAAAGACGCTATCGTGCCCGCATCTACCACCTCCGCTGGCAACGCGTTCCAGGCACCCACCGCCCTCTGCGTAAAGAACTTTCCACGCATATCCCCCCTAAACTTTTCCCCTCTCACTTTGAACTCGTGACCCCTAGTAATTGAATCCCCCACTCTGGGGAAAAAGCTTCTTGCTATCCACCCTGTCTATACCTCTCATGATTTTGTACACCTCAATCAGGTCCCCCCTCAACCTCCGTCTTTCTAATGAAAATAATCCTAATCTGCTCAACCTCTCTTCATAGCTAGCGCCTTCCATACCAGGCAACATCCCGATGAACCTCCTCTGCACCCTCTCCAAAGCATCTACATCCTTTTGGTAATGTGGCGACCAGAACTGCACGCAGTATTCCAAATGTGGCCGAACCAAAGTCTTATACAACTGTAACATGACCTGCCAACCCTTGTACTCAATACCCCGTTCGATGAAGGAAAGCATGCCGTATGCCTTCTTGACCACTCTATTGACCTGCGTTGCCACCTTCAGGGAACAATGGACCTGAACACCCAAATCTCTCTGTACATCAATCTTCCCCAGGACCTTTCCATTTACTGTATAATTCACTCTTGAATTGGATCTTCCAAAATGCATCACCTCGCATTTGCCCTGATTGAACTCCATCTGCCATTTCTCTGCCCAACTCTCCAATCTATCTATATTCTGCTGTATTCTCTGACAGTCCCCTTCACTATCTGCTACTCCACCAATCTTAGTGTCGTCTGCAAACTTGCTAATCAGACCACCTATACTTTCCTCCAAATCATTTATGTATATCACAAACAACAGTGGTCCCAGCACGGATCCCTGTGGAACACCACTGGTCACACGTTAACTAACATTATGGCTATAAAACTTCAACAGAAGTAGCGAGTTGGGTAGCCAAGTTTCTCCTGAATTCCTATTGGATTCTCCGGAAACCCTATTGGATTTATTAGTGACTATAATGTAGACGTCCTTCCATCTATGAAAGATGATGGATACACAGCAAACAATCCATTTAGGTGGGGTGTCTTCTCTTGGTGCACCTTTGCTGATGGCTGTGAAGGCCAATCCTTGAAAGGCAGGTTCTGCCACAAGTGCTGCACGTGAAGCTGCCAAATGACGCTGTGAGTTGCTGTTTTTGACATTGGCGCCTGTTACCAAGCTGCTGCGGCAACTGGTCATCGTGGTAGTGCACACCAGGCCACAGGATGTGTTGCCATTTTCCTCTTTTGCCAGCTATGACTCCCAAGTGCGATAGTCGACATTTAGGGCCTTTATGTTACACTTGCAAGTATCCTTGAGGCAGAGCTTTGGGCATCCCACTGATCATGTGGCCCCGGCTACCTCACCATACAAAAGGTCCTTGGGTATGCAACTGTCTTCCATCCTGCAGACGTGTCCGATCCACCAAAGCTGCCTCTATTTGATTCGTGCCAACACACTTGGGAGCTCTGCCTTTGAGAGGACTGCCACATTTGTGATTTTGTCCTGCCAGGATATACCCATAATGCGCCACAGACAGCGAAGATGGAAATTATTGAGCTTCTTTTCCTGGTAGCTGTAAGTCACCCATGTTTCCAGCCATACAGCAAGGTACTGAGAACACAGGCCTCATAAACAGTCAGCTTGGTGTTATCCCATGTGCGTTTCACAAGTTGGCCAAAGGTGGTAGCTGCTTTCCCTATGTGTGTATCGGGCTCTGCGTCAAGGGACAGATTGTCTGTCATCATGGACCCAAGGTAGCAGAACTTGCAACACCTGAACAAAGAACAGTACAGCTCAGGAACAGGCCATTCGGCCCTCCAAGCCTGCACCAATCTTGATGCCTGCCGAAACTAACACTTTCTGCACTTCCGGGGCCCATATCCCTCTATTCCCTTCCTATTCATATATTTGTCAAGATGTCTCTTAAATGTCGCTATCGTATCTGCTTCCACCACCTCCCCTGGCAACAAGTTCCACGTACTCACCACCCTCTGTGTAAAAAACTTGCCTCGCACATCCCCTCTAAACTTTGCCCCTTGCACCTTAAACCTACGTCCACTAGTAACTGACTCTTCCACCCTGGGAAAAAGCTTGTCCCATGACAACAGTTTTCTTGACGCTTATAGTGCGGGAGATCAAGTTACAGGCACGGTAGAGAAAGTCCACGAGTCTTTCAAGCTGAGTTTCCATATGAGCGACTAGCACATCATCATTAGTGTAGAGGAGTTCTCTGATCAGGACGCGATGTGTTTTTATCTTTGCTTTCAGCCTTGATAGATTGTAGAGCTTGCCATCTGACCTAGTGTGCACGTAGATTCCTTTCATATTTGCAGGGAAGGCGAAGGTCAGGAGCATGAAGAAGAAGATGCCAAACAGAGTGGGGGCTAGGACTCAATCCTGTTTCACTCCATTCTTCACTCAGAAACTGTCAGAGGTGGAACCATCAACCTATACAGTGCAGTGCATGTTGTCATAGAAGGAGCATATAAAACTGCCAATTTTTCTCCAAATCTTGTAGAACCCTGCTCAGCTGACAGTGTCGAATGCCTCAGTGAAACTACAAAAGTAGGGTAAAGGGATATACTCTGTTCCTTACACTTCTCTTGCAGCTGGCATTTGGAGAAGATCATATCCACAGTAGATCTGCTGGCACGGAAACCGCACTGTGCTTCTGGATACACTCAGTCTGAAAATAAATGGAATCTTTTAAGTATGACCCTAGCAAAGGCCTTCCCCGTGATGCTAAGGAGTGAGATACCCCTGTGGTTGTTTCAGTCTCCTCTGTCGCCTTTGTTTTTGTATAGTGTGATGATTTTGGCATCACGCATCTTCTGTGGAACACAGCCTACTTTCCAGCAGAGAAGGTGAAGGCCATAAAGGTGTTGCAATAGATGGGACTTTTTGTGCTTGATCAGTTCAACTGGGATTCCGTCCTTGCCAGGTGTCCTTCTGTTCACTCGGCAGTCTAAGGCCTTCTTGAGCTTCAGTGATGAGGGTTCTTCATGTAACTCATCCATGACAGGAAGTTGCGGGAGAGCGTTGAGCGCAGACTGAGAGCTATCCGATTCACAGTAGTGTTTAGTCCTTTCTTAACATGTGTATGTCAAGTCCAATGGCATCATTGGGACCCTACTGCAACTTTTACTGGACATCCTGAGCAGGAAGTGACAGAGAGTTCTCCCCAGGCCAACCCAGTGCCAAAGAGGACCGCGTTGAGAAAAGGCTCAAAAACACGAGTTTTTAAATTATTTCTCAACTTTCCTCTAGCTGCTAACTAAGAAAGCTTAGGCCTCCCCTAGCGCAATGTCACACCTTCCCTCCTCTTTCCTGATGTTGGGACAACCCACCAGCCAGTCCACCACTTACTTGCTGTTGACAATTTGTAGAATTTTCATTGGCTGGATCTCATTCTGCCGCAGGTGCGCTGGAAATTAACTGACTACCTTGCTGGTAGTCAAAATCCAGATTACACTTTTACAATTCAGCAATCTTTTCTTCACAAAGCAATTTTCTGTGTTTCCCTCTTACGCACCCCTGCCCCAACATCTCATTCTCCCCCACCCCATCCCGCCAACTTTCACTCCCACCTCCACACTTCACTCCCTCCACTTTGGTCATAAAATAGAAAAGCAGAATATTTTTTTAAAAGGTATGAAACTTGGGTGTGCTTGTACAAGGAACTCAAAGTTAGCATGCAGCAAGCAATTAGGAAGGCAAATGGCATGTTGGCCTTTAGTGCAAGGCAATGGGAGTACAAAAATAAAGAAATCTTGCTCCAATTGTAGAGGGTTTTGGTGAGACCACATCTAGAACACTGTGTGCAGTTTTGGTCTCCACATTTAAGAAAGGATATACTTGCATTGGAGGTGGTACAGCAAAGTTTCATTAAGTTGGTCCCTGGAATGAGGGTTTGTCCTATGATGAGTAAATTGGACCTAGATTCTCGAGAGTTTAGAAGAATGCAAGGTGATCTCATTGAAACATACAAGACTCTGAAGGGGTTTGACAGAGTAGACACTGAGAGACTGTTTCCGCTGATCGAGGAATCTAAAACACGGGAGCACAGTTTCAGGATAAGGGGCCAATTATTTAGGGCCGAGATGAGCAGAAATGACTTCACACAAAGGGTTGTAAATTTTTGAATTCTCTACCCCAGAGGGCTGTGGATGCTCCATCATTGAATACATTTAATGCTGGAATAGACAGATTTTTGGCCTCTCAGAGAATCAACGGATTTGGCAAGCAGGCAGGAAAGTGGAGGTGAAGCCTAAGGCCAGCCATGATCGTACTGAATGTCAGAGCAGGCTCGATGGGCCATATGGTTTACTCCTGCTCCTATTTTCTGTGTTCACACTCTCCCCCACCCCCAGGCCCTTCTCCCACTCCCAACAAGGTCGAATGGTGCACAAACAGTAAAGTATGTTTTCAGAATGCTTAATACAGGGCCAGGATCCGGCACACAAAAGGTTTCCATCCAGCCTGCGGATGTATTTCAGAGATATCAGTGAAATTTTCCACTGTCTTCTTCTTCCAAACCAGCTTTTTAAAAATGTCACACTCTCAGTTTCACTGCTGACAGGCGCTGACATCGGGAACAACGGTTTCTGAACTTCAGACAGACTCAGGGTCTTGTGGCAGCTTTTAAAAAAAAAAGTTGGAACCCACCGGAAGACCCTGAATCTGTCCGAAGTTCAGAAGCCGCTGTTCCGATGTCAGCTGTGAAAATGACTTGCGATTTAAAAAGAACTGACCAAACACAAAGGTGCCATGCTGAGCGCTCCCATTCCCTGCAACTGTCAGAGAAAGAGAGGAACAGAGGTGAGGGGAGAGGAAGGGGGGGGGGGGGGGCATAGAGAGAAGGCACAGTGAGAGAGGGGGGACAGAGCGTGAGAGAGAGAAGGGGGGCAGAGAGAAGGGGGGCAGAGAGACAAAGAGGGGGGCAGACAGAGGGAGAGAGGGGAGGACAGAGAGCAGGGCAATGATGCAGAGAGGGGGGAATGACACAGAGGGGGAGAACAACACGGGGGGAAGGAACGATGCAGAGGGAGGGAACGACTCAGAGGGGGAGGAACAACACAGAGAGGGGGAAACTACACAGAGAGGGGGAAACTACACAGAGAGGGGGGGAATGACACAGAGGGGGGGAATGACATGGGGGGAATGACACTGAGTGGAGGGAACAACACGGGGACGACGACACAGGGGGTGGGAACGACACGGGGGGGGACGACATGGGGGGGGAAACGACACGGGGGGGAAACGACACGGGGGGGAAACGACACGGGGGGGAAACGACACGGGGGGGAAACGACACGGGGGGGAAACGACACGGGGGGGAAACGACACGGGGGAGAAACGACACGGGGAGGAAACGACACGGGGGGGAAACGACACGGGGGGGGTAAACGACACGGGGGGTAAACGACACGGGGGGGTAAACGACACGGGGGGGGTAAACGACACGGGGGGGGTAAACGACACGGGGGGGGTAAACGACACGGGGGGGAAACGACACGGGGGGGAAACGACACGGGGGGGGAAACGACACGGGGGGGGAAACGACACGGGGGGGGAAACGACACGGGGGGGGAAACGACACGGGGGGGGAAACGACACGGGGGGGGAAACGACACGGGGGGGGGAAACGACACGGGGGGGGGAAACGACACGGGGGGGGAAACGACACGGGGGGGGAAACGACACGGGGGGGAAACGACACGGGGGGGGAAACGACACGGGGGGGGAAACGACACGGGGGGGGAAACGACACGGGGGGGGAAACGACACGGGGGGGGAAACGACACGGGGGGGGAAACGACACGGGGGGGGGGAAACGACACGGGGGGGGAAACGACACGGGGGGGGAAACGACACGGGGGGGGAAACGACACGGGGGGGGAAACGACACGGGGGGGGAAACGACACGGGGGGGGAAACGACACGGGAGGGAAATGACGGGGGGACGACACGGGAGGGGGACAACACGGGAGGGGAATGACACAGGGGGGAAACGACACGGGGGGAAACGACACGGGGGAAACGACACGGGGGGAAACGACACGGGGGGGAAACGACACGGGGGGAAACGACACGGGGGGAAACGACACGGGAGGGAAATGACGGGGGGGACGACACGGGAGGGGAATGACACAGGGGGGAAACGACATGGGGGGAAACGACACGGGGGGGGAAACGACACGGGGGGGGAAACGACACGGGGGGGAAACGACACGGGGGGGAAACGACACGGGGGGGAAACGACACGGGGGGGAAACGACACGGGGGGGAAACGACACGGGGGGGAAACGACACGGGGGGGGGAAATGACACGGGGGGGGGAAACGACACTGAGAGGGGGGAGTGACAGAGGGGGTGGGGGGACAGCACAGAGGAACAGAGAGAGAGTGATCAAGATCATTCCTGACAAATGGACATCTATCTGCAATACTCCACATCGCTACAAGTATGTGGGAAAACATTGACTAATTGTGCATGCAGAAAAATGCCAGGTATCTCACTAAATCAGTGTCCAACATAGTGATGAGAAAGTATGTCAATAAATTAATCTTGTCATTTAAAATTTCTTCACAAAAATGCATATTTGTTGTTGTTTTGACTAATCGTAAGATAAATTTATAATGCCTTTATCTTTCCAAAATTGTCTCACCTGCCCCCAAGTAAGATGCAAGACAAAAATGGTAACGTAGCACCATTCACCATCAGCACCCACCGCCTCCCCCCACCCCCCCAAGGCAAAAAGGTTGGACAACCCTTGCTTAACACCTGAAGTATGTCTCTAAGCAGCTTTCTGAGAGGTCAACTGTCTTGAACTGCTGCAAGGCACTTGACTCTTTAACTCCTTTCTGATATCAGCAAACAAGCATAAGTTGGGAGCTACAATTTGAACAAAACAATAGTAAAACAACATTGTAAAGGTTTGGATAAAAAAAAACACCCTCAGTCTTCCAGACAGAAGCCCTGCTGGCTTCCCATTACAGCATGCAGCAGTTACGAAAATGCTTGACCCTTCCTAGCCTCTGCCATCACCTCTGGTGTCTGTCCTAAACTTCCCCTGATCCTATTCCGCATATCTGAAAGTTTTGTGTTTACTCAAAAGTAGGGCGGCACAGTGGCGCAGTGGTTAGCACTGCAGCCTCACAGCTCCAGCGACCCGGGTTCAATTCAGGGTACTGCCTGTGCGGAGTTTGCAAGTTCTCCCTGTGTCTGCGTGGGTTTTCGCCGGGTGCTCCGGTTTCCTCCCACAGCCAAAGACTTGCAGGTTGATAGGTAAATTGGCCATTATAAATTGCCCCTAGTATAGGTAGGTGGTAGGGAAATATAGGGACAGGTGGGGATGTGGTAGGAATTTGGGATTAGTGTAGGATTAGTATAAATGGGTGGTTGATGGTCGGCACAGACTCGGTGGGCCGAAGGGCCTGTTTCAGTGCTGTATCTCTAAATAAAAAATAAATAAAAAAAATCCCCTCTTTGAAGTCTCATTTTGAAGCTGAAGACCTCTAGTTTACCTCATTGTTTGTCAAAGTTCATCCCTCTAACACTGGGATCAGCACCCTCCTCAAGAAACTGGTCCTTTTAAATCGCAGCAATCACAACTGCAGATAGCACTCTAGATCCATTAAGCAAGGTTTACTAGTACAGGAGTGCACAGCAGGCCACAAAAGGGAAAAGGGACAAAGCAGTTTATTTCAAACAACCTGTACATGAGAAGGGTATTGCTCCCATGATCTTTCTCTCCTCCTTATCCCAGAAGTTACTGAGGACAATGCAAGTGGCCCAACTGAGATCAATTAACTCAGCACATACGGACAATTAAACCAGGAACTCTATTGATCTGTTGGGATTAGTGACACACTACGCAGTGCCCCTACTTAACCAATATTTGAAGTAATTTTCTTTTTAATTAGCCAACCAGAAACTGGGCTGTGCTACAAATTCCTTAGCTTTGAGTTATTCCTTTCCTGGACCAACTCCCTTGCTCTAAATAGCAACTCGCCTGTGCCTGGGTTTTCTTTGGACTACATTCACCAGGATTTCCTATATAACTTCTTTTTCTTGTTTAAAAAATTGAAGAGAAGGTCTCTTGCTGGGATGACTCTCCCTATTTCACAGAAAAAATCTTGCCAAATGCCCCAGTTTAAAATATTTATAATTAGTGTCATGCTAGACCCCCACCTGCCAAGAATGAGACACATTAATTTTGTCATGAATATTGATTTTAAACTGTTACTGGAGTGAAGAAAGGACTTGTTAAAGGACGTGGCTGGAAAAGACATTTGCATGTTAACAGATGGTGATTGGAAGGACAAAGGACCATTCCCTGACACATTCAACCCACAATGGACCTTGATCACCAGGTATTGTGTGAAACAGCAGCATTCCAGAGACTGCTAAGGTGAAACAATCCAAGATGTGGTCAGACCAGTTAGTCACATGACTAACCTGCCTAGCAACCTGGGGTTTTCTGAATGGCACAAACAGATGGAACTCAAAGAATTTTTGCTCCTGGACAGAGAAGATCTTTCCTGTCTGCTCCCATCTCTTTCTCACAATCCACCAAAGACACATGAACCCCAAGAGAGAGAAGTCTCCTACAGTGAACAAGTTTTAAGAAGAATACTGGGCCCCAACGAAAAGCAAGATCTACCGACAATCAAGTACAGTGAGCTCGAAGAACCATAACAAAAACTCTTCAAATATTGCCTCAAACCTTTCCACTTTCTTCTACTCTTTTCTGTCTCTATTTGCATGCGTGTATCGCGTATGCATGCTAGCTTGGGCACATCGTGTATCCATAGGCGTCAACCGAATTAGAGTTTAAGTTCAAGTTTAATAAATTTCAACTTTTTTCTTTAAATCTAAGAAGGCCTGTTTGTGCTGGTTTCTTTGCCTAATAATTGGAAAGTGGTAAACAAGGATTCACCAAGGGGGAGCTAAAAACACAGTGTGTTTAAAATTAAACCCTGTTACGAAAAGACCAGGTTGAAGGCTGAGAGGGAACCCAAGACACCTTTCTCACCGGATCGTAACATTGGGTTGAATTTAATTTTTTTTGTATTTTCTTTTACAGATTGAAGGAATACTGTTGCAGAAATAAATTCCAAGTATACAGGATCTTGTGTGGCTCATGAAGACTGACACACTGAATATGCCCTGGACACAGTTACTGACAGCTACTGATTCTTCACAGCTGGAAGTGAGGGATTTTCTAAAAAATCTGACATCTCGGGACTACCTCAGGTAAATCAATGCTAAGCTGACATACACAACTACACTTAGTGATGCTGTTGGCTCCAACAGCTTCTGAAGATTTATATATGAAGTGGGTTGACGAAGGAAGAACACAACCATTAAAATTCAGAAATCAGACTTTGAATCTTATTGCTAACCTTTGAGTAGGTTTATGAAAAGGGTGCCTGGTCGCAAGATCAAGACAGAAAAATTCCACACAATAACTCAATAAGGAAGAGTTCTGTCCCAGCCAATTTGAACTGAAATGTGCAACTCGGGGGCCTGTCAGTTGTACCGCTATGCTTCACTCCTCCCACCTCCCCACACTTTCCTACCATCACAGATACCTTCAGGTATTTTACAGCACTTCTCTTCCACCCACACAATTCACTCCATTAGAATGTAAGAACATCAGAAATAGGAAGATAGATTTCTTTCACTTACTTTCTGAAGTTATTCTTGATCCCCCGTCGAGTGTCCAGTTTAATTATATGACACACGTGAATGAAGAAAACTATTCAATCCACTCATTCAACCATTCAGAAAGATCCCAAAACACCTCCAACTGTTTCTTCAATGACCCCCGGATTTTGCCTCCCGTTCATGGGTTTTGTTTATTCTTTCTGTGAAGAACCTCCTGATATCAATCCTAAATTTGCCTTTTTACTGGTTTTTACTGTTCCCTTGGCCTAGAGGTGTATGGGCCAAATTTCCGAGGTTGACAGAGGCGTAAGTCAGCAATTGCAACTTTGCAGAGGGCGAATGTTGGAGGCAAGGGGAGGAGAGGAGCTTTTTTTCAAGAGGTCCACTATTTGCTTGGGTTCTGCTGCAGAGGTGCCCTGGCATCAATTCAGCTGAAGAAATTTCTGCCCTCGCAGTGACAAAGGATAGTGGAGACAGGATGACTTCACAATTTGCTCTGTTTGCCAAAACCTGTAAACCAAGGCAGAAATCAAGGAACACTGCTGATCCGGGTGTGATCCTGGAGACGAGGGAAAAAGTGCCTGTTATACTCAGGGAGCCTTCCCCTGCTTTGTGGAAAGAATCACTGAACTACCAGCTGAGGGCTGAATGACACACTTCCTTTGACGGCAAACACAAAAGACATTTTGTATACAGTAGACTATCACAAACAGCAATGACATAAATGATTGATTAACCAACACCAAGAGAAAGAGTTAAAGGAAAGATGTTTTCCATGACACGAGGAGAACTACCTGCTCTTCTTTGTACAGTATACATTCGTGCCCACATAATCTTTTCACTAGTAGACCACCAGTGTACACAATGTAGAAGGTAGTTTACCATCCAGGAGATCTGGAGTATGCAAAATGCTTGTACAATACTGTGGGCTCCTTAACATCTACCTTAACCAATAGGTCTCAGTTTGCATCTCATCTGAAGGACAGCACCTCTGACAATGCAACACTCCTTTAGTATGGCACTGAAGTTTCAGCCTAGCTTGTGACCTGCAGTGGAGCTTGAATCCAAACCTTCTGACGCAGAGACAAAGGTGTTACCAATTGAGCCAAGGTGACACTGAACTATTACTAGCTATGATATATGAGTAAACATGGACCCAAAGCCTAGCTCATCATTCCATGGCACAGCAAATTGGAGTACAATTAGATGTGACAGATCATCATTTAGTATCAATTGCCATATCCACAGTTAACAGTAAGAAAGCGAAGAATTCATCCAAAGAATAACTTGCGTCAGAAATTTTTAAAAATGAAAATGCCAGATGATAATGATGCTCACAGTAGTTCCTTTAATTTTGAAATGTATGGTGCACTGTTCTTCAATAACATAAGTCCAGTGGTTCATTTAAAATCGCTGTTGTCAGCAATATGACTTTTTTCCTTAAGCTGTCAGATATTCCCAGTAGACGATGAGCTGTCAGTTAAAAACTCACAGTCGATTTAAATAAATCCATTCATCTTATATGTTCCATATGTACTGGAGAGGCGGTGGCGCAGTGGTATTGTCACTGAACTAGTAACCCAGAGACCCAGGGTAGTGCTCTGGGGACATGGGTTCAAATCCCACCACAGCAGAAGGTGGAATTTGAATTCAATTAATAAATCTGAAATTAAAAAAGCTAGTCTAATGATGGCCATGAAACCATTGTCAATTGTTGTAAAAACCCATCTAGTTCACTAATGGCCTTTAGGGAAGGAAATATGCTGTCCTTACCTGGTCTGGCCTACATGTGACTCCAGACTCACAGCAATGTGGTTGACTCTTAATTGCCCTCTGAAATGGCCTAGCAAGCCACTCAGTTGTATCTAACCACTACAAAGTCAATTTCAAAAAAGGAATGAAACCGGTCGAACCACCCGGCATCGACCTCGGCACCGGAAACGACAACCCTGTCGACCCTGCAAAGTCCTCCTTACGAACATCTGGGGGCTTGTGCCAAAGTTGGGAGAGCTGTCCCACAGACTAGTCAAGCAACAGCCTGACATAGTCATACTCACGGAATCATACCTAACAGACAATGTCCCAGACACTGCCATCACCATCCCCACCGGCAGGACAGACCCACCAGAGTTGGTGGCGCAGTGGTATACAGTCAGGAGGGAGTTGCCCTGGGAGTCCTCAACATCGACTCTGGACTCCATGAAGTCTCTCGGCATCAGGTCAAACATGGGCAAGGAAAATTCCTGTTGATTACCACCTACCACCCTCCCTCAGCTGATGACTCAGTACTCCTCCATGTTGAACACCACTTGGAGGAAGCACTGAGGGTTGCAAGGGCACAGAATGTACTCTGGGTGGGGGACTTCAATGTCCACCAAGAGTGGTTCAGTAGCACCACTACTGACCGAGCTGGCCGAGTCCTAAAAGACATATCTGCTAGACTGGGTATGCAGCAGGTGGTGAAGGAACCAACAAGAGGGGAAAACATACTTGACCTCGTCTTCACCAATCTGCCTGCTGCAGATGCATCTGTCCTTAACAGTATTGGCAGGAGTGACCACCGCACAGTTGTTGTGGAGACAAAGTCTCACCTTCACATTGAGGATACCCTCCTTCGGGTTGTGTGGCACTACCACCGTGCTAAATGGGATAGATTTTGAACAGATCTAGCAATGCAAAACTGGGCAGCCATGAGGCGCTGTGGGCCATCAGCAGCAGCAGAATTGTACTCAACCATAATCTGTAACCTCATGGCCCAGCATATCCCCCACTCTACCATTACCATCAAGCCAGGAGACCAACCCTCGTTCAATGAAGAGTGCTGGAGGGCATGCCAGGAGCAACACCAGACATACCTCAAAATGAGGTGTCAACCTGCTGAAGCTACAACACAGGACTATCTACATGCTAAACTGCGTAAGCAGCATGCGATAGACAGAGCTAAGCGATCCCATAACCAACGGATCAGACCTAAGCTCTGCAGTCCTGCCACATCCAGCCATGAATGGTGGTGGACAATTAAACAACTAACTGGAGGAGGTGGCTCCACAAATATCCCCATCCACAATGATGGGGGAGTCCTGCACATCAGTGCGAAAGTTAAGGCTGAAGCATTTGCAACAATCTTCAGCCAGAAGTGCCGACTTGATGATCCATCTCGGCCTCCTCCTGCAGTCCCCAGCATCACAGATGCCAGACTTCAGCCAATTCGATTCACTCCACATGATATCAAGAAACGACTGAAGGCAATGGATACTGCAAAGGCTATGGGCCCTGACAATATTCCGGCAATAGTACTGAAGACCTGTGCTCCAGAACTTGCTGCGCCCCTAGCCAAACTGTCCCAGTACAGCTGCAACACTGGTATCTACCCTGCAATGTGGAAAATTGCTCAGGTATGTCCTGTACACAAAAAGCAAGACAAGTCCAACCCGGCCAACTACCGCCCCATCAGCTAACTCTCAATCATCAGTAAAGTGATGGAAGGTGTCATCAACAGTGCCATCAAGTGGCACTTGCTTAGCAATAATCTGCTCAGTGAGGCTCAGTTTGGGTTTCGCCAGGGCCACTCAGCTCCTGACCTCATTACAGCCTTGGTTCAAACATGGACAAAAGAGCTGAACTCAAGAGGTGAGGTGAGAGTGACTGCCCTTGACATCAAGGCAGCATTTGATCGAGTATGGCATCAAGGAGCCCTAGCAAAACTGAGGTCAATGGGAATCAGGGGGAAAATCCTCCGCTGGCTGGAGTCATACCTAGTGCAAAGGAAGATGGTTGTGGTTGTTGGAGGTCAATCATCTGAGCTCCAGGACATCACTGTAGGAGTTCCTCAGGGTAGTGTCCTAGGCCCAACCATCTTCAGCTGCTTCAGCAATGACCTTCCTTCAATCATAAGGTCAGAAGTGGGGATGTTCGCTGATGATTGCACAATGTTCAGCACCATTCGTGACTCCTCAGATATTGAAGCAGTCCGTGCAGAAATGCAGCAAGACCTGGACAATATCCAGGCTTGGGCTGATAAGTGGCAAGTAACATTCGCACCACACAAGAGCCAGGCAATGGCCATCTGAAACAAGAGAGAATCTAATCATCTTCCCTTGACATTCAATGGCATTACCATCGCTGAATCCCCCACTATCAACATCCTAGGGGCTACCATTGACCAGAAACTGAACTGGAATAGCCATATAAATACCGTGGCTACAAGAGCAGGTCAGAGGCTAGGAATCCTGCAGCGAGTAACTCAACTCCTGACTCCCCAAAGCCTGTCCACCATCTACAAGGCACAAGTCAGGAGTGTGATGGAATACTCTCCACTTGCCTGGATGGGTGCAGCTCCAACAACACTCAAGAAGCTCGACACCATCCAGGACAAAGCAGCCCACTTGATTGGCACCCCATCTACAAACATTCACTCCCTCCACCAGCGACGCACAGTGGCAGCAGTGTGTATCATCTACAAGATGCACTGCAGCAATGCACCAAGGCTCCTTAGACAGCACCTTCCAAACCCACGACCTCTACCAACTAGAAGGACAAGGGCAGCAAATGCATGGGAACACCACCACCTGCAAGTTCCCCTCCAAGTCACACACCATCCTGACTTGGAACTATATCGCCTTTCCTTCACTGTCGCTGGGTCAAAATCCTGCAACTCCCTTCCTAACAGCACTGTGGGTGTACCTCCCCCACATGGACTGCAGCGGTTCAAGAAGGCAGCTCACCACCACCTTCTCAAGGGCAATTAGGGATGGGTAATTAATGCTGGCCTGGCCAGCGACGCCCACATCCCATGAGTGAATTTTTAAAAAAGTCCTTTGCACTTGTAGGACACCATCCAATAAAAATTAGATTCATGTATGAATAGTTTCCATTCAAATCAACACCAGCCTTTGCGGTAAGTTTAAACAGGTAGGTTTTAAGGAGAGTACGTATGAACATACAAATTAGGTGCAGGAGTAGGCCACTCGGCCCCTCGAGCCTGCTCCATCATTCAACAAGATCATGGCTGATCTGACTGTAACCTCAACTCCACATTTCCACCTACCCCAAACAACCTTTCCCCCCTTGCTTATCAAAATCTATCTACCTCTGCCTTAAAAATATTTAAAGGCTCTGCTTCCACCTCCTTTTGAGGAAGAGTTCCAAAGATTCACGATCCTCAGAGAAAAGATTTCTCCTCATCTCTGTCTTAAATGGGCAACACCATTTTTTAAACAGTGACCCCTAGCTCTAGATTCTCCCACAAGAAGAAACCTCCTTTCCACATTCACCCTGTCAAGACCCCTCAGAATCTTATATGTTTCAATCAAGTTGCCTCTTACTCTTCTAAGATCCAGTGGATACAAGCCTAGCCTGTCCAACCTTTCCTCATAAGACAATCCGCCCATTCCAGGTATTAGTCCAGTAAACCTTCTCTGAACTGCTAAAAGAAGAGTGTTAAAAGAGAGTGAGTCAGCAATGTTTAATGAGTGACTTGCAGAGCTGAGGGTCCATATGACTGAAGGCATGGCAGCCAATGGTTCAAGGGGCCAGAATTGGATGAACACAAAGTTTAAAGGGGGTATTATGTGGCAGAGGAAGCTGAACAGATAGTCTCAATCTCAGTGACAAAGAAATCTATCAGCTTCTTGCATTTTTGTTGAAGGTGAGGCATAAGGGACAGAGGTGTAAGGAGACAGCGGATAGTAGCTGATAGTAGAGGAAAGAAGTCAGGAGATTAACTTTGCTTTCTCGGCTGATCCTGGAATAGTGAACATTTGTGGCAGAACCAGGTTCAATAGTGCTTGATGTGGTCCAGCTACATCTAATGCTGGATGGTGAAACCATCTGCGCCCCTTAAACTTGATAATCTTGATCACAGACAATGCCATCTTGAGGAAACAAAGATGTGGGGCATTCCAAGGGGGCTAAGCAGATCAACAGTAGCAGAAGTATTGTGGCAATTGGAGGGTCAAAGGCTACACAGGAGTTTCAAAAATGTAATTGTAAGTGACTTGCAGGATTGCTTCTTCAAGGGGCAGTCCCAGAAGTGAGTGAGATTAGGATTGGGAATGGGGCTATGGGGGTGTTGAGGAATACAAGGAAGTGGGCAGAGAGGGCTTTGTCTGTGATAATTTCCGATCTCTAACACCAATTAAATCCCGGTTGACCTGAGTTTGCGTATATTTAATAAATGGTCTGTGTGTCCATACAGGAACACAGATCCACCTTGGCAGCAGTGATATATTTTGCATTCGATGGTATAAATGTCCTGTCCTAATGAAGCAGCATATCATCCAATTTAACGTCAGTCCAGAGAAAAATGGCGAGAAATGCCATGGGAAATCCACTGGTCATAAAATGAAAGGTCATTATGTTGTAATTACATTGCTATCAACAAATCTTTATATCCTCTCCAATTAATGTTAATGGATATTCTACCACATCTTACAGAATCCTTGAAAAAAATTTAAAACACCTATATATCTGATCTGTTCTTTTACAGTTATTACAAATATGCTTAATAATATCAGACTGTCATGCAGGTTTTTAATAATCTACAAAGCTACAACTAAGGTGAATTCACAATAGGTGGTCACAAAACTATGGGCATGACGTATAGAACAGCGCAACCTGTTCATTGGGATTGCACAATACAGCCTGAATAACTGGCAGAATCCTAAACATCCACTGTTTGCATATTGACATTTTGGAAAAGTGCTTTTTTGGTGTATTGGTGATAATATCTGAAACATTGCTGAGTTCTCTCAAGTTACCACTTGGTTTCAAATGCCTTTAACTACTTTCAATGGATCCCTTTGCTGTGGAAATCACCTCATTACACTGAATATGCGGCATGATCTCAGAGTTACTTTTATAGCTTGCTCAGTTTGATCGTGAAGCTCGCCACCTTCAATGTCAGTGTCATCAACCTGACCCATTGTCAGTGCCATCGAAGGTAGCAAGTCTCTCTTTTGGGGAGTGGGCTCACATTGTGCCATTTTGGCTGTGGGCTGGCTGAGCACTGTGGAGAATGGCATTTTTCTCAGCATTGGGCAAGTTCCACAGGGTTGCCTCCAACTACTCACTTGCCTTTTAAGGTGAAGTCATCACTCATTAGGCAATCTAATTCAATAATATGTTTTAGCATCTTCTTCCAGCCTGTTCACATTTGCATGTGATGAAGTGTTAGGTTTTAGTAAATCACCATGATATGTGGTCTCACTGTAGCTCTGCTGCAGATCAGATTTTTGTTTGGCCTTTTAAACACAATCTCTTAGAAACAGTAGTGACCTAATGATTTTTTGCGATGGGTGTGAATGATTCAACACGGGTCTCTTACAGGCAGATTGCTCACTTTCAGCTTCAGTGAAAATATGTTGTTATCTCTGTATCCCTTAAAAATGTCCCAAAACAATCAGACCATGCTAGAAACAGTGAGAAGGAATAAAAATATAAATGTGCTTAAATCACCTTGTGCAATATTCATTCATCTGTTCGCATGGCACAGTGTGATTTCAACTCACTTGCCATTTTGTCAATAGGTTAACACCCTTGGTAAAATAGAGGGTAAAGGACTTTCACTCATTAGCGTCTAAAGATGCTATATTATATTCCAGAAAGCCAGTTGGTGGAGGATAGTACTGGAGCCAATCTTTATTCAGTCTAACATTTATTTACAGAGTGAAACATTACAAACATACACCTCCTAACTCAACTACACCCCATTTTCAGTGAGTGTCTCTTAATATGTGCTTAAGTGAATCCTCACTGAATGCCCCCCCATCTGCATATACAACTGATATCCAACTAACCAGCACTAACATAATGCGAATAGTATTATCTCAGAATGAAAATAAAACCAGTTGCATGCCTCAAAACAAGAGAAGGTTCCTGAAATTGTTTCCAAACACAACGTGAAATGCTGCAAAAATAACAAGAATACTCACCTCCAGTAACCTTTAGTTGGAGGGCATCTTGTTAGTACTTTCAAACATAAAACATTCCAATATTACATCTCTCCTGGCACATTTTTTCTAAAAATAATTTTAAGTTGAACTTTTCAGCGACCGAAATGGAGTTGAAAGTTGATGAGAGATCTAAACTTGGACTCTAGTCAAAATCCTTTATATATCGTAACAACCAATTATTGGGACACTTCTTGATTAAACATAAATGCAAGTGTGACTGCAGTGGCTGATGCATAAGGGATTTCCCTTAGCAGGAAGAAAACAGCTGGTTTTGTGTTAACAGGAAAAATGTAACATTATCTATACTCACACTTGGCAGGCAGACAGTAACCACTGGTAATTTTAGCATCTCCGGTGTTGCACCCTCCCAGCGTACTGCACTCCTTCTGCAGCAAGGGTCCTGCTGCTGCATGGATAGAGCCGTCCACTGCAAAAGAAAAACACCATTCAGTCAATGTATTTTGTGGTGTAATAACTTTTTATAACTTGAGGTGGTCACAACCATGAGGAAGTGATCTGGCAGTCAATCTTACAATCAAACAAGCTCAAAAACACAGTCCCGATAAAACCTTCACCCAACACAAAAAAATTGCTTACATGGAGAATATGAACTTTACAGAAACAGCATTCCTAATTCTTCAGGAAATCTTTTTTCTCCCACACATCCAAAAAGGTGGGAATTTGTTTGTGTTCCATGGCTTCTACATAGTACCTATATCACAGGAACAGGATTCTCTGCCCAACAGGTTTACACCGGTGCTGGTGCTGCACATGAATCTCTTCCCACCTTACTTCATCTCGTCCTATTAACCTATCATTTTTCTTGTCTATTTTTCAGTTTCCACCCTGCAAGTTATTCCTCCTCTGCTCAAGGTACTGTCTTTTGTTGAGGTACAGTCCAATGAGCACACACTGCTGTTCAGTACCTTGCCCAAGTGATCATTCTTCAGGTGTTCGTCTAGACAGTGAGTGCTGGCAGGCCATTCAATCACAGGGCATCAAGGCTGATCCCAACTCCATTCTCACACAAGGCCCACACATGTATGCTTTCCATCAGGGGTCACTGACCAGCGACCAGGAGCAGGAGTTCTGTTAACACAGCGTGGAAAGAAAGATCGTGCTGGCATTTCTATAGCATATCCTCAGGCCATTCCATAGCACGTCACAACCGATTAGTTATTTTTAAAAGTGTAGTTAATCTTGTTATGTCGGCAAACATTGTTCTCTTGGTAGGATAAAACTATAGAGACTGAGGGTATGTCATGGAGCGAAGCAGAGCACCAGTGAATGGTAGGAGGTGGGAGTAACCATCCATCTCTTCACTGGCGTAGGCAGGGATACATTTAAGAACATAAGAAATAGGAGCAGGAGTAGGCCATTCAGCCCCTCAAGCCTGCCCCGACATACAATAAGATCATGGCTGATCTGTCCCAGGCCTCAACTTCTCTTTCGGGCCTGCTCCGCCTAACCCTCGACGCCCCAAGGTTTCAAAAATCTACCTACCTCCTCCTTAAATACATTTAGTGACCTAGCCTCCACAACTCTCTGAGGCAGAGAATTCCAGAGATTCACCACCCTCAGAGAGATGAAATTCCTTCACATCTCAGTTTTAAATGTGTGCCCCCTTATTCTGTAATTATGCCCCCTAGTTCAAGATTCCCCCACTAGTGGAAATATCTTCTCAACATCTATCCTGTCGAGCCCCCTTAAAATCCTATAGGTTTCTATAAGATCACCTCTCATTCTTCTAAACTCCAATGAATAAAGGCCTAACCTATTTAGCCGCTCTTGATAAGACAGCCCCTTCATCCCAGGAATCAGCCTAGTGAACCTTTTCTGAACTGCCTCCAATGCTAGTATATCCTTCTTTAACTACGGGAACCAAAACTGTATGCAGTACTCCAGGTGTGGCCTCACCAACACCCTGTACAGTTTTAACAGGGCTTCCCTATTTATAAATTCTAACCCCCTTCGCAATAAAGGCCAAAATTCCATTCGCCTTCCTAATTACTTGCTGCACCTGCATGCTAACCTTTTGTGTTTCATGCACAAGAACACCCAGATCCCTCTGTACTGCAGTATTTTGTAGTCTTTCTCCATCTAAATAATAATCTGCCTTTTTATTCTTCCTACCAAAGTGGATTACCTCACACCTTCCCACATTGAACACCATCTGCCAAATTTTTGCCCACTCACTTAACCTATATCTTTGTGTCCTCATCACAACATTTTTGTATCATCAGCAAATTTGGATACACTACACTCTGTCCCTTCCTCCAAGTCATTAATGTAGATAGTAAATAGCTGAGGCCCTAGGACCGATCCTTGTGGCACCCCACTAGTTACAGCTTTCCAACCTGAAAAAGACCCATTGATCCCGACTCTCTGCCTTCTGTGTGTTAGCCAATCCTCAATCCATGCCAACACATTACCCCCAATACCCTGAGCTCCTATTTGATGCAATAACCTTTTATGTGGCACCTTATCAAACACCTTCTGAAAATCCAAATACACAACATCTACTGGTTCCCCTTTATCCACTCTGCTTGTTATATCCTCAAAGAATGCTAACAAATTTGTCAAACATGATTTCCCTTTCATGAAACCATGTTGACTCTGTTTGATTGCATTATGTTTTCCTAAATGTCTTGCTATTTCTTCCTTAATAACGGACTCAAGCATTTTCCCAATGACTGATGTTAAGCTAACTGGTCTATAGTTTCCTGCTTTCTGTCTCCCTCCTTTCTTGAATAGGGGTGTCAGATTAGCGGTTTTCCAATCCACTGGTACCCTACCACTGGAATCCAATGAGTTTTGGTATATTATGACCAAGGCCTCCCTAACTCTGCAGCCACTTCTTTTAAAACCCTGGGTGCAGGCCATCAGGTCCTGGCGACTTGTCTGCCTTTAGTCCCATCAGTTTGTCCAGCACCTTTTCCCTCGTGATAGAGATTGTTACAAGTTCCTCCCTCCCATTTACACCTTGTTCATCTATTATTGTTGGGATGTTTATAGTGTCCTCCACCGTGAAGACTGATGCAAAATATTGGTTAAAATTATCTGCCATTTCCCTGTTCCCTGTTATTAATTCTCCATTCTCATCCTCTAAGGGTCCCACACTTACTTTAGCTACTCTCTTCCTTTTAATATACCCATAGAAGCTCTTACTGTTTGTTTTTATATTTCTTGCCATTTTACTCTCATAATCAATTTTCTCCCTCTTTATTAGTTTGTTAGTCATTCGCTGCTGGTTTCTAAAAACTTCCCAATCCTCTGGCCTACCACTCATTTTCGCCGCATTGTACGTCTTTGCTTTTGATTTGATATTCTCCTTAACTTCCTTTGTTAGCCACAGGTGGTTCATCGTTCTCTTCGAGTCCTTCCTTCTGACTGGAATAAATGTTTGTTGAGTGTTATGAGGTCTTAGCTGAGGAGCCCGGGAACCAAGTCCACAAATTACAATTTGGGAACATAGATCTCATGTGCAGGCAGTGGAAACAACTCCTTCTCATGTGTTACTGATAGTGTATGTTGCAGGTTACCTTGCCTTGCATATTCATTACAATGAAGAAAGTATGTGACAACATGCAAAACATCCTGGTGAATGTGTCCAGGAGACTCCTGCAACAAGAACATATCACAAGGAGGTTCTAAGGGTGAATGTTGCGTCCAGAGTACAGGTGTGTGACTGTTTCCAAAGGCTATCAGGATTCAATTGGGACTTATTAATCTGTTGTCACATAGACCATAAGCCCAACCGAGCCCATGCTCAATGCAAGTGAGATGCATGGCATGGCTGTTGATGTTGCCATTTCTCATGATGGTGAAAACATTGATATATCAATCCAATACCCTTATATACTAGCACAGGAAAGAGTCTCTAGGACAACCAGGCATTGAACACACAAGCAACGTGACATTGGAAATGTATCTTGCAAGGGCATCAATAGCACTGAGATGACTGTCACCTCAGTCCTCGTGGCTTCTATCAGTAAAATTCTAGCTACCAACCTCAAAACCTCATGACACATGTAAGGTAGGTTCATGTTTAAATAAGATTGGGGGAGACAGTCGCATAGTGGTAATGTCACTGAACTAGGAATCCAGAGGCCCAGGCTAATGCCTTGGAAACACGGGTTCAAATCCCACCATGGCAACTGGAAGTATTTAAATTCAATTAATTAATATATTCAATTAATTAATAAAAAACAGGAATTGAAAGCTCGTCTTAGTAATAGTGCCATGCAAATTATCATTGTCGTAAAAACCCATCTGGTTCACCAATGTCCTTTAGGGAAGGAAATCTGCTGTCCTTAACTGGTCTGACCTACATGTGACTCCAGACCCACTGCAATGTGGTTGACTCTTAAGTGCCCTCTGAAATGGCTTAGCAAGCCACTCCATTGTCAAGGGGAATTAGGGATGGGCAACAAATGCTGGCCTTACCAGTGATGCCCACATCCCATGAAAGAAGACGAAAAAAGATTAGACACAATGATAAGAATGATAGGACATAATAAGGAGACAGTCTATAAATGTGGATATCTTTGGCATTTTGCTACATTTACGGATTATTGAATTATTTCTACATAGGCTTCCAGTCTCTTTTTATTTGTTAATTAAAATTTGGAAGTGTCCTTTCCCTAGGTAAAACATATCAACTTTGAGTTCTGCTGATTTGCAAGTCTTGTAAAGGCTCCTCAACATTACTATGAGCTCTGAAGATGAGGTGTAAACTTTCTAATGGAAAATGTTGTTGATAGCTTCCTGTTGAATGTCACCTGCTGCTGTCAATTGGTTGTCTTCACTCTCTTGGGAGCCCTCACCACGGTGAGGCTTGCACCCTCTTTTTCTCCAAAACGGAAGATTCCTAACTGCACAATGATGTACCTTGCAGCTGGCCATTTTAATCCTCAAGGCTTTTTTTATTCGTTCATGGGATGTGCGCACTGCTGGCAAGGCCAGAATTTATTACCCATCCCTACTGCCCTTGAACCATTGCAGTCCGTGTGCTGTTAGGGTGGGAGTTTCAGGATTCTGACCCACTGACAGTGAAGGAACTGTGATATATTTCCAAATCAGGATGCTGTGTGACTTGAAAGGGAACTTGCAGGTAGTGGTAGAGGTTGCGGGTAGATGCTAGGCTGTATTGCAGAGGGTCCCACCTACCTAGTCAGGCAACAGAAGCAGAATGTCAGGATACCAATGAGTCAGTTCAATAATGAAACAATCAAGATCTGAAGCTTCAGAAAACTTGTGTCACTCTTGGTTCCCAGGTGGTGCAGTCGTGCTACAGCCATGGTTGAATTGCTAACTCTGGTCTCCAATCAAACACGTTTACATACTTCGCTGGATGAACAAAGCAGGTGGCTTTGATTGCCAGAGAACAGAAGAGTCATGTCCGCTTCTAGGGCAGGATACAACATGCAGAATAACGTGGCTGGTTTCCCTCACAAGCAATGAAAACATTTGTTGATGATAAGGAGTCACAGAATCATAAAATTGTTACATCACAAAAGGAGGCCATTCAGCCCATTGTGTCTGTGCCAGTTCTCTGAAAGAGCAACCTTCCTAGTGCCAGTCCCTGGCCTTCTCCCCGTAGCCCTGCACATTCTTCTTTTTCAGATAACAATCCAATTCTCTCTTGAATGCCTCGATTGAACCTGCCTTCACCACACTCTCAGACAATGCATTCCCAATCCTAACCAATCACTACTTGAAAAAGTTTTTCCCCATGTCGCCATTGCTTCTTTTGCCAACTACCTTAAATCTGTGCCCTCTTGTTCTCAATCTCTCCACCAATAGGAACAGTTTTTCCCTATCTTCTCTTCCAGACCCCTCATGATTTCGAATACCTCTATCATATCTCTTCTCAACCTTCTCCAAGGAAAACAGTCCCAACTTCTCCAATCTATCCATGTAACTGAAGTTCCACATTCCTGGAACCATTCTCGTGAACCTTTTCTGCACTCTGTCTAATGCCTTCACATCTTTCCTAAAGTGCGGGGACCAGGACTGCACATAATACTTCAGTTGAGATCGAAGCAGTGTTCTACACAAGTTTAACATAACTTCCTTGCTTATGTGCTCTATGCCCCTATTCTTCTTTGGCCTCCTTGTCTCGAGAGACAATGGGTAAGCGCCTAGAGGTGGTCAGTGGTGTCAGTCGCTGTGAGGCAACTATGGAGTGACCTCTCCATGGCGCATGCCTGGGCGAATGTATGGAGGTTGAGAGTTGCCCAAGCGTCAAAACCCCCCTCTCGGCCTTTCTGGTGGGGTCCAAAGGAGTGCAGAGCACGACGTTTGGCACCGGTATGGCTGCAGGAACTGCCGGAAACATGCCAAAGGTGACACATGACCGCCTACGGGGTTCCACTCCGGATTTTCTGTTAGGGTTTACTCCCTTAGCCGTGGTCTCTCCCGAGACGCCCACAAGGCAGCTGTTCATTTGACAAATAAAACAAGTTAGGGTTATACCCTCATAACCAAAAAATACTTGCTGCAGTCAGGTGGGAGTTGAACAGTGCAAACCACCCTCACCAGGTGGCCGTAACCAATTGGGGGCTTGTCTGGGATCTGAACTGCCAGACAAACGGGAAATTTGGAAAACGGGAGGGAAAATTGACCTCTAAATTGTGGAAGGGTAAACAAACAGGTTTTCTTGTACTCTTCTGTTTTCCTCTACAGTGCTAGGAACAAAAGAAATGGCCACATTTAATGCTAAGGAGTTTGTGCAGCAGGGAGAGATATCCCATGATACAAACATACGAACACGAATTATGAGAAGTAGGCCATTCGACCCCTCTAGCCTGCTCCGCCTTTCAAGAAGATCATGGCTGATGTGTGTGTGTCTGGAATTCCACACTCCCATCTACCCACGATAACCTTTGATTCCCTTGCCTAACAAGAATCTATCTACCCCCACCTTAAAATTATTCAATGACCCTGCCTCCACCACCTTCTGAGGTAGAGTGCTCCAAAGTCGCACAACCCTCAGAGAAAAAATTTCTCCTCATCTCTGCCCCTATTAATGAAGCCAAAAATGCTGTATGTTCTATTAAGCGCGCTCTCAACCTGTCATGCCACCTTCAATGACATGCACAAATACACGCAGTCCCTCTGCTCCTGCACCCTCTTTAGAACTGCACCCTTTTTTATTCTTCCTACCAAAATGAATCACTTCACTTCAGTTGAGTACTTTAATGTCACATTTGATGGCATCACTTGGGGAAATCCAACCACTTGATAAAATGCTCATTATCTCTGCTCCAGTAGCTCCGGGGGAAGGATATCAAATCAGTGGCCTACCTGAACAGAGCATTCACCATCTACTTAATGCAGTTGTGCACCGATGATTCTCTTGTGTCACTCGAGGCTACCTGGAAACATCTGGCTGCATAAACATTTAGAACTGCTGGCACCTTTAATCACACTAACAAAGGATTAATAGGTAAAAAGCGCTGCTATCTGACAAAGGAAGCTGGATTTAACATGCTGTATCCTCTTACTTCTATATTCCTTTGATTGTCGAGGTAGATGCTGTTCCCAACTCGCAGTTAAACATACTTCTTTGAGGTTTCAATCCTAGAGAAATCTACTGTTCCCTAACGCTGGCTGCAGATGGACAATAACTCATCAAGAGAGAAATACTTGGAAGAAGGACTGTTGTGTCTGTAGCGTTTCACACACTGACTTGTGTGACCCCAGCAACCTGCCTTATATTGATGCAGGGAGATTACCCACAGTCTACCCTGAAATGTCAACAACTGTTTTTCATTTTTGCTTCACCCATTGCCTACTGACATTTTTGCATATGACAACCAATCTATTATGACTAATGTAGATAATAATCTTTATAAAGCACAGAGCAGCAATAATTTTTTTTAAATCATGGTTTTTGCTCATACTTCCTTCCTACTTCTGCAACTGGTCTCTCTAACTGCATCTGAATCCCAAAGCTTAATTGTAAGAAATGCTTGCTATGTTTAAGAGCTTTCTCCTGGTCTCCTGGCCAACATCCCTCACTCACACATCACCCAAAACTGATTAGCTAGTTATTTATTACATTTTTTGTTCCTCGATTTTGGCTGTGCAAGAATGCCTACAAGACAACTGTGACTGCACTTCATTTAACTTCATTGGATGTGAATCCCTTTGAAAGGTCCTGAAGACATGTTAAGGTATTAGAGAAATGTAAGTATTTTCTTTAAGAGGTGCTGTCACAACAACAGAACTGTTGCACAAGTCAATTTTCTTTAAAAGAAATATACAGATATGCATACTGTCTTTAATGACCTCAGGGCTTCCCAAAGCAATTTGCAGCCAATTAAGTACTTTTGAAGTGTAGTCACTGTTGTAGTGTAGGAAACGGGGCAGCCAATATGCACATAGCAGGATCCCACAAATAGTAATGAGATTATGTTGTTGGTTGAGGGGTGTTAGCCAGGACAACTTCCTTGCTCTTCTTCAAACTAGTGGCTGTGGGATCTTTTACATCCATCCGAGAGGGCAGACGGAGCTTTGGTTTCACATCTCATCTGAAAGACAGACCAGTGCTCCCTCGGTATTGCATTGGGTGTTTTGGCTTAGATTTTGTAAGAAGAATAGGTGCAGTGATGCGCAAATGGTATGATGTTCTTCTGACCGTACTGGAGACACTGATGTTTGCCAGGGTGCAGGCCCACAGATGCCACAAGTCCTTCAGCGTATTAACCAAGTTGCCATTCTTCACGCGTGTTAGCAAGCTATTTAATCGTGAATGGCACTGGAGTCAGGTCCAAGCCTGTCCTAACCAAACATCTGCAGATGTACACTTGACAGCAGGATTCTCTGTGTGGTGATCAGGGTCAGACAGTGTGGTTGATTCCTTTCACTCACTAGCCCAGGAGCGTGAAGACCAACTGTAGAGCCTGTGCCGCCCCCAACTGAGATCAACCAACTCAGCGCAGACTAGAGATCAGACCTCAGAGCTTCAGGTTCCATTCAGCTGAGTTCTACACTGGATTTACCAGTCATCAAGGCAGCTGCAGATTGGACCTTTTTAAGGAAGTGGGTGCGTTTCAGCACCCTTGGTACAGAGCTGAGGATATGATCAGCACCACTTTCAAAACCGTTCCAAAGAATTACCATCAACTCAAGCAATCCTTTTCTTCCCCAACCTATTTGTTAATTTAAAAATTCAATATTAATGTTATGACACTTATTTGAACAGGTCTTGACAGTTGCAAGGAAACTCAATTACCAACAACAGATGCAGTTAGAAACCTAGGGGGTTAACAATAGTGCCTCTACTGAGGTTCATTCATCTCTCTCACACTGTCAGGCTCCTTCAAGGTAACTCCTCTGGGTTCATTACCCTGCATGGGCGAGAATGAGAAAAATAGAAAATAATTCAACAAGAAGAAGGTGATGACTTCAAGTCAGATTTCAAAAATAATATCAGTAGCACAGTAACACCGGCAGTGCTTGACAGGACTCATTGCTGCATCTGATGTTTTCTGTCTCATTAGCAGTTTCACTCCGTGGTGTAATTAAGATAATGATGGGAAGGGATTTAATTGTTCCTCATTGCTGGCCTGTCAGTAATGAGATACTCTTGAGTATAAACAGACTTTCCAAAAGGATCTTCTCTTCTGTCAGTTTAGTGGAAGCTGTATCAGGTTCCAAGAATTGACAATTAAGCATAACTGTTTGACATCTGGAGCAGTGCTGGGGAACTCTTCCAGCTCCTTGGTGCTCTTAAATTCTCCAGCAATAATGAATCTTACCGTTTTACAAGGCAAAAAGCACTTTTAAGAGTAGAGAGGGACTCAACTCTTAAGTCTTTGTTTTAATTAAATGAAATTATTAAACAGTATTTTAAATATTCTGCTACTAGTCTACTACCAAAGGCTCCTAATTAAATGTTGTACAAATGATTTGCTGGATGTGTTTAGCACTGGCTTCTGTTTCGACCTGACTGTCGGGACAGGATTTTTCTCTGAATTACTGTCTGTTTTCTGGCAGTTTTGGGAGAATTTAATGGGGTAGAGGGATCAGTAATGCTTACTGCCTCAGATTTGCTGGACTGACATTGCACCAGAATTATCTTCCCAAAAAGCAGCCCGTCTTCTTTAAAGCCTGGCGTCAATCTCTCAATTTATAGAAACTGGGCTGCAGCTCCTATATCTTATGTTCTTATTATGAAGGGAATTAATGGATATGCAGATAATGTAAGAAGGTAAAATTGGTGTAGAAGATCAGTCATGATCTTAATAAAAGGTGGAGCAGGCTCAAAGGGCCAAATGGCCTACTCCTGCTCGTATTTCCTATGTTCTAATGCCCTTAAATAGAGTCAAATAGGTAAAGCTAACCCCTCTGGCCCATTTTCTCTAATAATTACCCCAGATTTAACCACCACTAGATAAGAAATATATTCTTGAAGCAGATATTGCACTGAGAAGATCAATTTGTTTGCTGTACCAACGGGTACTTTGCCTCCATATTAATCTTTTTAAGTACTTTGAAGGGTCCATGAGGCCTTTTGCTGCTATTTCCAGTTAGCTTCGCAATGACTATAGTCTTCAATTGGGAACATGGAATTCCAAATGAAAATCCCTCTTTTCCGATGTTATGAAGAGGAGGAGGATGAAGAAATGGAACAGGCCAGATTGGAGGCATTTAGAGTAAGGATCATAAAAGATAATTGATCTCTACATGCAGATACCTGCTCACCAGTGTTTACTGACTTAGAAGGTCTTCGCTAGACTTTTCTGAAGGCTGTGCTTCCCTTCCCCCCCACCAAACCCCGCCCCCGAGTCTACTGGGGAACTATGTCAACTGCAGACTGAAGCCCTCCAGCCTACTTCCACCAGGAAAACAGTACGGTCTGCCTCAGTTAAGGTCGCCACCTGAAATTCTTTGCAACTGGATCTTTCCCGGCAGCATCTGATGATCAGGAAGGTTACACAATCCATATCCTTCCAAGATATTCCCTTCAGTCATAGCTTATGATGCCAGAAAGGGCAGAATACTCTGTGATGAGTGCTTCATAGAAACATAGCAACATAGAAAATAGGAGCAGGAGTAGGCCTTTCGGCCCTTCGAGCCTGCTCCACCATTCATTATGCTCATCCAACTCAGTAACTTGTTCCCGCTTTCCCCCCACATCCTTCGATCCCTTTCACCCCAAGAGCTATATCTAACTCCTTCTTGAAAACATACAATGTTTTGGCCTTAACTGCTTTCTGTGGTAGCGAATTCCATAGGCTCACCACTCTCTGGGTGAAGAAATTTCTCCTCATCTCAGTCCTGAAAGGTTTACCCCGTATCCTTAGACTATAACCCCTGGTTCTGGACTCCCCCACCATCGGTAACATCCTTCCTACATCTACCCTGTCAAGTCCTGTTAGAATTTTATAGGTTTCTATGAGATCCCCCCTCACTCTTCTAAACTCCAGCAAATATAATCCTAACCGACTCAATCTCTCCTCATACGTCAGTCCCACTCATTTTGATGGATGCAGCCACAACAAAACTCAAGATATTTGACAGCATCTGGGAACGGACAGTCTGCTTGATTGGCATGCCTGTCAATGGACTCAATATTGACTCCCTCCATCACTGATGCACCATAACTGCTATATGTACGATCTGCAGAATGCACTGCAGCAACTCACCAAGATTACTACAACAGCACTTCCCTCGCCTGCGACCTCTGCCACCAGGAACCAGAGCAGCAATGACATGGAAACATCATCACTTGCCAGTTCCACTCCAAGTCACACGCCATCCCGACTTGGACATAATTGGCAGTTGTTCATCACTACTGTTTAATATGCTGGAATTCCCCATCTAACCACATCATCGGAGCACCATCATCAAAGGACCTGCAGCAGTTCAACAAGATGATCTACAAATACCTTCTCTATAGATGGACAATAAATACGGCCTTGTCAGTATCTTTCATGTTCCAAGAACACAATTTAAAACAAAATTACCTTCAAATCTTCTCTCTTCCAAAGGAAACAACAGAAACTGAAATGACCTTACCATTTTGCTTTTGGACTCTCTCAAAGGTCCTCTCTCACATCCTTCACATGATTGGGTGACCAGAATGCCACAGAATACTCAAGATATTGTTTGACTAACACTATATTCAATTATTAGATAAATATGATCATTCAACAGTGCACATATCTGGTCAAAAATAGTGCCAGAAAAACTGTCATAATAAGGTAATAACTGTCATCTAATGAGATGAACTGGGCAACCTTTAGTATAAATCGAGTATCTGTGGCTAGGGGCCATGTGATACAATTTATATTCCACAGGTGGGCTGACCTGTATCTTGTGAGTGATGAAGTTATGAGTATGAGTGACAGTCAGTGCCAAGAGTACAATGCAGTTTGCTGCCTCCAGCTCATCATGTATTGTATATTTCACAACGTAGGCAAACAACTAAAATTAAACTGATAGTTAGCTATAAATTTCAATTTTAAATGGGAGTAACTACACTGCTGGCCAGTTCTGGTGACATGGAGGTGAATATCTTTTTCTCGCAGTGCTGTCTGCTCACATTCCCATAGAAATTTACAGGAGTTGGCAACATCCTTTGTGGTAAAGGAAGAGTTCCATCTGTGCTGTACTGTCCTCTGGTATTATCAGAATTTATTTCTGTGGTGAGACAAAGTTAAAGATGACAGACAGAGAGAGAGAAAAAGAAAAGAGAAAGGGAGGGAGGAGAGACCAGCTCCGTCAGGGAAATTGTGCTGAGTGAAAGCAATTTTATATGGCAAGGGACTTGGTCTGAAGTCTTCCCATCCTATTATAAATCACTTGTTAATTAAGAGATAACGTTCGTGTTGAGAGGAGTGTATGAGGCAATAAAAGCCTCATAAGGCTGGATAAATGCCAGATCCACAGGCCTCAGCATTTCAGGAATGCACAATGCTTTTACACAGGAGTATTCAATCTAAACAAGGACACTATATCCTGATTTATAAAATGCAGCAATAAAATTAACAATCCAAATTGTGTGAAGGACAACATAGACCCGGAACTAAACCTGTGCTCATGGATTTCCAACCCAACATAGGGCCACTAATAGTAAAAGATAGCTCTATACAAGGGTGTAGGCTATCACTAAAAGATACAATAGTACAGGACCAGAAATGACCACAGGCCCAAGAACTAGTGCCTCATAATTACTTACTCTCTACTCTATTGTCTGCTTCCACAGTCCATTCCATGCAACACGTTCATTGCTCTCTGTGTGAAATAGCTAAATCTAAACAATTTGGTTACCTTCCTCCTTCTAAGCAGCAGCCCACTTCCATGGTTCTTGAATCTGTAGCAATCTCAAATGCATTGTCAGGATTCAATTTAATTGTTTGCTTAAGAATCTTGAATGCTTAAATAATATCCTGTAGTCTTTATAACCAGAGTAACCTGTCCCAGGCTCTTCATCCTGATCTCATAGTTTAGATTTAGAACTAAATTCTCTCAGATTGTTATGTAGGCTACACCAAAACCAATGCACTGTGCAGAATGACCATTTTTGTCATCAGAAACACACAGGGAAGAACTCTGTGTACTTGCTTTGTATCTTGCAGTCAATATGATGAGTTGTGGGTAGTGGTTCTTATTAATTTTGCCTCCAACTTATCCTCAGTAGCTCAATACAACAATAACTTGCATTTATACTGCGCCTTTAATACAACAAAAACTTGCATTTATACGCTGCCTTTAATATAGTGAAAAATCCCGAGGCACTTTATGAGAGTGTTAACAGAAAAATTCGACACCAAACCATGTAGGAGATATTAGGACAAAGGAGGTAGATTTTAAGGAACATCTTCAAAGAGGAGAGGGAGGTAGAAAAGCAGAGAGGTTTAGAGAGGGAATTCCAGAGCTTAGGGCCTAGGCAGCTGAAGGCACAGCGATGGAAATCAGAGGCCAGAATTGGAAGAGCACAGAGATCTCAGAAGGCTGGAGATGGTTACAGAGATAGGAAGGAGAGAGGCCAAGGAGGGTTTTGAACACAAGGGTGAGTATTTCAATTTTGAGGCTTTGCTGGATCAGAAGCCAGTGTAAGTCAGTGAGCACATGAATGAAAATATTCCATGCTGGGACTAAGGAGACACAGTTTGCACTGGTTGCTTTCGTTCATTCAAAATTTTCTAAATTGGTGACATTTGTAGAGGCAAGTGGGGCCAAATGACTAATATTCGAACAAATTGAATCCCATTTGCCACTACAAACAAGGTGCGGGTGACAAACACATAAATGTAGGTCACAATATATCTCAAAGCTTAGTAAAAATGATACACAAATAATTAACAACTTTTTTTTATTCTTTAATGGGGTGTGGGTGTCGTTGGCAGGCCAGCATTTGTTGTTGCCCATCCCTAATTGCCCTTGAACAGAGTGGCTTGCAAGGCCATTTCAGAGTGAGCCACATTGCTCTGGGTCTGGAGTCACATGTAGGCCAGACCAGGTAAGGACAGCAGATTTCCTTCCCTAAAGGACATTAGTAAACCAGATGGGTTTTTACAACAATTGATGATAGTTTCATGGCACCATTACGAAGACTAGCTTTCAATTCCAGATTATTTTTATTAATTAGTTGAATGTATTAATTAACTGAATTTAAATTCCACCAGCTGCCATGGTGAGATTTGAACCCATGTCCCCAGGGATTAACCTGGGTTTCTGGAGTACTAGTCCAGCGACATTACCACTACCCCACCGTCTCCCCAAATATCTGTCAATCTGCACTATCTTTATAAGTTAAAGTATGTAGAATAGGATTTGCTTTCATCTGGTTGTGGCAGGTGGTAAGGGGTGTGAGTGGTTCCCACTATTCACCTCCCAACTGACCACAATCATGTGTTGCTTAAAATGATTAGTTAGCCTGAGTGTTTTTAGGGTCAAATAAACAGACAAATTACAAGTTTTTCATAGGTTAAACAAAAGGTAACTATTTTTACATAATTCTCGAAAATGGTCATAACCTCACTCATGCATACTTTTACTCACACACGCATACACAAGAATAGATAGAGAGAGGAAAATGTGTTTGTGGTTCACGGTAAACCTGTTGAATCTGCTAAGGATGCAGTCTCTTTTAAAGGTGCAGGCCTGGGTGTTTGTAGTCTTCCGGTGGTTAAGACTTCAGACTGGAGGTGGTGGTCACTTTCAGTTCGCTGCTGCAGCAAGCTGAAGTGCAGAATTAGAAGCAGGTCTTCTTCTTTGTTTTGACTGGATCTCTTTCCACAGCCTCTTGCTGGACTCCCTTCTGTGATGTTGTGATCTCTCCTCTCTCTCCAGAGGGCTACCTTTTAAGGTCAAAATCTATCACATTAGCATTTCTGTTAGTTGACACACAGCCTTCTCCCCTGGTGTGACTACACAATGGACCAGGATGTGGAAACCATGGTTATCTATTGATGTCTGGATGGATACCATTCTGTTATGATGTAGCTACAGCACAACTTCTTTGTCTCAGAAGAACACATTGAGAATTTAGGAACGTCTCTTGATGGTTTCAGTTTGGGTGTAATTAACACCACTTTATCTGTAATGCATCCTTTTGTCCTTAGAAGACAGTGAGGCAGTTTTTGAACACACAGGCTAGGTCACCTTACCTTCGCTGGCCATCTTTGCAGCACATTGTCCACTTTTTAAAGGAAAAGTCAATTTTAAGGAGTTACATTGAATAACGTTCATATCTTAAAAGTTAGGAATATGATATGTCTTTACTTGACATAACAATCTTCAAAATCCAAAGAATTTCAGGAGACTAAAGGCTAAATCTTGTAAGCTGTTAAATCTATTATCAAGGCAATCAAAATCAAAAAAATGATCCCCATAAGTATGACAGCTGGTCTTTAAGTATTCGCCTGACAAACCAGCCTTAGTTCTATTAAATTTCATGAGATACTCTCTACTAATTAATCTTACATTAATCTTGCATCACGAGTTTAAATAAATTATTAACCCCTTGAGAATTGCAATTACCAGTTAGTTAGATTGCTTATTATTAGAAAAGCATGGGAAGGCCTCAAATCTGGCCAGATTTGAACTGCGTTGCATGCTGATATGACTTGTTCTCCGCAGTGTTACTTGCTAGGCTTTTGGCGTGGGTTACATTTCAGTGTTAACACCTTGCTACAGGTAACTTCCAGGGGCACTTCATGTGAAGTGATGGAGGTGTGATTTGAACCTGCAATTCCCCCCACAATGAGCTCCAAATTTCAGGCAGCCACTGAGGGTATTTTGAGGCGAAGCATTTCCCATTAGGAATAAAATACAAATTATCGGGCCAATAGTTTTGGCAGTATGTGACCATGTCACCGATAGTCAGGTCAGAAAGGTGACTGCCGAAACCTAAGTTATCGCTGATTGTGCACTTGGCTAGCCTCAACTGGTCACACAACACCAATATGGCACTCTGGACCTGTCCTCTGCAGACCTGGAAATGCTCACCTGGATGCCAAGAAGTTGCTGGCTCTCGACCATCATAGCTGACCTCATGTCCCAGAATACAGGGATCTTCTCCACCATGAAGAGAGCCAAGGACCACAAAAGCACGCTTTCAACCTCTCTATTGAGCAACCCACTCCATCTCAAAATGTCCTGGTCCAGAGTTCCATTTCATCCATTGCCCCATCTAGCGCTTTAACAAACACTTTTCTTTCATCATTTCAGGTGTAAAGGATCGCAAATTGCAACTCTTGGATGCCAACACCTCTCTGGATCCTTTTTTCCCTTCACTTTCCTCTGACACTATTCTTTCTTCCAATTTCTCACCCCTTGCCATGATTTCACCACTATCCTCTCTGATCCTGAACAATTAGTCCTCAGTAATGATCTCAGCTTCATCTAATGCCCGCATATCAATGAATTTCAAGCTTGCCATGACGCTGAGCTCTTCCTCCATCGCCTTTGTCTCAGCACCTACTTCTCTGGCCAGGGGTCTTCCCCCTGGACAATGGATCCTTTCTCCCATCTTCAGAATTCTCATTCCACCCACACCCTTCCCTCTGGCCTCTTACCTTCTCTAGGTCTTTTAATTGAGAACTGCCGGCACAACATTGGCTGTTTCAATTTCTCTGCCCCACTCACTCACTCTAACCTACCTTTCTCTTAACTTATAGCACTCAGCTCTCTCAGATCGAACCTCACCCATTCTTATTAAACCACCTGCTGTCAAGTTGCGCTGTTCTTGGCAAACCACTTCTACTTAGCGGAGACTGAACACCAACTCCCTGACACCTCCTCCTACCTCCCCTGGACCATGACCGTGACACCACTACCAATCATCAACCTATAGATATCAAAGATATCATGATATGGGGATTGTGCAGGAAAATGGCGTTGAGGTAGAAGATCAGCCATGATCTAGTTGAATGGCAGAGCAGGCTCAAGGGGCTGAATGGCCTACGCCTGCTCCTATTTCCTATGTTCCTATGCTTCTAAGACAATCACTGAAGTCATCCCCTCTAGAGGTCTTTCCTCTGCAGCCTCCACCCTCACAGTTCCTGAACCCCACCAAGCCCACTTTTACTACCTTCCCAAAATCCACAAACAGAACTGTGCTGGTAGACCCATCGTTTCAGCCTGTTCCTGCCCCATAGAACTGATTTCTTCCTATCCTGACTCTATTTTGTTTTCTCCCATTGTCCAATCTCTTTCCACCTACAACTGTGTCTTCTTCAACTTTAACAATTTCCGGTTTCCTGGAGCTAAACGTCTCCTTTTCGCTATGGGCGTCCAATCCCTCTGCACCTCCATCCCCCACCAGGATGGTCTGATGGCTCTCCACTTCTTCCTTGAACTGAGGCCCAACTAGTTCCCATCCACCACCACCCTCCTCCGCCTGGCTGAACTTCTTCTCACATTGAACAACTTCTCCTTTGACTCCACTCACTTATTCCAAATAAAAGGTGTTGCTATGGAAACCTGTATGGGTCCTAGCTATGCCTGCCTTTTCATGGGACATGTGGAACTTTCTTTGTTCCAGTCCTACTCAGGTCCCCTCCCTCACCTCTTTTTCTGGTACATTTATTACTGCATCTGTGCTGTTTTCTGCTCTCGCCCCAAACTGGAAAATTTCATCAACTGTGCTTCCAATTTCATCTTTCCTTTCCTTTATTACGGAGATGTACAATTTGTCAAGCAATGCTCTGAAGAAGCAATAATGTTTTTTTTACTTGCTATATGGAAAGTGGGATATCCCTGCCTCTTAACATTCTTTTTACTGTAAAGCAAAAAGAGAAAGAATAGCACTGAATCATAGCTTGGTCGCTACCCCTCTGGCAGGCCAAGAGATACATGGAAAAGCAAGGTTTCCAAGTGGTACAAATGAAGTTGGAAATAGACTGCAAAAAGCCCCCAGCCATATTGTCAGCGGCACATATATCACTCCTAATCAAAAATAAGCAATCAACAGTTCTCGTACTGTCGGTGCTCTACTACCACCCTGAAATCTACTACGATGACTGACAAGAGCTACTGAATCCATATCCCTGTCGCAGCTTAGCACCTTTGAACATCAATGCCACACTTCATCAGTAGGCACACACTGTAACAACCAATTCTCTAAATGCATCTTACAGGTGGAAAAACTTGTCCATAGGCTGTGCACATCAGGAAATCACTGGCATACTGCCGCCAATTTTCCCTCCATTCATCTTAATCATCAAAAAACTGTCAGCAGTGCACAAACAATTTCCCAAAATGCATGGCCAGCAGCCAAGACCCTCCATCCATACTGTGTATTTAGAAACTCGGTCTTTGTACATCAACTGCCCAAATAAATTGCTGTATACTGGCTTTATACTTAGAGGGCAAGTAACATCAGGTTTTAGTTTTAGAGATACAACACTGAAACAGGTCCTTCGGCCCACCGAGTCTGTGCCGACCATCAACCACCCATTTATACTAATCCTACACTAATTCCATATTCCTACCACATCCCCACCTGTCCCTATATTTCCCTACCACCTACCTGTATTAGGGGCAATTTATAATGGCCAATTAACCTATCAACCTGCAAGTCTTTGGCATGTGGGAGGAAACCGGAGCACCCGGAGGAAACCCACGCAGACACAGGGAGAACTTGCAAACTCCACACAGGCAGTACGCAGAATTGAACCCGGGTCGCTGGAGCTGTGGGGCTGCGGTGCTAACCACTGCGCCGCCCTAAGTATGTTCTTGTATGGGATGTCTTAGACACCTATATCATGTAATAAATACTCATGCAATTGAGTATAAACTGGTTCTTGCTAGTCAGGAGTAATTTACACACTGAGTTGCATGTATTTAATCATATTTCAACAATTAGCATTTACCTGACTTTTTAAAAAGGGCATACATTCTCTCTGACGATTATATGAATTCTGCACATGGATTTAAATATATATTTCTTGATATTTTTGGTGTATTAAATTTTGATCAAATGCATAAGCTGTAAAAAAACAGTGCTGGATTTACTTGGTTCACTGCAAGGAGCTGTAAAGAACAGAAGAGTTCTCCCCAGTGTCTTGGCCAACATTTTTCTCTCAACCAACATCACGAAAAACATGACCTGGTTGTTATCACACTGCTTGTTTGTGGGAGCTTGACCTACTCAATTGGCTGCATGTTTCCTACATTACAACAATAACTACACTTCAAAGGTATTTCATTGGCTGCGAAGTGCTTTAGGATGGTCTGAGGTCCTGAAAGGTGCTGTAGAAATGTAAGTTCTTTCAGCTAGGTTCCAAGAGTCCAACGCTTCTGAGCCTTCATAAAATTTATGCTGTTGTTTGTCTTTGTCGTAGCCCAGCAGTAGACTCATAGTTTTTTTTATTCTTTCATGGGATGTGGGCGAGCTGGTAAGGCCGGAATTTGTTGCCCTTGACAACTGACCAGGTAAGGACGGCAGATTTCCTTCCCTAAGAGACATTAGTGAACCAGATGGGTTTTTACGACAATCGATAATAGTTTCATAGCAATATTACTGAGACTAGCTTTTCCATTCCAGATTTTTATTCATTAATTGAATTCAAATTCCACCAGCTGCCGTGGTGGGATTTGAGCCCATGTCCCCAGGGCATTAGCTTGGGCCTCTGGATTACTAGTGAGTGACATTGCCATTACACCACTGGCTTCCCTAACCTTTACTCAATCTGACAGGTCTGCCGCGAAGCTGGGGAAAACAGCTTCAACACTGGGAGCTTGCTCCCAGAATCCAAATGAAAAGATATAAAAGCAGCTTCTGCCCAGAGCCTGCTCGCGTGCAGTCAAATCTCTGATTTGTCCGACCCACAAACACTAGACAATACTCTTCAAAAGCACTGCATCTCATACTACAGTACTGAACTGTTTCAATTGTAATATTCCTGATAGAAAATACTCCAAGCCAACACACCCAGACAGGTCTGTTTTTAAAACTGGTTCTTTTCCCAGTTTGTATCATTCTGCTTTTATTCAAAATTAAAGCCTGTCATTTCGTATCAAAATATCTTAGCTACTTCAGACAGGAAAATATCAATGAATGGGTCCTTTCCCTCAGGTTTCCTCTACAGTGTCGTACTAGGGCTTGCTGGCAAGCTGACCATTTTACACAGTAGACTATTATATATGTAATAAAGCAGGACCTCATACAATTGTATGAGTTGGTGCATAGGCCTATTTTAACTGTAATTATCACTGTCAAAAGCTTTATTGAACACCACTGCATGCTCCATGCAGATTATCTCAACTCAATAACCCTTTGACCGTTTACAGTCCAAATACCTGAGAAATGCTCTTTACGTAACAGGGCAACAGCCTCAAAGAAACTGTGGGTGGCAGCTGGTGCTGCCAAGTAACAGTGATATTACATAGGGGGGTTGTGGCTGTGACTTCCCATTTAGCAAGTTATTCAACCGCTGCTGGGCAAGCCACAACAGAAAAGCTAAGAGGACAAATTTCCTCATATCACATTTCTCCAAATGGTTAAGTTTGTGCCCTCTCAGGTAGCTGCGTTTTTGACAATTTCACAGATAGTAGGGGAATTCTCCTCAGTGTCCTGGGCTAAAATTTATCCCTCAACCAACAGAACTAAAATAGATGGTCTGGTCATTGGTTCATTGCTGTTTGTGGGAGCTTGGTGTGCGCAAATTGACTGTTGCGTTCCTACATTACAGTAACTACACTTCAAATAGTGCTTTGGCACATCCTAAGGTCATGAAAGGCAGTACAGACATGTAAGTTTTTATTTTCAGACTGTCACTAGCTAAAGCATAGAAACCCACCAGGGGCAGTTAATGAGGGGGATAAAATGGATAACATCAGGCCAAAATATAAATATATCTTTGTTATACTTCTCATGTCAAAGAATACCTCTCAGTGGGGTTTATTATTAAAGACTAGGAGCACACCAGAGTATTTTGATACTGTCTGGTTTTGGCACTAAACTGTACATACCAGGACGGTTCCAGATTTGACCCCATTGCTGTGTTGAGTCTGGAGTTCCTGTTTCTGAATGCTATGCCGTGACCCCTGTTGGGAGTCTATATATTTGGATACTAGATGGAGACAACAAGAAATTGGGAAACGAATCAAGGCTTCGACAGTTCTGGGCTGCTCTGATGACTTGCTAAGTAAATGCAGCTTGGTGCAGTACTGAACCACCAAAACCAGGAGGATTCCAGTTTGATCCTGCATTGCATTAGCTGTTCTTGGCCAGACAATGGTGTAGTACTATCTTTAGCCTCAGGCTAGGGATCAGCAGTTTCACTATGCAGCGACTCCTCCAAAAATTTGGACACCAGTTGAAGACAGGATCACCTGCAGGCTGTGATTCTTTCTTGGCTGAAAGAGACGAATAACTTTCACTATCTATACTCAGGCAGGAAGAATGGGAACTTATGCAAAGCAGTAGAGAGCTTCCAGCAATAGAACTGTTACCCAGCAGCAGTCAGCACCTTCAGGAGAGCAGGAAAGCACAGGTGAGAAAACTAGAATCTCCTGCTTGTTTTGCTAAGAAACAACAGGCTTCCTGCACAGTCTGCAGCCTTACATTTAATTAGTTACTGGTGTGGGAACAGTTACTGTATAACCATTGCTGAACAAAATGCTTCAAGCAAGCTTATATTTGAAGTACGTTGTTACCACCAGGTGAGGAAGGGATCTCAGGCTCCCCTCTTGCCCCTTTCCTGGCTTGGCCGGAACAGGGTTTATCTTTTAAAACAGTGATTTTAGCTTACCCCTTCAGTGAATCCTTTGCTCATTGCATTCTAATTGAACCAATCCGACAGGTTTTCTTAGGTTTAAATAAGAAAGATGTAAGTTTATTAGCCTTATTACTCTAACCCAGTTAAAATTACTAAAATACGCGATACAACCACACTGGCATGCATACGAGAGAAGCACACACACAAAGATACAGAGGGGAAGAAAGAATTGCTGGGTGGGGGGGGGGGGGTGGTGTTGAAGTAGAGCTCATAATAAATAAAATTCAGTTACTGGGTGGTAATGTCCTTGATACAATGTCCTCAATTGAAGTTAAGGTCTTGGAGTCCTCACTGGGCCTCAGTGCACAACTTCAGACTTGTTTCTCTGGTACCAGAAGGCCCAAGAGAGGTTTCAATTGTCTTCTTGGTAGTCGCCTGTAAAGTTCTGTAGCCTTGAGGCTTGCGCTACCACCGTGGTTTCCCCTGGGACTTTTCTGGAGAGAGAGATCATCCTTCTCTTTGGTCTTCAAATTGCAGTCTGCTTTCTTTCTGTATGGCACAAATCAAAAAGTCCACAGTCTGGCCAGCAGGTAGGCCATGTGACCATCTCTTCGTTTGAAACAGCATCATCTGGGAGGGTTGCTGATTTCAAAGCTTTCGAGACACACTCGGTGGGGGGTGGAGTTCTGGCTCTTACACAGACAAAGAATGTTGATTATCACTATTGGCCAGACCAATCTTGATAATTAGATCAGTGAGCGCTCCCATTGTCTCTCTGTTCAACTGTCTCTCAGAATACAAATGTGCAACCATGTTTTCAGCTGTCCAGCACTGTTGTTTTCTTTAAGAACAAGTTATGTGCAATGTCCAGTAAAAAAGGTTCGAATAGGTCCCATAGGACAAAAGTAATACGTTTCCATTTGGTAGGTGTGATTTCTGGAAACTTAAGGCACGGTCACTGATGGCAGAGCAATAAAAAGCAGGGATGCACAAGAGGCCAGAATTAGAGGCATGCAGATATCGCAGAGGATTGTGGGGCTGGAGGAGATTACAGAGATAGAGAGGGGGGGAGGCCATGAAGGGATTTGAAAACAAGGATGAGAATTTTAAAAACAAGATGATGGTTGAAAAGGAGCCAGTGTAGGTCAGTGAGCACAGGGGTGATAGGGAAACAGGATGTGGTGCTTTAAGACACAGACAGCAGAGTTTTGGATGATCTCAAGTTTACGGAAAGTAGAATGTAGGAGAGCAGCCAGGAGTACGTTGGAATAGTCAAGTCTCGAGGTAACAAAGACATAAATAAGGGTTTAGGCAGCAGATAAGCTGAGACAGGGGCAAAGTTGGTGATATTATGGAGGTGGAAATAGGCCAGAAGCTCATCTTGGGGTCAAATGTGACACCAAGGTTGTGAACAGACTGGCTTAATCTCAGACTGTTGCCAGGGAGAGGGATGGATTCGGTAGCTAGGAAACGAAGTTTGGAACGGGGACCAAAAACAATGGCTTCAGTCTTCCCAATATTTAATTGGAGGACATTTCTGCTCATCCAGGACTGGATGTCGGATAAGCAGTCTGATAACTTAGCAACAGTGGAGGAGTCAAGTGAAGTGGTGGTGAGATAGAGCTGAGGGTTGTCATCACACATGTGAAAACTAACGCTGTGCTTTCGGATGATGTCGCCGACGGGCAGCATGTAGATGAGAAATAGGAGGGGGCCAAGTATAGATCCTTGGGGGGGACCAGAGGTAACAGTGCAAGGGCAGGAAGAGAAGTCATTGCAAGTGATTCTCAGGCTACGATTAGATCGATAAGAACGGAACCTGGTTAGAGCAGTCCTACCCAGCTGGACAACAGTGGACATGTGTTGCAGGAGAATGGTGTGGTCAACTGTGTCAAAGGCTGCAGACAGGTCGAGAAGGACAAAGAGGGAACGTTTACCTTTGTTATCATCACAGAGGATGTCATTTGTGACTTTGAAAAGAGCTGTTTCAGTAACACGGCAGGGGCGAAAAACTGATTGGAGGGATTCAAACATGGGGTTCTGGGAAAGACGGGAACAAATTTGGGAGGTGACAACACTTTCAAGGGCTTTGGAGAGGAAAGGGAAGTTGGAGGTGGATGGTAGTTTGTAAGGGCAGTGGGATCAAGGATAGTTTTTTTGAGGAGAGGGGTGATGACGGCAGAATAAAGGAGAGAGGAACAACACCTGAAGAGAGAACCATTCACAATATTGGTTAACATGGGCACCAGGATATGGTAAATTTTGAGACTAATCTGGCAGGCTTGCAATGTTGGTGGGATGTTAAGCCTACCTCTCTCCCCTGGTCAAAATCACTGAATTTGATCTTCATCTTCAAACACAGTCTTTCTGTAGCTTATGAAGAGAGAACACTCCAAGAGCTGACGCCAGACTAAATAAAAATGCTTGCTAATATAAGCAGCGAAACTTCATCTACAAGAATATTTGGAAACACAATCGTCAAAAGACTATTTTACGCTAAGAACCGTGAGTGGTTCAAAGATTCTAAAGGTACTCTAAAGGATTCTAAACTCGGATTGTTTTCACTGGAACGACGGAGGTGGAAGGGCGACATGATAGAGGTTTCCAAAGTTATAAGCGGCATGGACAGAGTGGATAGTCAGAAGCTTTTTCCCAGGGTGGAAGAGTCAGTTACTAGGGGACATAGGTTTAAGGTGAGGGGGCAAAGTTTAGAGGGGATGTGCGAGGCAAGTTCTTTACACAGAGGGTGGTGAGTGCCTGGAACTTGTTGCCGGGGGAGGTGGTGGAAGCAGGTACCATAGAGACGTTTAAGAGGCATCTTGACAAATACATGAATAGGATGGGAATAGAGGGATATGGGCCCCGGAAGTGCAGAGGGTTTTAGTTTAGGCAGGCATCAAGATTGGCGCAGGCTTGGAGGGCCGAATGGCCTGTTCCTGTGCTGTACTGTTCTTTGTTCTTTGTACTGCACGCATCGGTAGTGCTGCAATCATAACATTATTTGACTAACTCATTACAATGGAGTTGGACTGAACATTACATGACAAACTCTAAACGAACGCAAGGGAATCCCCTCCATCTTGCTCCATTGATATAATTCTCAGCACCCTCCCCTCCAATGAACAAGAGTTGGCATCACCCCTCCTCTCCGCCATGTCCCTCCCACCCCGGTGAACAAGATTTTGATGCCTTCATGCTCTCTGCTTAATCGCAATTCTCACTACAACCCACCCACTGGTCTACAATCTCTTTCCCTCAATCCCCCACTAGTTACAGAGGCCCCTTTGCAGCCTCCTCCTGTACTGCTTCATGACCTCTGTTACAGTAATCCTCTCCATTTCCCATCCATAACACTTCCTTCAATAGCTAGCTGTTCCATGCCTCAACACCTTTACCCACGCTGATTTAAATTCCCCTCCCATAGCACTCCCTTCCTCTGCTCCTTCCCACTGTCCACCTGCCCTCTCAGTCTTCTTCCCATCCCCTCCCTGACAGTATTCCTCCCTCCCATCCTTACCCCCTCCCCATCTCATCTTCCCTGCATCCTCTACCCTGCCTATTTGCCTCACCAGCTCCCCATCCCACTCACCCACAATGGAGCCATTATCCCCTCATTCGCTAATAGTGCTTCAATAGAAAATTCAAATTGGATTTGAATTTCATTTGCTATGTCACGAGAGAATAACTACTATTAGGAGTAGAAAGTGTAAAGGAACGTAACAATCACACAATTTAACTCAATTTAAATCTGCTGCAATTGGTGTACTGGACAAATGGCATGAACAATGCAGCACTGAATAAGTAGTGATGTAATCTGAACCTTTTGATAAATTCACCCTTAGCATTTCAAGAAAATTAAGCTGAAAATTTGGTGGTTTCTGCGTTATGAAATGAACTAATGCGGTTCAGAATTTCCAATTTGTTGGCAAGATACTGGCTGCACAGAATTCTACACACGCCCCAGGTCATTATGCATCTCTGCACAAAGCACAGAGTGAAACCATGCGCAAAATGAGCCACTCGGCTGGATTTCACACCCAACATTCAGAATTGGCTGCCAGTCTGTTTTATTTGGCTCCTGTGAGAAGCCTGGCATTAAGAGGAAAAAAAACAAGAGCCCAATTGGTGCCAAGTTACAGAAGACTGTGCTCCTTTGAGCCAAATCTCATGAAGTACTAAATCTCATGAAGTAGCAAAAGACGATACACAGTTCAAATAATGTGAGCAGCTAATCGCTGACTATTTAAATTATACTGCGTGCAACTCAGAAAGGAATTGAACTCTGAAGAATTACCACCTACTCCCAAGTGGTACAATAGGAAATGTCTGTCCACTCATTGCTGTCTCTCAGTGTTCCATTAACCTAGTTATATATTGTAATGTAAATAAGATAAAAAGCTAACTATGACTCTATGACAGTGGGTGATTCATAAGTTCTGTCGCACTGAATTTTGTTTTCAGCTCTCTCATTTAAAAAAATTGTTTGTTGGAATCACAGTACAACAACTTGCATTTATACTGTGCCTTTATCACAGTAAAACATCCAAGGCGCTTCACAGGAGCATTATCAAATAAAATTTGACACTGAACCACATAAAGAGGTGACCAAAAGTTTTAGGAAGCGATATAAAGGAAGAGGTGAAAAAGCAGAGAGGTTTAGGGAGGGAATTCCAGAGCTTAGGGCCTAGCCATCAGAAGGTACAGCTACCAATGGTAGAGCGATGGAACTCGGGGTTGTGTATGAGGCCCAACTGGAGAAGCACAGAAATCTCAGAGGGTTGTAGGGCCAGAGGAGGTTAGAATCATAGAAACTTACTACACCGAAAGAGGTCTTTTAACCCTGTGCTGGCTCTTTAAAAGAGCAGTCATGCTTAGTCCCACTACCACACTTTTTGTCCCTAATCCTCTGAGTTTCTCATTCCTCAAGTACCAGTCCAACTCTTTTTAAAAAATACTTATGGTATCAGTTCCCATCACCTTTTCAGGAAGAGTGTTTCAGACCCCGGTTACAGAGGCAGAGCGAGTCCATAAAGAGGTTTGAATATAAGATTGAGAAGTTTAAAAGTAAGGAATTGCCAGAGCAGGAGCCAATGTACTTGAGTGAGTACAGGGAGAAATGGGTGAAAGGGTGCGAGTTAGGATTTGGGAAGCAGAGTTTTGGCTGACCTGATGTTTCTGGACGGTGGAAGATGGGCGCCCGGCCAGGACAACTTTAGTAATGAAGGAATGGTTGAGGATTTCAACAGAAGGTGGGCTGAAGTAGGGCAGCGATGGATTATATCACGGAGGTGGAAATCAGGGTCTTGGTGATAGAGAGGACAATACACTCCTGCAATGGTCTGAACATCTTCTACTTAGAGTGTGTCCAAACAACCGAACCTCTAATTATACAATAACATAACCCAGAAATGCAGCTAAAAGATCCTTTTGTTATCTAGACTAGATACTACAGGCTATATTTTCAGCTTTACTGCCTGGGTGTTAAGCATACCTGAAGGAAGTGCAGAAATGAAAAGCTGGTGCAGAGGATTGTATGTCACGAACAGAACCTGCCCAATTTTCCTTCCATTGAAAGGTCTCTCTCCTGTTCTGATGTCTCTAGTACATTTCCATTTAGCACAACTTCACTCTACCCGCTGCCAAATCTCGCAACCTTACATTTCCCTGCATTAAATTGCACCTTTCTGCTCACTGAGCCTGTCAAGATCCTTCTTAAATTTGTGACATTAATATTCATTATTTGCTACTGCCTCCAATTTGGTATCATCTGCAAATCTGGACACCTGCACTCTGTACTGTCGTGGACTCTAACCAATGCATTCTGTCTCCTCAGGAAAGCGATCAACCAAATGTGAAATCCCCTGACCCTGTTAACAAATTTCACAAAACTTCAGGCTCTCAATCTAACATTCAAAATTGCATTAATCAACCCCAACCAGTTGCACTACACAGATAATACTGCTATGGTTCCAGCAACACAGGAATTATCTTGCTCCGTTTAGGGTTCAAACATGCCTGCAGATATCATTACAACCAACCAGAACTTGCCAAGATAATAGCCCTAAATTGTTACAAAGAGGAAACTTAGTCAAACAAATAATTTTACATTTGAGACCTGTTAGCTGGAAGGCAGTGCTCAATGAAATGTAAATGATTTGTATCTGTGTCGTAACTTAAAGAATTCCCGATAACAATATCAGAGTACAGCACACACAATGCTCACACAAGAGCCAAGATTCCCACCGTAACCATTCATAACTGATGCAGCTCAAAAATAACATAAACCGGCAATGTCTGACGTGCAACTGAGCCATAGAAATAGGAAGGTCCGGAGATTGATTCCTGGTCTGTGTTGCTAACTCATCTGAGCCAAGGTGGCATTAAGTTGAACTGAAAACACCAGGGTTCAGACAGTTAAGAATTAGCTAGAGTTCTTGCTCCTCATAATTATCCAGTAATCCCGACTGGAAAGCGCTCATGTGTAGACAGGACGGGGCTTGACTGTGATGCCCCCACAATCAAAGTGCCTCCCAGCACTTACTGTCTTGACTTACCCATGGAGAATGGCTACTTTGGTAAGGTACTGAGGATGCTGATGGCAAAGAAAAGCACATTCTGCCAAAGATAAGAGGACAATACCTTTCTTTAAAAAAAAAAATTGCCCTCAAGCAAACTGATCACAATAAACCTTTATTTAACAGCAGCGGAAGGTTTAATAACGATATGCTTAAGGCACAGTTGGTGCACTGTGTTGAACACTATCCTTTCACCAGTTGGTCATGGGCCAGAATAAAACTCAGACTCGTGGGATGGGACTTTCCTCTCTCAATAAGCTGTAAGTGTCCTGTGTTATCTGAAGTTTGGAGATCAATTCACTTGTCAGAATTCTTGGCCTCAAAGCCACAATGTTGAAAAGTCATTTGAACTATACAACAGTCAAAAAATTTATTTTACATTCTAATCTCTCTAATTGCAGTGCACATTATAAGAAAACTTCAGCACGTGAATATGAGTGAAGTAGCCCCATATTGCATTTTAAAAATGAACTCAATATTTGATATGTTGTGATTGAATGTGTGGCAGTTGTATTATAACAGCTTCATCCAGGATTGTAAAAAAAAACAACTGCCTGTACTCTATAGTCCTGAACAGTACAGACAGGGCAAGCACTGTGCTCCAGTTTAATTTTTCCCTACATCATTTAATGCAATTCTGCTGAAAGATCATCGACCTGAAGTGCCAACTCTGTTTCTCTTGCTACAGATGCTGCCTGACCTGCTGAGTAGTTCTCTGTTTTCATTTCAGATTTGTGGCATCCACATTATTTTGCTTACGTTTTAAAGTTTCTCATTTGCATCACAGATAATTTCATTATAATTTAATTGCGCAATAACTGGTCAATTTACTTAAGGGGGAATTAAAGTCTAGAGGGAGCACCTTTTATTCAAAGTACTCCCTATTTTATAAAAGTAAATTTAAATTACTGACTGAACTTGTCTTGAGCCTTTTTAAAAATGTCAATTCTGTGACTCACATGATGAATGTTGTGTTCCTTCCTGTTAGGCCACATCATGCCTTCAGAACGAGCAGTGATAGGATGGGCCCCTAAAGGGCTCCAATCAAAACAGTACAGCCTTCAACAACCCTGTTGACCCTTTACTGCTGCAGAAAATTATCATCCCATTGAGGTCATCAGTCTTAATCTAGGAGACTCTGAGTTTACAGCAGCATTACTTCTTACACAAAGTGCCTGCAGCAGGACTGGCGAGGGATCATGTTGGCTGCACCACTGACTATCCAGACCCGTGCTTCGTGACCTATGAGAAGCTCCAATTGGCCACAGAATTCCCAGGAATTGCCAAAGTGGAGCAAGGTACCTCTCAATGGCTCACTGCATGAGTAACCTGTAAGTACTCTTGTGTAATTTCTAGTGGAGAACTTCTCGGCAGTAATACATAATATGGCATGCATTTGGGGCCAAAAGATTGGAGAAAAGTAGTTGCAAAATTGTGCTTTCAAAACCATGTGCATTCCTTGCAAATATTCTATGTGTCAAAACAGATCTTGTTGAGGTGTGCAGTCATTGTTCAATTTAAAAAAAAACATTTTTACGAAAACAATTTACATTATCTTTCAGATCACATGTTTACCACAAACACCACAATACTGGTTCAGATCACTTTAAAATATATCTTCAAGGAACAATCCTAAATTGGAGTTGCTTCAGAGGCTGTAATGCAAAAGCAATTACACAGCCTGATGTGGAACAACAGAGTGCTTCATTCTTCACAAGTACCCTCTATCGTGACAAAGAATGATTACTGGAAAATATACCAGGTCGATGACCTGAACATCTAGCTAGGGTAAAGGAGCTTTTTCAAGTTCAGTATTTCACTTTCCTTTCTCATGGGAAACATTAAAACATATTATCTGTAACATTCTGCAAATAATCAACATGAGACAGATACAGCACAACAAGGCTTTCACTGAGCGCTCGTGTAATACTCTTATCAGCAGCTTACAGCATCAGAACTACAACTTGTGATGGTCTCTGACAGTCATGCCACATGGACAGACATCTAATGGTTCATTTCTGAGAGGTCCACTCAGTATTTTGCTCAAATGACCATTCTTCATGTTTGAATCTAGGCAGAGCATTGGTGGACCAATTTACTATGAAAGACAATGGAGACAAATCCAAAGAGCGGCACAGCGGCGCAGTGGTTAGCACCCCAACCTCACAGCTCTAGCGACCCAGTTTCGGTTCTGGGTACTGCCTGTAGAGTTTGCAAGTTCTCCCTGTGACCGCGTGGGTTTCCGCCGGGTGCTCCGGTTTCCTCCCACAGCCAAAGACTTGCAGGTTGATAGGTAAATTGGCCATTGTAAATTGCCCCCAGTGTAGTTAGGTGATAGGAGAATGGTGGGGATGTGGTAGGGAATATGAGATTAATGTAGGACTAGCATAAGTGGGTGGTTGTTGGTCAGCACAGACTCGGTAGGCCAAAGGGCCTGTTTCAGTGCTGTATGACTCTAATTGTTGCCTCACCTGATATCTGGAATTATACTTTTCGATAGAGATCACTGAATGATCAGGACCCTGACTGATTGTCATCTTGAGCCCTGGGCCCAATTTTGGGGATGAATTTACACACTGTTTTCAGTGTTTTAGCAGCACTGGAACTGGGTGAGCAATTGTAACAGCAAGAAAACTCGCAGGGAAACCATTCAAGGCACATGAACGCCTTTAACTAGCTCCCCACTACGTTTGTTCGTGATCCTGAAGCTGTTCCACGAACCACCCACTTGTCATCGCTGGTCTCATTTACATGAGGCTTGCTGTCAGCCAGTGCTCACCATGGATGGGAGTTTCCTGAACATTATCACTCGTGTGCTCGGGGTAAACTACACCAGTTTCAATGAGATGCAACACCTGTCGGGGTCAGCTGTTAAAGGTGGAAGCAATGGGGTGCCTGAAAGAGAAAACATGCAGATCATCTATTGAAGATCTTCTTTTTGGGCCTCCTTATCTCGAGAGACAATGGATACGCGCCTGGAGGTGGTCAGTGGTTTGTGAAGCAGCGCCTGGAGTGGCTATAAAGGCCAATTCTGGAGTGACAGGCTCTTCCACAGGTGCTGCAGAGAAATTTGTTTGTTGGGGCTGTTACACAGTTGGCTCTCCCCTTGCGCCTCTGTCTTTTTTCCTGCCAACTACTAAGTCTCTTCGACTCGCCACAATTTAGCCCTGTCTTTATGGCTGCCCGCCAGCTCTGGCGAATGCTGGCAACTGACTCCCACGACTTGTGATCAATGTCACACGATTTCATGTCGCGTTTGCAGACGTCTTTATAACGGAGACATGGACGGCCGATGGGTCTGATACCAGTGGCGAGCTCGCTGTACAATGTGTCTTTGGGGATCCTGCCATCTTCCATGCGGCTCACATGGCCAAGCCATCTCAAGCGCCGCTGACTCAGTAGTGTGTATAAGCTGGGGATGTTGGCCGCTTCAAGGACTTCTGTGTTGGAGATATAGTCCTGCCACCTGATGCCAAGTATTCTCCGAAGGCAGCGAAGATGGAATGAATTGAGACGTCGCTCTTGGCTGGCATACGTTGTCCAGGCCTCGCTGCCGTAGAGCAAGGTACTGAGGACACAGGCCTGATACACTCGGACTTTTGTGTTCCGTGTCAGTGCGCCATTTTCCCACACTCTCTTGGCCAGTCTGGACATAGCAGTGGAAGCCTTACCCATGCGCTTGTTGATTTCTGCATCTAGAGACAGGTTACTGGTGATAGTTGAGCCTAGGTAGGTGAACTCTTGAACCACTTCCAGAGCGTGGTCGCCAATATTGATGGATGGAGCATTTCTGACATCCTGCCCCATGATGTTCGTTTTCTTGAGGCTGATGGTTAGGCCAAATTCATTGCAGGCAGACGCAAACCTGTCGATGAGACTCTGCAGGCATTCTTCAGTGTGAGATGTTAAAGCAGCATCGTCAGCAAAGAGGAGTTCTCTGATGAGGACTTTCCGTACTTTGGACTTCGCTCTTAGACGGGCAAGGTTGAACAACCTGCCCCCTGATCTTGTGTGGAGGAAAATTCCTTCTTCAGAGGATTTGAACGCATGTGAAAGCAGCAGGGAGAAGAAAATCCCAAAAAGTGTGGGTGCGAGAACACAGCCCTGTTTCACACCACTCAGGATAGGAAAGGGCTCTGATGAGGAGCCACCATGTTGAATTGTGCCTTTCATATTGTCATGGAATGAGGTGATGATACTTAGTAGCTTTGGTGGACATCCGATCTTTTCTAGTAGTCTGAAGAGACCACGTCTGCTGACGAGGTCAAAGGCTTTGGTGAGATCAATGAAAGCAATGTAGAGGGGCATCTGTTGTTCACGGCATTTCTCCTGTATCTGACGAAGGGAGAACAGCATGTCAATAGTCGATCTCTCTGCACGAAAGCCACACTGTGCCTCAGGGTAGACGCGCTCGGCCAGCTTCTGGAGCCTGTTCAGAGCGACTCGAGCAAAGACTTTCCCCACTATGCTGAGCAGGGAGATTCCACGGTAGTTGTTGCAGTCACCGCGGTCACCTTTGTTTTTATAGAGGGTGATGATGTTGGCATCGCGCATGTCCTGGGGTACTGCTCCCTTGTCCCAGCACAGGCATAGCAGTTCATGTAGTGCTGAGAGTATAGCAGGCTTGGCACTCTTGATTATTTCAGGGGTAATGCTGTCCTTCCCAGGGGCTTTTCCGCTGGCTAGGGAATCAATGGCATCACTGAGTTCCGATTTGGTTGGCTGTATGTCCAGCTCATCCATGACTGGTAGAGGCTGGGCTGCATTGAGGGCAGTCTCAGTGACAGCATTCTCCCTGGAGTACAGTTCTAGGTAATGCTCAACCCAGCGGTCCATCTGTTTGCGTTGGTCAGTGATTATGTCCCCCGATTTAGATTTGAGGGGGGTGATCTTCTTGATGGTTGGCCCAAGAGCTCTCTTCATGCCATCATACATTCCTCTGATGTTTCCGGTGTCTGAGGCCAGCTGAATATGGCTGCATAGGTGTTGCCAGTAGTCGTTTGCGCAACGCCTAGCTGTTCTTTGTGCAGTACTTCTGGCTGCTTTAAGTGCTGCGGATGTTAAATCGCTGGGGGCTTTCTTGTAGTTCAAAAGTGCAATGCGCTTAGCGGCTATGACAGGTTCCAGCTCTTCATTATGAGATTGAAACCAGTCTGCATTTCTCTTCGCACTTTTGCCGTAGGTGGTCAAAGCTGACTCATAGATGGCGTCTCTGATGTGGGCCCACTTGGTCTCAGCATCCCCTGTGGGAGTGTTTTGAAGGGCTGTTACAAGTGAATTTAGAAATTTTTGTAACAGCTGTGGGTGAGAAATTCTGCTCGTGTTGATGCGCGGGTGGCCCTTCTGCTTGGAATGATGCAACTTCTTTGGTCTGAGTCTAACCTTGCTGCACACCAGGGAGTGGTCGGTGTCGCAGTCCGCACTGTGGAAGCTGCGTGTGATTTGAACACTGTTTAAGGCGGCTCGCCTTGTGACAATGAGGTCTAGCTGGTGCCAACGACGTGATCTTGGGTGCCTCCATGAAACCTGGTGACAGGGTTTAGTGTGAAAGAACGAGTTGGTGATGCAGAGGTTATGATAGGTACACAACTCAAGCAGTCTCTGCCCGTTCTCATTCATCCTTCCAACGCCATAGCGCCCAAGGCAGGAGGGCCATGAGTCATGGTCGGCCCCAACCCTGGCATTAAAGTCCCCCAGCAGGAATAGGTGTTCGGTGTTGGGGATGCTGCTAATGATGTTATGGAGTTGTTCATAGAACTGGTCTTTAGCTTCAGGTGCGGAACAGAGTGTTGGAGCATAGATGCTGAGTAGGTGTACTGGACTAGAGGTGGTGAGCAGTCGGATGGACAGTATGCGTTCCGAGCCATTTGAGGGAGGCTCTATCATGCTGAGCAAGGAGTTTCTGATGGCGAAGCCCACTCCATGCTGTCTTGGTTCTTCAGGATCCCTGCCCTGCCAGAAGAAGGTGTAGTCTTGCTCTGCTAGAGAGCCACTCGCGGGGAGGCGAGTCTCCTGAAGTGCTGCAATGTCCACATTGAATCTACTGAGCTCGTTGTTAATGATGGCGGTCTTCCGAGAATCGTTGATTTGTGTAAGGTCTTCCGACAGGCCAGGACACATAGTTCTGACGTTCCAGCTTGCAAAGCGAAGGGCTGGTACCTTCTTTCCTTTTTCCATGTTGTTTGGTGCGGTGTATCAGTCCACCTTTCGGGCAATGACCCTGAGCTCCAAGCACCCATTGAAGCAGGCAGACTGTGGCGGGACAGAACCTTATTGACCGGGGGCTGCCCGGTTTGAGGCGGGCGGTAGCTGTCCAGTGAGGTGCAATGACCTCTCCCACCGACAAAGGCAACCCGTGGCGCCCAGTTTCTACGCCAATTTATCTGGACTTATAACCCGTAACTGCTGCCTTCCGTGTTGTTTCAGTCGCTGTGAGGCAACTATGGAGTGACCTCTCCATGGCGCATGCCTGGGCAAATTTATGGAGGTTGAGAGTTGCCCAGTCGTCAAAACCCCCCTCTCGGCCTTTCTGGTGGGGTCCAAAGGAGTGCAGGACACGACGTTTGGCACCAGTATGGCTGCAGGAACTGCCGGAAACATGCCAAAGGTGACACATGACCGCCTACGGGGTTCCGCTCCGGATTTTCTGTTAGGGTTTACTCCCTTAGCCTTGGTCTCTCCCGAGACGCCCACAAGGCAGTGGGGTTGTTGGGGCCCCTACACAGGTGTAGGATGGTGCCGGTGGGGGGAGGGGTAGAGGGAGGGGGTGGGGGGGGGTGCAGGGGAAGGGGGTGCGGGGTGAAGATGGTGCGGGGGGGGGGCGGGCTGGGACGGGGTTGTGAGGGGGTGAGCTGAGAGGGTGGAGCAGGGAAGGGGACCCTATTGAAGATCTATAAAGGTAGGAAATTCTTTTTCTTGCCTACTGACATCGGCACTTGGTTCTGAGCGCCAGTGCCCTGAGTCACTATTCTTGGTAACCTGGTAGCATCCATACCGAGGAGTCCATTCGTCCTGCCTTCGATGTCTCCCCTTCAGAAGGACTTGTAAGTCTGAATAAGTGAAATTGTGTTTTCAACTCATCTGGCTTTAATGCCTTGCTTGCTGCTCTTTGGACAGAAACGAAACTTGAATATTTATAATTCTGTCTGAGTGTATTAGAAATGTTGATAAGTCATGCGTTGAATTAATATGAGCGAGCTAAGAAACAGCCAAGCAGTGTTCCTGCTTTATCCACTTCTCCCCCAGTGTTCTGCTGAATATGGCAGGCTAAATGGTACACAGAATTTTCTGGGGTTCAGCTTGCACTGATTTCAATTTGATTTCACACTAATGCTCACACGAACAGATATGAAAATCAGTGTACCAAATATGATCAGACTCCTGTGTGTGTGTGTGTGTGTCACATGTAAGGAGATGGCCCCAGCACTGACTGTCAACTCCTTCACACCCAGCACTGCAAAACAATGCTGCAAGAATTGCCACATCCTGTATATGACCAGACAGGCAAAACACCTCACACATCACCCAACTCCTATTTGCCAACCTGGGCACCAGCATTCCCAGGAAACCTCACCTCTAGAAGCCAGCAGCAGATGTAACACCTCTCTTTTTAAAAGAAAATGGGCCTTATGTCAGCAATTGGCTAACAAAATGTTTACTCAGAGAGTGATGCGAATGTTCCACAACTTGCTACCATGGGGGTGGTTGAGGAGAATAACATAGATGCATTTCAGGGGAAACTTGGTAAGTACATGAGGGAGAAAGAAACTGAAGGATATACTGACAGGGTGGGATGAAATAAGGCGCGAATACTGGCATAGACCTGTTGGGCCAAATGGCCTGTTTCTATTTTGTAAATTCTCTGCAGCACAAACCAAAGATCAAACCTGAGACATTTCGGTCTCTTGAACCCACTAATAGGCTGTACTTTTATTTTAAAAGCAAAATAACTTTGAGCTGAATTTACAGCATATCTTCTTCTTTGGCCTCCTTGTCTCGAGAGACAATGGGTAAGCGCCTAGAGGTGGTCAGTGGTTTGTGGAGCAGCGCCTTGGTTGTCGGGGCTGTTACACAGTTGGCTCTCTCCTTGCACTTCTGTCTTTTTTCCTGACATCAGCTAAGTCTCTTCGACTCGCCACTCTTCAGCCCCGCCTTTATGGCTGTCCGCCAGCTCTGGCGATCGCTGGCAACTGACTCCCACGACTTGTGATCAATGTCACAGGATTTCATGTCGCGTTTGCATACGTCTTAAAAGTGGAGACATGGACGGCTGGTGGGTCTGATACCAGTGACGAGCTCGCTGTACAATGTGTCCTTGGGGAACCTGCCATCTTCCATGAGGTTCACGTGGCCAAGCCATCTCAAGCGCCGCTGGCTCAGTAGGGTGTATATGCTGGGGATATTGGCTGCCTCGAGGACTACTGCGTTGGAGATACGGTCCTGCCACCTGATGCCAAGGATTCTCTGGAGGCAGCGAAGATGGAATGAGTTGAGGTGTCGCTCCTGGCTGACATACGTTGTCCAGGCCTCGCTGACGTAGAGCAAGGTACTGAGGACGCAGGCTTGAAACACTCGGACTTTTGTGTTCCGTATCAGTGCGCCATTTTCCCACACCCTCTTGGCCAGTCTGGACATAGCAGAGGATGCCTTTCCCATGCGCTTATTGATTTCTGCATCGAGAGTCAGGTTACTGGTGATAGTTGAGCCTAGGTAGGTGAACTCTTGAACCACTTCCAGAGCGTGGTCGCCGATATTGATGGATGGAGCATTTCTGACGTCCTGTCCCATGATGTTCGTTTTCTTGAGGCTGATGGGTAGGCCAAATTCATTGCAGGCAGCTGCAATCCTGTCGATGAGTCTCTGCAGACACTCTTCTGTGTGGGATGTTAATGCAGCATCGTCAGCAAAGAGGAGTTCCCCGATGAGGACTTTCCGTACTTTGGTCTTCGCTCTAAGACAGGCAAGGTTGAACAACCTGCCATCTGATCTTGTGTGGAGGAAAATTGCTTACGATCACTGACCAACGCAAGCAAATGGACCACTGGGTGGAGCACTACCTAGAACAGTACTCCAGGGAAATTGTTGTCACAGAGACCGCCCTCAATGCAGCCCAGTCTCTGCCAGTCATGGATGAGCTAGATGAACAGCCAACAAAATCGGAACTCAGTGATGCCATTGATTCTCTAGCCAGTGGAAAAGCCCCTGGAAAGGATGGCATTACCCCTGAAATAATCAAAAGTGCCAAGCCTGCTATACTTTCAGCACTCCATGAACTGCTTTGCCTGTGCTGGGATGAGGGAGTAGTACCACAGGACATGCGCGATGCCAATATCATCACCCTCTATAAAAACAAGGGTGACCGCAATGACTGCAACAACTACCGTGGAATCTCCCTGTTCAGCACAGTGGGGAATGTCTTCGCTTGAGTCGTTTTAAACAGACTCCAGAAGCTGGCTGAGCGTGTCTACCCTGAGGCAAAGTGTGGCTTTCGAGCAGAGAGATCCACCATTGACATGCTGTTCTCCCTTCACCAGCTACAGGAGAAATGCCGTGAACAACAGATGCCCCTCTACGTTGCTTTCATAGATCTCACCAAAGCCTTTGACCTCATCAGCGGACGTGGTCTCTTCAGACTACTAGCAAAGATCGGATGTCCACCAAAGCTACTAAAAAGCTAATGGTGACCATGAAACTCTAGATTGTTGTAAAAACACATCCAGCTCATTAATGGACTGCTACTCTCGCCGCATCCTGAGATCCACACTCAGTGCTATGCGCCGCCACATGCACACACTGGACCTCTCTCTCCAGCAGCACCGTCTCACAAAGCTGTTCTACTCCGCAGTTTCATCTCATCTTACGTCTCATCCGACGCATTAACAAAAAACTTTTTTTCTTCCTTTTCAGGTGTTAAGGAACGCAAGCTCCAGCAGCTGATGGGGACTAATGCCCCTCCAGATCCTCCTTCCGCTTCACTTCCCTCTGACCCCTCCCCTTCTGATCTGACCCCTTGCCGTGTATTCACTATACCCTCTGACCTCCCCCTCTCTGATGCTGAGCGTTCTGTACTCAGTAAAGGTCTCAGTTTTATCCCCTTACGCCCCCACCTCAATGAATTTCGCGCTCGGCATGACGTTGAGCCCTTCTTCCGTCGCCTCCGCCTCCGGACTCACTTCTTCGACCAGGAGTCCTCCCCCCGACCAGCAGACCCATTCACCTGCCTCCAGTTCCGAAGAAGGGTCACTGACCCGAAACGTTAACTCTGCTTCTCTTTCCATAGATGCTGCCAGACCTGCTGAGTGATTCCAGCATTTCTTGTTTTTGTTCCAGCTCATTAATGTCTTTTAGAAAAGGAAATCTGCCATTCTTACCTGGACTGGCCTATGTGACTCTACACCCACAGTGATGTGGTTGACTCTTAACTGCTCTCTGGATGGCTTAGCAAGCCACTCAGTTGTATTCAAGGAAGTGGCTCACCACCAGCTTCTCAAGGGCAAATAGGGATGGGCAATAAATACTGGCCTTGCCAACAACACCCACATCCCATGAATGAATAAAGAAAAAAAAACACTCCTGGGTCACATATTAAGTCCTTTCAAATAAAATTGATGCTGCTAAAGAAAATGGAATAGTGTAGGTCAGATGGTTTCACAGGTTGGTGCAACATCGAGGGCCGAAGGGCCTGTACTGCGCTGTAATGTTCTAATTCTTCATCTAAGTTGATATTGTGAAGGAAGAGGAGAAAAAAACCTATCTTCCCTTCCTCTCCAAACCCCAACTCCCAGTGCTGGGAAGCCTTGCGACCACCATTGGGCACAATTGCTTCCTCCCATAATCATTTTGTGAGTTGCAAAAGTCGAGTTGTCATTGAGCAGATCACTGGGCAAAATTGGATCTAATTATTTTCTGGCTCAGACCCTGGCCCCCTGTTTATTCCATCACTAAAGTGGCCAAGCTGCAGCCATGCATCTGCCAAATGGTTGTACAACTGGCCAGTGCAAGGACATACCAGTACTCAATGATGCTTCTCTGTCCCTACTGAGAAGCACCAAACCTTCCACTCCTCAGCATAGATAAGATTAGCAACTCATGCCTCTATTGCAGACCCACATCATGCCATTCCAAAGGTTACATTCCTGGTAAAAATAAATTATGAATTCCTGTGCAACCACTCAATTTAGCAACTTGTGTCATTTGGATGGTCTGACTTTTACTGCGTTTCTGCCCTAGCATTTCCAGTAGGTGTTGATTATGTGATGGTGGTTGTATAGCAATGGGTTTGCCGTATCTGATTCCCACCCACTCCCCCACCCTGGAGTATGATGACCTTGTCCCAATATGCAATAGAAAGAGAAAGTAAGAACTTGCATTTATACTGCACTTTCCACGACCTCAGGTCATCCCAAAGCATGTGAAGGATAGTCACTGTTGTAATATAGGACCGCCATCATTAACAACGAGCTCAGTAGACTCAATGTGGACATTGCAGCACTTCAGGAGACTCGCCTCCCCGCGAGTGGCTCTCTAGCAGAGCAAGACTACACCTTCTTCTGGCAGGGCAGGGATCCTGAAGAACCAAGACAGCATGGAGTGGGCTTCGCCATCAGAAACTCCTTGCTCAGCATGATAGAGCCTCCCTCAAATGGCTCGGAACGCATACTGTCCATCCGACTGCTCACCACCTCTGGTCCAGTACACCTACTCAGCATCTATGCTCCAACACTCTGTTCCGCACCTGAAGCTAAAGACCAGTTCTATGAACAACTCCATAACATCATTAGCAGCATCCCCAACACCGAACACCTATTCCTGCTGGGGGACTTTAATGCCAGGGTTGGGGCCGACCATGACTCATGGCCCTCCTGCCTTGGGCGCTATGGCGTTGGAAGGATGAATGAGAACGGGCAGAGACTGCTTGAGTTGTGTACCTATCATAACCTCTGCATCACCAACTCGTTCTTTCACACTAAACCCTGTCACCAGGTTTCATGGAGGCACCCAAGATCACGTCGTTGGCACCAGCTAGACCTCATTGTCACAAGGCGAGCCGCCTTAAACAGTGTTCAAATCACACGCAGCTTCCACAGTGCGGACTGCGACACCGACCACTCCCTGGTGTGCAGCAAGGTTAGACTCAGACCAAAGAAGTTGCATCATTCCAAGCAGAAGGGCCACCCGCGCATCAACACGAGCAGAATTTCTCACCCACAGCTGTTACAAAAATTTCTAAATTCACTTGTAACAGCCCTTCAAAACACTCCCACAGGGGATGCTGAGACCAAGTGGGCCCACATCAGAGACGCCATCTATGAGTCAGCTTTGACCACCTACGGCAAAAGTGCGAAGAGAAATGCAGACTGGTTTCAATCTCATAATGAAGAGCTGGAACCTGTCATAGCCGCTAAGCGCATTGCACTTTTGAACTACAAGAAAGCCCCCAGCGATGTAACATCCGCAGCACTTAAAGCAGCCAGAAGTACTGCACAAAGAACAGCTAGGCGTTGCGCAAACGACTACTGGCAACACCTATGCAGCCATATTCAGCTGGCCTCAGACACCGGAAACATCAGAGGAATGTATGATGGCATGAAGAGAGCTCTTGGGCCAACCATCAAGAAGATCACCCCCCTCAAATCTAAATCGGGGGACATAATCACTGACCAACGCAAACAGATGGACCGCTGGGTTGAGCACTACCTAGAACTGTACTCCAGGGAGAATGCTGTCAGAGACTGCCCTCAATGCAGCCCAGCCTCTACCAGTCATGGATGAGCTGGACATACAGCCAACCAAATCGGAACTCAGTGATGCCATTGATTCCCTAGCCAGCGGAAAAGCCCCTGGGAAGGACAGCATTACCCCTGAAATAATCAAGAGTGCCAAGCCTGCTATACTCTCAGCACTACATGAACTGCTATGCCTGTGCTGGGACGAGGGAGCAGTACCCCAGGACATGCGCGATGCCAACATCATCACCCTCTATAAAAACAAAGGTGACCGCGGTGACTGCAACAACTACCGTGGAATCTCCCTGCTCAGCATAGTGGGGAAAGTCTTTGCTCGAGTCGCTCTGAACAGGCTCCAGAAGCTGGCCGAGCGCGTCTACCCTGAGGCACAGTGTGGCTTTCGTGCAGAGAGATCGACTATTGACATGCTGTTCTCCCTTCGTCAGATACAGGAGAAATGCCGTGAACAGCAGATGCCCCTCTACATTGCTTTCATTGATCTCACCAAAGCCTTTGACCTCGTCAGCAGACGTGGTCTCTTCAGACTACTAGAAAAGATCGGATGTCCACCAAAGCTACTAAGTATCATCACCTCATTCCATGACAATATGAAAGGCACAATTCAACATGGTGGCTCCTCATCAGAGCCCTTTCCTATCCTGAGTGGTGTGAAACAGGGCTGTGTTCTCGCACCCACACTTTTTGGGATTTTCTTCTCCCTGCTGCTTTCACATGCGTTCAAATCCTCTGAAGAAGGAATTTTCCTCCACACAAGATCAGGGGGCAGGTTGTTCAACCTTGCCCGTCTAAGAGCGAAGTCCAAAGTACGGAAAGTCCTCATCAGAGAACTCCTCTTTGCTGACGATGCTGCTTTAACATCTCACACTGAAGAATGCCTGCAGAGTCTCATCGACAGGTTTGCGTCTGCCTGCAATGAATTTGGCCTAACCATCAGCCTCAAGAAAACGAACATCATGGGGCAGGATGTCAGAAATGCTCCATCCATCAATATTGGCGACCACGCTCTGGAAGTGGTTCAAGAGTTCACCTACCTAGGCTCAACTATCACCAGTAACCTGTCTCTAGATGCAGAAATCAACAAGCGCATGGGTAAGGCTTCCACTGCTATGTTCAGACTGGCCAAGAGAGTGTGGGAAAATGGCGCACTGACACGGAACACAAAAGTCCGAGTGTATCAGGCCTGTGTCCTCAGTACCTTGCTCTACGGCAGCGAGGCCTGGACAACGTATGCCAGCCAAGAGCGACGTCTCAATTCATTCCATCTTCGCTGCCTTCGGAGAATACTTGGCATCAGGTGGCAGGACTATATCTCCAACACAGAAGTCCTTGAAGCGGCCAACATCCCCAGCTTATACACACTACTGAGTCAGCGGCGCTTGAGATGGCTTGGCCACGTGAGCCGCATGGAAGATGGCAGGATCCCCAAAGACACATTGTACAGCGAGCTCGCCACTGGTATCAGACCCACCGGCCGTCCATGTCTCCGTTATAAAGACGTCTGCAAACGCGACATGAAATCGTGTGACATTGATCACAAGTCGTGGGAGTCAGTTGCCAGCATTCGCCAGAGCTGGCGGGCAGCCATAAAGACAGGGCTAAATTGTGGCGAGTCGAAGAGACTTAGTAGTTGGCAGGAAAAAAGACAGAGGCGCAAGGGGAGAGCCAACTGTGCAACAGCCCCAACAAACAAATTTCTCTGCAGCACCTGTGGAAGAGCCTGTTACTCCAGAATTGGCCTTTATAGCCACTCCAGGCGCTGCTTCACAAACCACTGACCACCTCCAGGCGCGTATCCATTGTCTCTCGAGATAAGGAGGCCCAAAAGAAAGAAATATAGGAAATACAGCAGCCAATTTGCATACAGCAAGCTCCCATAAAAAGCAATGTGATAATGACCAAATAATCTGTGTTTAGCTGTTGGTTTAGGGATAAACGTTAGTCAATGGAGAACTTCCCTGCTCTTTTTCAAAATAGTGCCAAGGGATCTTTTACATCCATCTGTGATGGCAGACAGTGTCTCAGTTTAACATTTCATCCAAAAGCTCATTAATATCATTGCATGTTGTGCACAATGTGTTGGGATTGCCCTGGGTCATAACTTTGGTCAGCAGCAGCCAAAGGATTCTTTTACTTGTTTCACACTCAATGGTGTCTTGGACTGTGGGCTTTTCCCACCCTCAAAAGTGTTTCATAATAAAAAAGATCTTGTATTGGAGACTTGATTATTTAAGAGAAAAGAAAAACCTAAGAAAGTCTTCAATCATATTTTCTTTGATGACCCTCCTTCTGCGTAATGAAGCCCCTCAGTGGCATTCATCTGTTAGTCTTTGTAACCAAAACAAAAGGAATGAAAGCTCTAAATAGAGAGCTGTATAATAGGGACAGGTGAGGATGTTTGGTAGGAATATGGTCGTGTGGGATTAGTATAAATGGGTGGTTGATGGTCGGCACAGACTCGGTGGGCCGAAGGGCCTGTTTCAGTGCTGTATATCTAATCTAATAATAACCTTACAGATTTCAGTCAAGAAAATTTGATGAGAAAGTGATTGAATGTTGACTTCAACGAACAGTTGAATCCTTACAGCTACATTTTAAGCAGACCCTTCTCTCTGCCATCTGTCTAGTTGTGATTTTTGTACATGGCGTATTCAAAATAAATTGTCAGTTTATGTGTGATTACGTGTTCATCAAGGTGAAGGATGACTCTGTTCTGGTTCTGTTGGATTACAGGTAATACAAACTCCGGCACATTACTCTAATGATGCATCCCAATCTTGGCCCCAAAGGAATGCCCCCAACTGCACTAGAGAGATATTTGTCATTTCCACAAATGAGGTCTCTTAATGAAATTTTCTAACTTAGTCCCACTGAATGCAGAATGGAGTCAGTTTTATGTTGAGGATTCTGCACACAGTGAACTTGAGATACCAAATAACCCGTGTATCGTACAGGGGTGCAAGTAATTTTGTAAATTGAGATGCCGAGGTAAAGGGCAGCAGCAATGTTGAATAGTAGATCATCCATGAGATAAATAAAGAGTGATTGGGGATATAAACTTGGCTTTTCAAAATCTGAAAATTGGAATAAGAGGGAAAGACATGGAGAAGATAAAGAGTTCCACAGTTTCAAGTTCTTGGGAAAGCATGAGTTGAAGTCGTAGAAACCACAATGAATACTGATTTCAACACAGTGAGGAAGGGGAAAGGGAACACAGAACTATGAGTATTTGGTGTTTGGTAAGGACAAGAGGAGAACAGCAGTACTGGCCATTGCAATATCAATAAAATGAAAGAAGGTTAACAATGGACAGAGGTTGAGAACTCAAGGTAAGAGAAGGACCAACTATCAATAAACTTATTCTTGTAACCTCTCCAGGAGTACAAGAAAGATATGAGGAGACTTCCCCCAGATATAGGAGCAGAATTCAAAACTTGGGCAGATTTCACTGAAATGGGAAAAAGATTTCTGCTTTCTCTCCTTATAGCACAATTGTAAACAGGAATATAAATGAGGAGTTTACTATACTATTTTACTATCAATAGTCAACAAGTTCAGGGCTTTGAAAGAAGAGTTTGGCTGAGAAAGCTGACTTTGTTGAAGGAAACCTTAGCCATGGGGGAATGCTGGAATCCCACGAGGTCAGAGAAGAAAATGACACCACGAAGACCAGAATCTAGAAAAGGACTAAGGGTGAAGTTGTCGAAGGTAAGTGGAAATACTTGTTGGTTAGAAATATGAGAGAAGAAATACTGAAGTGAAAGAATTTCCATTCTCCATCATGATTGACATTAATGTGTAGAGAATCAATCATTCCACTATGAGATGTCAGAGATTGTGAGCACTGAGGAATGAGATCTGAAGTAAGTGGATGAATCTCGGGTAAAGTCACCAGAGACAGAGTGGATAAGGTTAGATGATGAGTGGAGATCATTAATATGATGAAAGAATAGAGACTAGAGAAAACTCATTGATCTTGTCTTATGAATGCAGGAAAGAGAAAAGGCTGAATCCATTATCCACATCTTCTTTCACAACTTAGTCTGACCACATACCAACATGAACTGAACTGCTTATACACTCTCCTGTATCCATTCCAATGCTTTGTAATGTAAAATTTACCTACACAGCCCCTCACACTTCCAGAGTTATTTCCACCCAGTTTGTTTTCTTATTAATGACATTTGTGTTTGAAGGAAAATGCTTTTGGAAAGTAAAACAAGGATGTTAAAGCATTGTCTTATCGTAGGTGGTGATGTGATCACTAGTACTGAAATTCTGCAGCACTAAGAGGTCTTTGAAGGAAATAACTGCTCTTTGGTTATCAATAGGTTGCTGTGGCTGTACGTTCCCAGCAATAAACAGGATAGGCCACTGACGAATTGCTCCAACTAGGTTAAGAATACATTAGAAGTAGTAAACTAAAATATTTTTGAGCTCCTCTAATGGTTCAGATGGTTATGACGGTGGGAAGCTCAACTATAAGAGGCAGGAAGATCCCTTGTCTGGATTATATTAACTAATTTTACCTAAGACAGCAGCAGAAATGCTAATGTTGGCCTCAGTGATCCTGGATTCAGGAAAGGGGAGATAAAAATCAGTCAGAGTTCTTACTTCAGCTCACTATTCAATGAGTTCAACAATGAATGGTCCCTGAAGACACTTACTAAAAACACTTATATATAAAGAATGATCACTTCTGCCTGTGATACTTCACTCTAAGGCAGAGTCAATTCCTTCAGGAGAGGAGAAAATTGGTGGAGACAACCAGGCAAGGAAAAAATACTTTTTATACTAAGAAGTGAACCTAGCTAATTTTTAACTACCTAATTTATTTTGAAAAGTGGCATCGATTACGAGATTCTCTTCAGCTACTGGCAAGTATCAGGTTATTTGTATGATGTCATGTCCACTCATTGCACATGCACTAAGGTTACAGAGTAATTTAGTTTAACACATGCACTTCTTCAGGTCAAGGAGATGTAAATTCAGGGATAGCAAATAGAGGATAGCCCATGGGTATCACCATGATACGAGGAATGAATAGCGTTTTGAATGTGTGCTGATGGTGGGTCCACAAGTTGTAAACATATCGCATCACACTAGTAACTAGGGACTATACTATCTTGCAGTGGAAGTAGAGAAAGACAGTACCATTTATTTTAGAAAAGCAGGCTATTATATATAGTACATACATAAACTTTAATTCTAGCTTTGGTATTGTATAGACAGGGTGGTGGAACAGTATCCGACACAGGACTCAGATTCTAGACAGTCCAATTTTAGACTTTGTATCACGGAAGTCTGGGGCCACACTCACTGTTTATTCAGTGCAGGTCCACACAATCTGGAATGACAGTGGTTAAATGAGCAAAAGAGCTCACCAATTCCCTGGCTTAGACTAGTACAAGCCTCTGGGTACTGTGAAGGTTAAAACCAGTCGATCTGGAGTATTTACATAAAACTGCTCGAGGGAGGCTTGACTTTAAATCTGAAACACTTTTCACTTGCCAATGTGTACAAGGGGTTGATAAAGGTCACTGAGCCATTGCAGCACATGCAATCCTTCACAGGACGACTGAAACTAAATCCTACTGAACACCAGCTGTTCACAGGCAACAGCTTCCTTAGCTTTTAAGGAAACATACACACACAATCTCAGAATTGACTTTTTTTGATATAAAGCTCAAAGCAAAATATCAAGGATATACCAAAGCTGTACAGTCGCATCAAACTGAAAGATAGCTATGCTTCAGATGATCTAAAGGTGGCAATATTTTTAGCTTGCAATGGAGGAAAGAGAAAAAGAGAGCCAAAAAAAAGAGTAGAGAATGAGTGAGAAGGAGAGAGAAAAAACTTGTATTTATATCACACCTTTCACAACCTCAGGACATCCCAAAGTGATTTACAGATGAGTGGCCATTGTTGTAATACAGGAAACTACTGTCAGAAACTGAAATTGGAGGCTGAAGTTAGTGATACTGCTATGAGTTAATGAGAAAGAAAATGGAACAGGATTCTCACTCCTGATTGCTATATATTAACACCAGCTGGAGTGTGCATGAGTGTGGCTTTGGGTGAGGAGAATCAGAGCCATCTGCGATGTCTTATGTAGAAGATAACCCTTCCAATGATCACGAGCCTCAGCTCACAAAGGCTGCATGACTGAGGTACTACAGCACCTGTAGAACTGTACCTCAAATAAGAAATCACATCTGGAAAAAAAGAGACAGTGTACATAGCTGCAAATTTGATAATTCACTCACGCTGAGTACTGGATGACTTGTGTACATCTCAGGGTCAATCCTGTACATGTACAGTACATGCTAGGTTAAGAGGAACAAATCGCTTATGCTTTGTACTGCCTGCATACATCTCATTGTCAACTACTTGACAAATATGCTATAGTCTGGGTAAATTGTATCCCCAGTAGAGGACTGCCAGTGGCTGAATTGTTTACGGGTCAACAGGAAGCTAGAACAGAATTACTTGAGATCTTTTCACAAACCTGGAGGATTATCATCTGTTTGCTATAAACCTCAATTTTCTTTTTTTGCTATAATTAATTTTATCCTAGTTGGGCTACTTCTAGACATATTCCTTAGCACAGGTAAAAAAAAATCACCTCATTCATCATGTTAAAAAAAAAACCCTGAACCGATGCATTATCCTCCTTGAAGGGATGGCCAGGCACCATGAAGGGCAGAAAAAAAGGAAAAGGTCAAGGAAAAGTTAAATTAAAAACAAAACTGCAAACCATGAAACAAAGGTAGGCCCTGTATTACCTGAACATTTCACAAATAGGCCTGACATTTGAACCTGGAAGCAGCTGCGGTGTGACCAGCCGCCTACCGTGTGCTGGTGCAATCAGGTTAGCTCCTGTGTGCCCTGAATTGCAAGCAGCTGTTTCTCATTTTGATTCAGCCAAAGGGATAACCCTATCTGCCTCTACATTCACCTGTGGCAGCCAATCTGTTCTCCTGAGTGGCTGCAAATAACCTTCTTTCTGGAGCAGAGAACTACATCGCTTTTTCTAATTATTCGGACATCACAATCTTTAAGACCTAATCTCAGGGGCACGCAGCTACAGATACTGTCGCTATCCCCCCGCAAAAAATCCATCCAAACGTGTCTGAAGAGTATGTCTGTGCGCATGCTCAGTATGTTTTCTCAGCTTTGATCTCAAGCAATTATACAAATGGTTTATAATGGTGTGTTTGTGGGTGTGGGGGGAAGGAGGAGAGGTTTAACCAGTTAGCTTAAATCAATAACAAAACTGGACTCACCCAGGTAAAGCACAGTCTGTAATATTGAGGGACAGTGCTGAAAATTTAAGGACGGTTAGAAACAATGTTTCCTCCTCTTTCATTATCCCTCCTCCTTCTCTTGAAAGTGCCGACTCAAGCTGGAGTACAGTCCGTGAGCCATAGCCTTCGTGGACCTCATCCGACTGGTCACTCTTCATTAGTGTTACCAATCCTCTGGGAATTAAAAATTAATCTCTATGACAATGCTGCCAGCAAACCCAGCAGCAAAATCATTAAGACAATAAAAAGTTGCGTTTTAAAAAAAAAATTCTTTGGACATTTTTGGTTGTTAAAGATTATGAAATTAATTTGCTTACAAATAATCTTTTTACTCATTTAACTAGTATTTTTCTTAGTGCCTGTACTAGTATGATGGCCTACGCGATTTCAGAAATGCGGCAGTTTGAGTAATTTTGAAGTGTAAACCGCATGTCTGAACAAGGAACTATTCAAGTCCACTATTCAGACAAATTATTAATTTTTAGGGAAGTGTTTACAAGCTTTCTTATAGGCTATAATGGCCATTGCTATGGTTAAATCAAGCGACCATCTGTCACAATGAGTGACCCTTAGACTAAACGAGTTAAAAACTGTAAGGCTCAAAAGGCCAGAAAAACAGGATAGCTTTGCAAGATATTAAGTGGGGAAAAAGTGATTTGGGCAAACTGCAGACAGGCACAACAGAGTAGAAAACCTTACATGGAAAAGAATGATTGGGTCAGGTGATTAAGGAAAAGGGGTAGAAAGGAGAGATTTCTAACGAAAGAGGCAAAGATAGAAGCGAAAAAATACTTTAGCTTGAGTAAGCAATTTGATGCTAGCTGGAGCCAATGCTTATCTGGTTATAGTCACAATCAGAGGGCAGAAGAGAATGGAACAATGTGCGCTATTTGTCCCCTGTCTTTACGAGAAACATATGATCTGTTCGAAATTGTAAATTGCTGCCTAAACACTGTAATATGTTGATCTCTACAATGTAACAATAAAAGAGATGTTGCAATCAACTGGTGTCAGGTCTGAATCCTTTGCACAAAACAAAACATTGTCATAAAAATATTGGACATGTGGGTTGGAGAAAAACCTGTTTGAAGGACAGTCAAAAATCATCCAATCGGGTAATGAGTCTGTTCTTTCTGTTTGACATGTCGCATGACCAATGGCGAGAGTGTGGGGGCAGGGCAGTTGGAGGAAGGAGGTCATGTAATGAGACCTCCAGCAGTAAGTCCAACCAGAGATGACAACCCTACTTCTTCATGTCTGGAACATATGCTTGGATAGTGATTGCTTGCAGGATATCCAACCATAGGAATATCATGCCCAAGCAGGCCTCTATGCTCACATTACACATTCACCTTCAGTCGGGGTTCAGTGGACAGCCATCAGGAATGGGAGCACTAGTCAATCTTTTCCCTTCCTAACTGGGCTGCTAAAGTGCACCAAATCCAAGCTAACTCAGCACAGACCAGAAATTGAACCCAACACCTTTCTGGTCTGCATAGTTCAGTCACTCTTCTCTCTTTGGCCTCCTAGTCTCGAGAGACAATGGGTAAGCGCCTGGAGGTGGTCAGTGGTTTGTGAAGCAGTGCCTGGAGTGGCTATAAAGGCCAATGCTAGAGTGACAGACTCTTCCACAGGTGCTACAGATATAATTGGTTGTTGGGGCTGTTACACAGTTGGCTCTCCCCTTGCGCTTCTGTCTTTTTTCCTGACAACTGCTTAGTCTCTTCGACTCGCTACACTTTAGCCCTGCCTTTATGGCTGCCCGCCAGCTCTGGCGATCGCTGGCAACTGACTCCCATGACTTGTGATCAATGTCACAGGACTTCATGTCGCGTTTGCAGATGTCTTTAAAGCGAAGACATGGACGGCTGGTGGGTCTGATACCAGTGACGAGCTCGCTGTACAATGTGTCTTTGGGGATCCTGCCATCTTCCATGTGGCTCACATGGCCAAGCCATCTCAAGCGCCGCTGGCTCAGTAGGGTGTATATGCTGGGGATGTTGGCCGCCTCGAGGACTTCTGTGTTGGAGATACGGTCCTGCCACCTGATGCCAAGGATTCTCCGGAGGTAGCGAAGATGGAAATGAATTGAGACGTCGCTCTTGGCTGACATACGTTGTCCAGGCCTTGCTGCCATAGAGCAAGGTACTGAGGACACAGGCTTGATACACTCGAACCTTTGTGTTCCGTGTCAGTGCGCCATTTTCCCACACTCTCTTGGCCAGTCTGGACATAGCAGTGGAAGCCTTTCCCATACGCTTGTTGATTTCTGCATCGAGAGACAGGTTACTGGTGACAGTTGAGTCTAGGTAGGTGAACTCTTGAACCACTTCCAGAGTGCGGTCGCCGATATTGATGGATGGAGCATTTCTGACATCCTGTCCCATGATGTTTGTTTTCTTGAGGCTGATGGGTAGGCCAAATTCGTTGCAGGCAGCCGCTATCCTGTCGATGAGTCTCTGCAGACACTCTTCAGTGTGAGATGTTAAAGCAGCATCGTCAGCAAAGAGGAGTTCCCTGATGAGGACTTTCCATACTTTGGTCTTCGCTCTTAGATGGGCAAGATTGAACAACCTGCCACCTGATCTTGTGTGGAGGAAAATTCCTTCTTCTGAAGACTTGAACGCATGTAAGAGCAGCAGGGAGAAGAAGATCCCAAACAGTGTAGGTGCGAGAACACAGCCCTGTTTCACGCCACTCAGGATAGGAAAGGGATCTGATGAGGCACCGCTATACTGAATTGTGCCTTTCATATTGTCATGGAATGAGATGATGATACTTAGTAGCTTTGGTGGACATCCGATCTTTTCTAGTAGTCTGAAGAGACCACGTTTGCTGACAAGGTCAAAGGCTTTGGTGAGATCAATGAAAGCAACGTAGAGGGGCATCTGTTGTTCACGGCATTTCTCCTGTAGCTGTCGAAGGGAGAACAGCATGTCAATAGTGGATCTCTGCTCGAAAGCCACACTGTGCCTCAGGGTAGACATGCTAAGCCAGCTTCTGCAGCCTGTTTAAAGCGACTCGAGCGAAGACTTTCCCCACTATGCTGAGCAGGAAGAGTCCACGGTAGTTGTTGCAGTCACCGCGGTCACCCTTGTTCTTATAGAGGGTGATGATATTGGCATCGCGCATGTCCTGTGGTACTGCTACCTCGTCCCAGCACAGGCAAAGCAGTTCGTATAGTGCTGAAAGTATAGTTATAGCAGGCTTGGCACTTTTGATTATTTCAGGGGTAATTCTGTCCTTCCCAGGGGCTTTTCCGCTGGTGGCTAGAGAATCAATGGCATCACTGAGTTCCAATTTTGTTGGCTTTTCGTCCAGCTCATCCATGACTGGCAGAGACTGGGCTGCATTGAGGGCGGTCTCAGTGACAACATTTTCCCTGGAGTACAGTTCTAGGTAGTGCTCCACCCAGCGGTCCATTTGCTTGCGTTGGTCAGTGATTGTGTCCCCTGATTTAGATTTGAGGGGGGCGATCTTCTTGATGGTTGTATCACACTATATAATTACCTTGTGCGTCATCAGTGGAGCTCCAGAGCCCTGTTTGTTCATCACTATTCCTCTTACTTCTACCATTTAACGGTCATTTTGGAGGCAGTTTGTTTCTGATATTGTACCTTTAATTTGGCCAAGGTGGCCAATCTTGGCCAGTTATAATGTCCTTTACAAATAAGTCTGATAAATCTACGGTCTGAGGTACTGGGGCTGGAATCACACTGTACGATTGGAAGACTGAAATCATTAGGAATCTACCAGTCCCACTTAGGAGGGTTTCTCTTGTCTGCTTTAACTTGAACCACTGTCCAGCAAAATTATGTCAGTCTGAGAATTGATATTTATTTTCAATTTTATAAAGCTGGAGATTACTTTGGGTAATGTCATGGTATGAACATATATCAAATTTCTCTCTCTGCTATCTTAATGCAGGCATTAAGCCATTTATTCAAGTGCTGCAGTGTTGTCCAGCAGATTAGCCACTAGCCACATGTGGCTAATTAGGACTCCAGATATGGATAATTGTATTTCTGATTAGTAAATAAAAAGAGTAATAGACACTCTCATTGGGTATGTTATGTCAATACCTATATTCGCATGGTGTATGCATATGAACTTGAAACCCTTTATGTGTTTGTTGGTAAAATGATAAGATGAAAAGCAGAGTGTGAGAGTGTCTTTTTGATCATTACATGTGTTTTCTTCCTTCGACACTGCTTCTTACTTATCTGCGAAAATGGTTGTGTATAAGTGCCAACTTCAGCACCGTGGAAACACCAGTTGCACCATAAGTTAGAGGAGCTGTCATCGTGGTCAGATTGACCAATAACCACACCAGGCCAGCAGAAGAAAGCAAGGCCCACCCAATAGTGAGCCGTTCCAATAGAATATATCATGGCAAAGGGCAAACAGCGTCCAACAACATTACAGATGGAGCGTTGTTTTGTGTGAGCCATCATCCTCAGCAATCATTCTTATGAAGATATGAAGTACTGCTCGCGTCTGCTGACCAAAAACCTACCAACTACCCTCAGATGCAGTGTCTCTAATAAATTCATGTCTGACTTTGGGGAAACAGACAGAGCAAAGTTTCGCACTGGATGGCGGTAGATGTTTGTGAAGTATACACACACGAAATGTATTTACCTCTATTGTCTATTGTATGTTCAATCAAAACTAGTACATGTGGTTAAAATAGTGTCACTGTCGCAACATTTTTGGCTAGTCAACGATTTCCATTGAAATAGTGGAGTAAGGAATTAATATAAGCTTGTTCAGTGTTTGTGAGATGGTGAGAAAGAAACAACTTGCATTTATACAGTGCCTTTCACATCCTCAGGATGTCCTAAAACACTTCACAGCCAATTCATTATTTCTTTAAATGAAGTCACTGTTGTGATATAGGCAAACAAGGCAACCAATTTAGACACAAAGGCCCATAAACTGCAAACAAGATGAGTGACCAGTTTTGTGTGATCATTGAGGGATGAATATTGTCCAGAACACCAGGAAAACTCATTGTTCTTACCCAAGAAGGGTCATGGGATTTTTATGCCTACCTGAAGATGGGGCCTCTGACAATTCAACACTTGCTCAGTACTGCAATGAATTGTCAACCTGGATTATGTGCTCAAGTTTTGTAGATGTTCAAACTCAAAACCCACTGACTCAAAGTGAGAGTGCTGCTGCTCAACCAAAATGACAGGTGGCTCACAGTAATTTCCAGGCTATAGTCTTCATGGAAAATTTAATCTGAATTTTCATCTTTATTTTTGAAAATACACTGCTATTGGATGTAACCTCCCACTCTGAACGTCCTTGTACTCAGATTTAAAATATCCAACTAGATTGTGAGATTATTGGTTCAAACTATCATGAAAGATTGAACAGACTGGGGCTCTTTTGTCTAGAAAGAGAAGGATAGGGGTGATCTGATAGAGGTCTTTAAGATTATGGAAGGGGTTGATAGAGACCAGTACTCGGGACCATAAATATAAGATAGTCACGAATAAATCCAGTTGGGAATTCAGGAGAAATTCTTTACGCAGAGAGTGATGAGAACATGAACTCGCCACCACAGGGAGTGATTGAAGTGAACAGCACAGATGCATTTAAGAGGAAGCTGAACAAACACAACAGGGAGAAAGGAATAGAAGGATATGTTAATGCGGTTAGATGAAGGGTTAGGGTGGAAGGAGGGTTTGTGTGGAGGAGAAGTTTTATCACTCAAAGAGTTATAAACTTTTGAAATTCTCTATCCTAGACAGCTGTGACTGCTGAGTCACTGGCTGGAATTTTAGAGGGCTGCTTGGAACGGGTTCAGTGGCTGGTGGGTGGGGAGGTGTAAAATCGGAATGCAAAACGTTGGACTGGATTTTACTGACAGCGGTCAACTTGGAGGGTGGACTTCACACATTGATGCAGCAGAAGAGCAATTAAGGTATTTAAGAGAGCAATTAACTGGAATTTTACACCACATTTTGGATTTTACTAATAGCATACAGGAACCACAGGGTTTCAGAGCCTTGCCTGGGTAAAGGAAGCAGCTTGCTATCTCAGTGAGCCATTGAAAGAGCCACCGTGCCGGAGAGGGTGGTGCACAGAGGCATTGCCAAACGACAGCAGAAACTAGGAAAAGGTCCCAGCACTGCAGGGGCGTGATGCCAGCATGCCACTGGGGCAGTGGCACTGCTGAAAATAAACAAATTAGTGAAAGAGGAGGCTGTCTGGATAGAAGGCCTTGCAGAAGGAGAGAAGCAACCTGCCAAGGGCCTCATCCACCCAGGTTTTGGGGCCTCCATTCAGGAGGAGGAGCAGCTGAGAAGGAGGAAGGCCCAGATGCTGGTGGAGACACGCCAGCAACCTCAGGACCAACAAGAGGATCAGCCTCAGAGTGCACACACCAGAGAAGGGCACAGAAGGGCATATCAACAGCCTCCTGCGTGGAGGCTATCCCCAGCAGAGAGTCTACTGTCTGAGGCTCAGCCACCTCTAGATGTCTGAACGGCAGTGGCAGTGGCAGCACCACCGAAGACTGCAACTCTCCAGGGAGGCACCATTCTGCAGGACGAGCTGAGACCCATGGGGGTTTGTGGACACCCAATTCCAGTGACACTGAAGATCAACATGGCTCACAACTTCTACGCCTCCAGTTCTTTCCAGGGATCCACTGGCGACATGTGTGGGATTTCCCAGTCTGCAGCAAATCGGTGCTTCAAGAGACTCTGTTCAAGAAAGCTGGCGACTATGTGCACACCGATCCAGACAGTCAGATGGCGAGGTCCATTGGATTCAGGGACATTGCTGGATTCCCCCAGGTGCAAGGTAAAATCAACTGCACGCATGTGGCCATCAAGGCTCCCACAGACCAGCTAACGGCCTTCATCAACAGAAAGAGTTTCCACTCGCACAATGCTTAACTGGTCTGCGACCACTGAAAACAGATACTTCAGGTGTGAGCATAGTTCCCAGGAAGCGGCCGTGATGCCTACATACTTCAGTAGTTTCAGGTGCCACAGCTCTTCCAGCCCCCGCGCACCTTCAGGGATGCATACTGAGAGACAAGGGCTACCCACTAAAGAAGTGGCTACTCATGCCTGTGAAGAACTCAGGTACGGATGCAGAGGAGAGGTACAACATCTGCCATGGTCAACCCTAGTGGCCATCGAACAGGCCATAGGTCTCCTGAAGATTGTGATTCAGGTGCCTAGATCGATCCGGTGGAGCCCTTCAGTATGGCCGAGCGATGATGAGGAGGAGGCAGTTGACCAGGCGACACATGAGATGTTTCTTATGACCCTCATTATCTTTTAGAAACATTCCAATAGAGCCTTAACTTTATACAATAATGTAAAAGCAAAATACTGCAGATGCTAGAAATCTGAAATAAAAACAAGAAATGCTGGAAATACTCAGCAGGTCTGGCAGCATCTGTGGAGAGAGAAGCAGAGTTAACGCTTCATCAGAACCTTAACTTTATACAGCCCTGCTGTCGCTTCCTTCATTTTACACTCCATCGACCAGTCCCCAGATACACAGCGCACATTGGCAAGGCTGAGGCACTGACTGAACGTGGCTTAGTTTATCTCTTCCAGCCCATTGAGGGAGCGAGACTGTAAATGAAGTCCCAAAGGGCAACAAGAATTGGAAGGAGATATAGCAATACAGGAACCCTTTATTGAAAGGTACAACAAACACAAGGCTTAAAATCTAAATAATGTTTACGTCCATGAATCCCTACTGCAGCTAGGTGTTCTTCTTAAAGTTCATACATGTGCTCCAATGTGGTGATCCCCCTGCACTTGCAGCTGAGGTGGAGACAGGCTGCTGACCTTGCTGCCTCCTTGGCTTGGGATGATCTTGGCTGCCGTCCTTTGGCTGCCTGAGGCCTGGAGGCTCCGGCATGCTGAGGGGCTCCTGTACAAGTGCAGGACCCTCCTCTGTTGCTTTGGCTACTCGAGGTACTGTGTCACTGATAGAGAGATTGAGGAGCCACTGTCCACACCAGGAGCGCCCTGAGAAGAGCTCCCAGATGCAGAAGGCAGCCGCTCCTCCTCCTTTCCAAGGCACACCTGTACCTCCTGACTGACCTCAAAAGTACGAGGACCTGGTGGAGACTCCAGGCACCTTGTCCCCCTCTCAGCTTGCCACTGCTGCATACAGCACATGGACAAAGAGATGGCATGCAGGTCCACATGCATCTCCGGCATCCACCGGGTGGTCTGCTGAATCTGGCTCTCCATGGACGGAGCCATGTGCACACACTCCAGAGACACGGCAGCACTGATGACCTGTATGTACTCCTTCATCGTCCACGCATGGGTGCATGTAGCCTCTGGAAGCTCTGCCAGATGTTCCCTTACCTCTCGCGGCAGCTGCCAACGACTCCAGAGGCACATCATCAGCCTGGGCTCAGCACTGGCCTGGCCTCCAAAGTCCTCTGACTGTCAGTTGCCTCTGCTGTCACAGCTCCATTAGCTGCTCAGGCGTATCTGTACTGTGCTTACCAGGATGCGTGCCCGGATCTCAACACAAACAAGAGAGTATCTGCACTGGTGGAGGGTGCATGTGAATGCTGTGAGGTACACCCTCTGAGGATCCCTCCTCCTTCTCAGTGGTGGGGGGTTGCAGCTGGCCTCTGGTCTCTTCTGCTGTCCACGCTCGCATGAGCTGACCTGCATGAGAGAACAGACAAATTGAAGGGCTAAAAGCTTCCCATTGCATCATCACAACTATATCGACTGTGAAGCTCCATGTCTCCAGTGGTGGCCACATGATCACTATGCTATGTGTGTGTTAGGTGCACCCTTGTGCCCCTGCACTCGCCCACTTACCCTCTTGGGTGGGCACTCCTGCTTCACCATCAGCAATACAGCGGCCGCTCTGGTGTCCTGCCATTTCCAAGCCTCCTCCTCCATGAGGGTCAGGATATGTGGACACAGCACCCCTCCTTTCCTTTGTGTTATGTGCTGCCTTCTCCTGCAAGCACAAAAATGAACATCGTTAATTTCCCACAGAGAAAAGCACAACACTTATGCTGGTGCCAGCCCAGCAGTCCATGGCAGCAGCACACCAATGCCTCCTGCATGTGCCCATTCTTGAGATACCTTGCGGGGATCAGCATTCACGAGTGCCCCTGCAATGGAGCCATGTCTCTGAGAGGATATTATACTGACCCCATTGCCACTGCCTGGATGGTCACTCCCTCTCCACCAAGCACATGCTCTCAGCTTGCCATATGCAAGCCCCAAATGGAAATGAGGTATGGAGTAAAGGCCTGCTACCTGACCCGAACCCGACGGGACCCGACGACATGTGTCAGGTCCGGCTCTCGGGCTCGGGTCAGGTCGGGCTGAATCCAGGTCGTGCTCGAGTCAGGTCGGGCCGGACACACACAGTCAGTGCTCTGCCGGTAAGTATTAAAAATAACAAAACTTTGCTGAGTTGGGAGTCCGGGACGAAACTGAGTCTGCGCAGTGAGCGAGTGACGTCACTACGACGTCACCACGCATGCGCTGCAGCTTCATGGAGCTTCCCAGTCGGAAGGTAAGTAAAGGGATAGTCAGGTCGGGCTCGAGTCCTCTGTGGATCGGTTGGGTTCAGGTCAGGTTCTTTTTCCCAACCTGAGCAGGCCTTTAGTATGGAGTACTCATCTTTGCAGACTGAATAAAGTCATTGATGTGCCTGTGGCGCTGGATCCAAGGTCTAGGGGTGATGCCACGGCTCCAGTCCTCCTCTGCATTCTCTGTCCGGGCTTGCTTGGTTAGGAGGGCCAAACTTCTCCTCCCATCCCTGGGAAAGAGGTCCTCCCACCTTGGCTTGGCAGCCTAGAGGAGAAACTGCAGGGAGGCATCACTGAACTGCAGGGTCACCCAGGGACCTTCATCTGCCACAATAAAAGCAAAATACTGCAGATGCTCGAAATGTGTAATAAAAACAGGATGTGCTGGAAATACCCAGCAGGTCTGGCAGCATCTGTGGTCACAAAAGGGCACAGACTTGAAACATTAACTCTGCTTCTCTCTCCACAGATGCTGCCAGACCTGGTGAGTATTTCCAGCACTTTCTGTTTTTATTCCTCCATCTGCCATTGTGACTGCAGGCTTCTGTTCGGTTCCCTGATAACAAGGCATGCAGGCAGAGGCTCCCAGGAGGTGGATAGAGGCCCCAGAAGGTGGACGGAGGCTCCTTGGGAGGACGTCAGAGGCTCCTTCATCACAAGGCAGGCAGGAAGAGTCTCCTGGAAGGCAGGCAGGCAGAGACCGCTTGATTACAATGCAGGCTGGCAGAGGCTCCTGGAAGGCAAGCAGGTAGAGGCTCCTGGAAGGCAAGCAGGCAGGCACAGAGCGACTCCTGGAAGGCAGGCAGGCAGGCAGGCAGAAGCTCCCCGATTACAATGCTGGCTGGCAGTCAGCAGTGAATGCAGGACTGGAAGATCTTTTTCTGTAATTCTGTGAAATACTGCGTCAGCATTTGCCACGGTGTCACCTGACACCACCTCTGCTGCCTCATTTCCCCCACCTGCAGTGTAAGTGGACAGCCGCCGCACCTCCCCAGAGTTAATTGGCCAGCTACCGCGAGATCACGTGCAGCTGGTCACTGAACGCCCGAACGGAAGCACCACACGCTTCCAGTCCCGACATTGGGACCCATGACCTTGCCGCAAAGTTCAACCCACTGAGTATATTTAAGTCAGAGATCGGTAGAGTTTTGGTTACTAAGGAAATCATGGGATATGGGGATAGTGCAGGAAGGTGTAGCTGAAGTAGAATATCAACCATGATCTGTACAATTAGATGATGTGATTTTCTTATGTCATTGACAAGTTAAAGTCTTATAGTATAGGTCGTTGGGAATTGTGTTAGCGAGGCTTTCTCCTCCAGTGTAAAGAGATAGTGGAATTGCCTGCTGTGTCCTTCCACAAATTCACTGATATTAGCAGTAGTTGCATTACACCTCACTGCATCCTGGAAGCTTACAGCTTCAAATAATCACATCATTAAAACAATGTCTTGGAAATATCAAACTGTGAACTGTTTAAACTGAAGCACAAAGTCACAGATTTACTAAGTGTCTTTCTTTGTATATAACTTGACGGTCAAGTTTGCATGTTAAACGGACAGACAGCACAATTACAGGATTTAAAAAAAACAAACAGGCTTCTCACCTGTTGCTGGGTCCAAAGCTGGGCAGAAGATAAGGGCAGGAGGGGTAGAGAGGCAGGTGTTGAGATCATGGCCTTAGCTCTAAGATCTGTTTTACTGATGATGAAAATTCATAGGGAATGAATAATGGCTCCATTTTACAAGAAGTGGAAAACGTGGATTTCTGTTTGGGGAAGGAAAAAGACTCTGGGCTGATTTTCCCTCTCGGGGTGGAAAACAGAAGTCAGGACTGTTGGGATTTTCATGGGGACACAGCCTCAACTGGCATGGAGACAGGTTCGCTGTCCAATTAAGGGCCGAGGGTGGGTTCTTGAAGCTGGAGGGCCAATCAGAGGCCTTCCAGCATCAGAGGGGCTGCAGACTGTGATGGCAGGTAAGTAACAGAGAGGGCACTTCAACATGCAGGTGCTCTCTCTCCAACTTTTTAAAATTTTTATTGAAAATGGTTCTTGCAGTCAGGCCCCCACTGTGGGCAAGGGTGGGGAAAGCCCCTCTACAGAGAAGCATGTGGCTGCACCCTCTAGGCCAGCCTCTCCCTCCCCTCCCCATAGCTTGCCGCAGGGTGTCTACCTCCAGGCACCTAAACTGGCCCTCACCAGTGCGGAGAACTGGAGGCTGACTGGAAAATTCCAGCCAGCCTCTTTAATTGCTGTTAACAAGGCTCTTAATGTGGGCGCGGGTAGCCCTGCTGACCCTGAACCTGCCTCCTCAAAAATGGCCAGCGCCGGGAATGGCGTCAGGAAACTGGCATGCCGCGCCGGTATTTTTGCGCCTTGTCAGTCTCTGTTCCTGTCCCTGGCAGGGCCCAAAAATTAAGCCCTCTGTATTTATTTTACATTCTATACATTTCCAGATAGCCCGCTCAAAAATTGGAACTTGGCAGAAAGCGCCCATACAATTAAAGTATTTTAGGTTGCGTTGCTAAATAGCATTGGATCGTCATTCTGTGAACAGCATGTCATGAAGCTAAAATACTGTGACAAATTCAAGGATAACCAGCTTAGGCACAACTCTTATTCATTTATACAAATAAAGGAGTGTTTAAGATTGCATTAAATATGTTAAATCACTGAACTAGCTTGGAATAATTGATTATCTCCTTTTCAGAGCACAATAAATCCGAACTGTAAAGGTTGTGAGTCTGAATAGTTGAATCAATTGAATGTAGAATTGCTCTTGGCTTTTTTGGTTGCCTGTGCTAACCATGAGCTATCATCCCATTAATAGGAGCCAATCATATTTCACAATCACAAAACGGACTTGGGGGCCACTTGTCTGAAATTACTTTACGTATGGCCATTTGAAAAATATCTGCATCACAGATCCCTTTCAAATACAGAAGCAAAGTAGCCACAATGACTAATTTGATACAAGCTTAGTGGAAGGCAGTGCAGCGATGAAATCTGATGCGAGTTAATTCCATGTACTGTGGAAAGGTGGGACCAAGGTTCATGCCTACAGTACTCAGTGTGCTCTAAATCTTAACCACGTCACTATCCAACCAGCCAGGCCAGGTTCTTCCTCAAAGAGTGGGGAGGAAAATATCCCAGGTTGCACTTTCTTTCAGAGCACCAATAGCAGTGGGTTTTTAAAAAATTCATTCATGGGACGTGGGCATCGCTGACCAGGCCAGCATTTATTGCCCATCCCTAATAGCCCTAACTGAGTGGCTTGCTAGGCCATTTCAGAGGGCATGTAAGAGTCAACCACATTGCTATGGGTCTGGAGTCACATGTAGGCCAGACCAGGTAAGGACAGCAGATTTCCTTCCCTAAAGGACATTAGTGAACCAGATGGGTTTTTACAACAATCGACAATGGTTTCATGGCCATTATTAAACTAGCTTTTTTTTAAATTCCAGATTTATTAATTGAATTCAAATTCCACCTTCTGCTGTGGTGGGATTTGAACCCATGTCCCCAGAGTAATACCCTGGGTCTCTGGGTTACTAGTTCAGTGACAATACCACTACGCCACCGCCTCTCCTCTGGTGTCAAAGCAGCGGAACTACTTGCTTTTGACAGTGCGTGGAGAACAAAAAGAGGGCAAGAATCAGCAAGAACCCTGAAATGAAAATAGCTGTGGCTCAACAATTCCATTACAGCCTGAAATGGATAGATGGGAAATGGTGTCGGTGACTTCCACTTCTCACCTCTCAACTGACCACAGATAGTGTTTTAATAATAGTGTTTTTGTCCCTGAGTGTTTTAAGGGTCAAATAAATAGACAAACGACAGGTTTTCTCATAGGTTAAAAAGATAAATATTTATTTTCACACAATAACCAAAAAATATTTGTGACCTCACCCACTCACGCATTTACTTACACATACAGACACACAAGAAAAGATAGAGAGTAGAGTGGTAACATGCAATTAGAGTCCAACTGTTGTAAAAGAGTTTTTTTTTAATAAGTCCTTTAGAAGCTTTTCAAGAAGAAATCTTTCAGCGGTGCACGCCTGAATGCTCGTTGTCTTGAAAAGGCTTCTTGTGCTTGTTAGAGAAACTTCCATGCCTGTTTGTGATGAAGACTCTGACACTAGGATGCTTTTGTGGAGATTGTTTATTGCTTCTCACAGAGCATACTTCTGCACTCCTAACAACACCCACAGCCAGTGCTGGCTGGCTCTTTAGATATACACACACTTGAATACAATTAACTAATTAACACCCAACACCTGTTCACCCTATTATCTTGACCTACCAGGTATTTATCATGCATTAACAGGATTTCAGACCCTAACAATGGTAAAGCCTGAATCCGAAGATGGAGAGTTCCAAAGTCACTCTGCAATTTCTCTGCTTCAGTAGTTAAAAGATGTTCTCAGAAGGGCTCCTGCTTAGCAAGAACTATTTCACAGCTGTTCTGGTTGGGAAAGGCCTTCTCTGACTGTTCTGCTTCCCTCGCTCCCGAGAGAGATACTTTTCAAAGTAGAAACTTCCCAGGTCGGGATGTCGGTCAGGTGACTAAGGATTGTCTCCCCTGGGGTAATTCATACAATGTTCCAGGATATCGGAACCATTGTTAAATGATGGTGTCTAAATGTGGTCCATTTTGATAAATAGGTGTTATTTCACACCTATTATTTTGGCCTTGGCTTCAGAGTCAGTCTGTCTGCAAAAATCTTTGCTAGATCCATTCCTGCAGATAAGAGTTTTTAGCATGGAATGGGCTGATTTTCCATTTCAATACATTTTCCCCAAAGCTAGTTCAGATGTGGATAATGAGTAATAAAAACAGAAAGTGCCGGAAATACTTAGGTCAGGCAGCATCTGTGGCGACAGAAGCAGAGTTAATCCAAAATGTTAGCTGAGTATTTCCAGCACTTGCTGTTTTTATTTCAGATTTCCAGCATCTGCAGTATTTTGCTTTTATTTCTGTTGGTATTCAACAGAAAAACATGTTTATTGACAGTACAGGAGGGGTCACCTGACTGATACTCCATCTTGCCCTTAGCACAAATGTGTCCATTTTTTGGTAGTTCAGTTCAACAGTTGATTTTTATTTCATAATTCCTCCAGCTCACATTTTATTACTGTTCCCTTCATGAGTGTCATGACCATGGCAGCCACTCTGACACACCACCATATTACACGTTGTTATAACCATGAGTGCCATCTCAGTTTGTGTTTCTTTCAAACTTAGGTATACAGTATTCATCCCCCACCAGGACGATTTGAGGGCTTCTTCCTTGAACAGAGGCCCAAGCAGTTCCCATCCACCACCACCCTCCTCCGCCTGGCTGAACTTGTTCTCACATTGAACAACTTCTCCTTCAACTCCACTCACTTCCTTCAAGTAAAAGGTGTTGCTATGGGTACCTGCATGGGTCCTAGTTATGCCTGTCTTTTTGTGGGATATGTCGAACATTCCTTGTTCCAGTCCTACTCAGGCCCCCTCCCCCAACTCTTTTTCCGGCACATTGATGACTGTACCGGTGCCATTTCCTGCTCCCGCCCCGAACTGGAAAACTTTATCAACTTTGCTTCTAATTTCCACCCTTCTCTCACCTTTACATGGTCCATCTCCGATATTTCCCTTCCCTTCCTCGACTTCTCTGTCTCCATCTCTGGGGATAGGCTGTCTACTAATATCCATTATAAGCTCACCGACTCCCACAGCTACCTGGACTCCCTGCCTCCTGTAAGGACTCCATTCCATTTTCCCAGTTTCTCCATCTCCGATGCATCTGCTCTGATGATGCTACCTTCCATGACAGCACTTCTGATATGTCTTCCTTTTTCCTCAACCAAGGATTCCCCCCTCCCCACTGTGATTGACAGGGCCCTCAACCGTGTCCAGCCCATTTCCCACACCTCTACCCTCACCCCTTTCCCTCCCTCCCAGAACCGTGACAGGGTTACCCTTGTCCTTACTTTCCACCCCATCAGCCTCCATATCCAAAGGATCATCCTCCGCCATTTCCGCCACCTCCAGCGTGATGTCACTGCCAAACGCATCTTCCCCTCCCTTCCCCTGTCAGCATTCCAAAGGGATCGTTCCCTCCGTGACACCCTGGTCCACTCCTCCATTACCCCCACCACCTCATCCCCTTCCCATGGCACCTTCCCCTGCAATCGCAGGAGGTATAATACCTGCCCATTTACCTCCTCTCTCCTCACTATCCCAGGCCCCAAACACTCCTTTCAGGTGAAGCAGCGATTTACTTGTACTTCTTTCAATGTAGTATACTGTATTCGCTGCTCACAATGTGGTCTCCTCTACATTGGGGAGACCAAATGCAAACTGGGTGACCGCTTCACGGAACACCTCCGCTCAGTCCGCAAGCAGGACCCTGAGCTTCCGGTTGCTTACCATTTCAACACTCCCCCCTGCTCTCATGCTCACATCTCTGTCCTGGGATTGCTGCAGTGTTCCAGTGAACATCAACGCAAGCTTGAGGAACAGCATCTTATTTACCGATTAGGCACACTATAGCCTGCCGGACTGAACACTGAGTTCAATAATTTCAGAGCATGACGGGCCCCCCATTTTACTTTTATTTCTAGTTATTTTTTTCTTTTTCCTTTTTTTAATATATTTTTTGTGTTTATTTTATTTTATTTCATCTTAGTTTGTTCAGTTTGCTTACCCACTGTTTTTTCACGTTTGTACTTGCGGCTGTTCAATTTTCAGTCTGTTAACACCCTATCTGTACTAATGCTTTGTCTTTCAACACACCATTAACATATTGTTTGCCTTTGCTCCACGACCTTCTGGTCAGCTATTCTGTGACTTTGTCCTATCTACACTTTCTCCTTTGTTATCTCTTGCCCCACCCCCGCTTTACTTGCTTATAACCTTTTACATTTCTAATATTTGCTAGTTCTGAAGAAGTGGCTACTAGAAAAGCAGCTGCTAATAAACACGGAACTGCAATCACAGTCAGACACATGAAGAACACATGGACCCCGTGCTGTCAATATGATATTCATCCAAGGCATTTTACTCTTTCTTCTGTCTCAGGCAATGCAAATTGATCTTAGGAGTGTGTTGATTATTGCTCCGAATGCCTCAGTGTTTTTAAAACAAATAAAAATTGAGAATAGTATTACACACTCCTTGGAAAATTGGAATTTGGTTTTAATAACAAGACTAAGATAAGGTTCTTTTTATGATTAATTTTCATTTAAGAAACAATCAGTAATCAGCTTAAACTCTTCTTGGCAGAACATAACTCTTGCAATTGGCTTGAAGTAGATTAATTATAGGAATAATATCTACACCCACTAGCAACAAAAAGAAAATACAAATGCTGAAAATTGAAATAAAATCAGCTAGTGATATATACATAAGCCAGCATTTCAGCATCTCAAATGAGAGAAATTCTGAGTTGAGGCAAGTTCAGATTTAATTATAGACAGGATTCTGACTGTGTGAAAATGAAGTCCTAGACGGGCAATGGGGATGGAGTGTCTCAACAAATTCAAGAGGAAATTGGCAAGGGAAGTGACTGAGGGAGATGAGAGATGCAATGGGATATATTCTCTGGACCTTGAGACCAACCTACTCGGCACCAGTCTATTCCAGTCCTGTAGATATTGTCATGTAGGCCCCCACCAGCCAAGAATGAGGCATATTAATTTTGCCACATGGATATTAAACTTCAAATTGTTGCTGGGAAGAAAAGAAGGCCTGTTACAAGGAATTGCCAGGCCCCTGGCCGGAAAGACATTTTTGCATTCTAGTGTTGGAACAAAGGACCAGTCCCTGCTCCCATACAATACACAAAAGAGACCTGGCCAAACCAGTCAGTCACGTGACCACCTGCTGGCCAACTTGGGGAGTTTTAAATTGGAGAAACAGTGTTTGAAGACAGAAATCTCCTGGCTCCTGGATTGAGAACATCTCTCTCCTGTGTGCTCCCATCGCTTTCTCACCAGCTTCGGAATCGATTGGAGACACATGAATCCCAAGAGAGAAAAGTATCCTACAGTGAACAAGGTTTAAGAAGAATACTGGGCCCCAACGAAAAGCAAGAATTACCTCCAAGCAAGGACTCTACAGTGAGCTCGAAGAACTGTAACAACTCTTCAGATATTGCCTCAAATCTTTCCACTTATTTTTTCTTCTACTCTTTTCTGTCCCTATCTGCATGTGTGCATCACATATGCATGCTAGCGTGGGCACATTGTCTATCCGGAGGCGTTAACCGAATTAGAGTTTAAGTTAAGTTTTAATAAAATTTCACCTTTCTTCTTTAAATCTAAGAAAGCTCGCTTGTGCTCGTTTCTTTGCCTTATAATTGGAAAGCAGTGAACAAGGATTCACCAAGGGGGAGCTCAAAACACGGTGTGTTTAAAATTAAACCCTGTACAGTAAGACGAGGTAAAGGCTGAGAAGGACCCATGGACACCTTTCTCACCTGGTCGTAACAATATCTATATTTCTACTATAAATGTAATTAAAGAGCAGTAGAGAGCAATTTGACTAGCTTGTTGCTCGTTATAGAGTAAAATTGGTAGAGCAGAGGAGCAGCTACTTTGACCATTATCTCAGTTAAGGACTAGTAGATGAATGTGCACGCTGGACATTCTTGAGAGTGAAAAACTAAAACTGAAACAACATGTGTGTGAAAACATTCTAATAAAAAATAGTCTTCATATAATGAATTAACTAATGTCAGCTGGGACTAGCCTCAATGTATCCTGGTCTAAAAAACAACAACTTATATTTACATAGTGCCTTTAAAATAAGAAAACGTCTCAAGGTGCTTCGCAGGAGTGTTATAAAGCATAATTGAATACTGAGCCACAGAAGGAGATATTAGGACAGATGGCCAAAAGCTTAATCAAGGAGCATCTTAAGGGAGGAGAGGGAGGCAGAGAGATTTAGGGAAGGAATTCCAGAGCTTAGGGCCTAGACAGCTGAAGGCACGGCTCCCAATGGTGGACCAATTAAAATCAGGATACTCAAGAGGCCAGAATCGGAGGAGCTCAGTGATCTCAGAGGGTTGTGGGGCTGAAGGAGATAGGAAGGGGTGAGGCCATGGACGGATCGGAAAACAAGGATGAGAATTTTAAAGTCAAGATGTTGCTTGACTGGCAGCCAATGTAGGTCAGCAAGCACAGGGGGTGATAGATGAACATGACTGGGTATGAGCAATGATATGGGCAGCAAAGTTCTGGATGACCTCAAGTTCACAGAGGGTAGAATGTGGGCAACCAGTCAGGAGTGTGTTGGACATCTAGAGGTAACCAATGCTTGAATGAGGGCTTCAGCAGCAGTTGAGCTGAGGCAGGACGAAGTTGGGTGATGTTACGGAGGTGGAAATAGCCAGTCTTAGTGATGGTGGGGAAGGGTGAATCAACCAGGTTTCCCACACAGAGATTACTGTGGAAGTGCATGTTTGGATGTTAGGTGAAGATATGATCTGGTTCAGCAATGATCACTCCCAACAGTTGAACAGCCAACTCATAGACTCGACTCATATATTAAGAATGATCAATTGTGAGATACATTTGTCTGGGGAAGGGGCGGGGTGTGTGGCGGGGACAGGTGCTATCTGTATTCATGGAATTGCACCAGCTTGGCTCAGTTTGCAACACTCTTGTCTTTGGATCAGAACACTGTGGGTTGGTGGCCGATGCCAGAGTCTGAGGTCATCATCTAAACTAATGTTCCAGTGCTGAGGAAAAGTGCAACAGCCAATGTTGCATTGTTGGAGGAGTAGTTCTTCAAATGAGATGTTAAAAGAAGGTCTGACGGATCCAGTTATTCAAGTGATGTTTAAGATCACAAAGCATAGTTGGAAGAAGAGGTCTTTTATGTCCTGGCCAATATTCTTCCCTCAATCACTAACACAGGAAGGCAGATAAATAAGTTTTCCATCTCATTGCCGTTTGCTCACTGTTACTAGCACAGTGAGGCTGAAGAGTCGCTTGACTTAAGTAATATCAAACTTGGAGGTGTGGCAAACAGTGAGGATGATACCAATCGACTGCAACTGGACATAGGCTAGCAGAATGGGCAGACAAGTGGCAGATGGAATTTTATACAGATGTTACGACCAGGTGAGAAGGGGTCTAGGGTTCCCTCTCAGCCTTCGCCTGGTTTAACTGTAACAGGGTTTAATTTTAGAAACACTGTTTTTAGTTCCCTCTCAGTGAATCTTTGTTCACTGCTCCAATTGTAAGGCAAAGAAATCAGACAGGTTTCCTTAGATTTAAACAAGAAAGGTGGAAGTTTATTAATCTTAAACTCTAATCCGGTCAACGACTACGAATATGCGACACAACCAGGCTAGCATGCATATGCGATAAACATACATGCAGATAGAGACAGAAAAAGTAGAAAAGAATAAAGGGGAAAAGTTTGAGGCAATAGCTGGGTTATAATTACAGTCCTTTAAGTTCAATGTGGGGTCTTTGGTTGCCGGTAAGTCCTGCAACTCGTTGGGGCCCAGTTCACGCTTCAACTTGTTTCGATGTCGAAGTCTTTTCTCTCTTGAGGTTTACGTGTCTTCCATGAGTCCAGTGGCTTGGGAGAAAATGAGAGAAAGATGGCCAGGAGAGAGGCTTGCTTGTACCAGCTGCAGTTGCAAACTCCTTTCTGTTCCTTTCTATGTGGCACAATTTCAAAAAACAAGTTGGCCAGCAGGTCAGTCATGTGACTAACTGGCTTAACCACTCCTGCGTTTGTGGATTGTATCATCTTAGCAGTTCCTGGAATGTGCTTCCTTACACTTTCAACGTCTGGTGATCAAAATCCATTTGGGTTAATTGGACCTGGGAATAGTCCTTTGTCTCCACAAGCATCATCTCTTAGTATGCAAATGTCCTTCCAGCCCAAACGTCTGGTGATCTCTTTAACAACTCATTTCTTCACTCTAGCAACAGTTTAAAATTAATGTTTATATGACAAAATTAATATCTCTCATTCTTGGCAGGTGGGGGGCCTGCATCTCAGAGAAGTGTGAGGTTATGCGTTTTGGCAGAAGGGATAGGGAGAAGCAATATAGACTTAATGGCACAGTTTTAAAGAGTGTGCGGGGACAGAAGGATCTGGGGGTTCCTGCGCAGTGATGGTAAACGAACGTGATCTTTGAAGGTGGCAGGATATATTGAGAGAGTAGTTAGAAAAGCATATGGGACGTTGGGCTTCATTAATAGAAGTATTGAGTACAAAGCAGGGACGTTATGCTGAACTTTTATAAAGCTCTGTTTAGGTTCCAAGTAATGTATTGCATCCAGTTCTGGTCACCACGCTTCAGGAGGGATGTGAGAGTCTTGGAGAGGGCGCAGAGATGATTTACCAGAATGGTTCCAGGGATGAGGGAATTTAGCGACAATGTTAGGTTGGAGAAGCTGGAGTTATTCCCCTTGGAGCAAAGGAGTTTGAGGGGAGATTTGATAGAGGTGTACGAGACAGGTTTAGATAAGATAGGCAAAGAAAAGCTGATCCCATTGGCTGATAGTACAAGGACAGGGGACACAGATTTAAGGTTTTAGGCAAGAGATGCAGGGGGTTGTGAGGAAGAGCTTTTTTACGCAGTGAGCGGTAATGACCCTGGAACTTGCTGTCTAAGAGGGCCGTGGAAGTGGAGACTATTCGTGACTTCAAAAGGACATTGGATAGTCACTTGAAGGAAATAAACTTGCAGGGCTACGGAGATACAGCGGGGCACTGGGGCTGACTGAATTGCTCTACAGAGAGCCGGCATGGACTCGATGGGCTGAATGACCTCCTTCTGTGCAGTAATGACTCTATGACTCAACACATGAAGCGCTTTAAGAGACACTGACCTGAAAGGTACCAAATGAATCCAAGTATTTTACCCATCCTAGCCAAAGGTCAACATATTCGAGATTCAGAGAGGAGAAAAACTGGCAAAAAAAATACAAATCTTACAACATTACTGAAAGCGTTCTTCAAGTTGGATTGTTTTGCTTTTAATCGTTTCCTATTCTTCAAATTGGTTTCTCTGCCCTTGAACTTAAAAGCCTGTGTCTCATTTTCTTTTGATGTACCAATGTTTGTGCACATGCTGTCCAAGAGAAAAAGCTCATTAGCAGCATGAATTAGCTTGGCTGATGCACTGCAGAGAGGGTAGCTGAAGGCATGCGTTTTATATGGGATCTGTAATTGAGAAGGCAGATCAAGACAGAAATACAGAAAAAAAACACTGTCTCTATTCCATTTCCAAAGTAAATTTGCATTATGCAAATTTTTATTTTTCAGGCTGAATGGCTGCGTCATGTTACACTACCGTACACTTTGGATGTGAAGATGTTTTTCACACAGATACCTATGATCTATTGTTATGTTACAATTCTCACATGTAGAGTGTAGAGATTGCAGAAGATGTAAATGAATAGCAAACAGGAGTGAGAACCAGATCCCTTCCTGTCCCCAGTTCAAGGACACAAGTTGAAACCAGCACAGTCCAGAAATCCAATGAGTACTTGTGAAATGTACAGCTTAAGGCTACAAGTATATTGCCATTAACCAATGGAGCCATTGAGAGAGAGAGAACACTCTATGAAGCCTGCATCCAGACTTTCAATAATGCCACTATACAACCAGAAGATAGGAAATACACAAGAACATTCTGGAGTGATTCTGCTATTACCCACTTTTCATGTGGAGAATAATCTGGCTTTGACTTGGCTGCTTATCTACAACGGTCAAGCTGACAAGAGCATAAGGAAGATTGGAAACCAAAGGAAGAAGTAATTTAGCCTATCAAGTCTTGTACTTCCATGGGTCACATCCAATCCATTCTACCAAGAACTCTACCTAAATTTACCATTGAAAACTTTGCAAACCCATCAAAAGTCCACAATATCTATCCAACTTCACGACCTATACTCTTCATTCTTGACCCAGTTGCCTTCCTTGGCATATTTTTCCACTCTCTCAGCACCTTAGGAACCACTATGCTCCACAAAGCATTTGACCACATTACCCTTGTAACCATCAATCCTATTCCCAACTGGGAGTTCATTCATCCATTTTTAAAAGAGGTTAATAAATCAAACAATAACTGCTTTAGATTCCGCACATCAATTATTCTCCAGAACAAAATCCCTCTAATCTGAAGTCTTGCAGATTAATAGCAATATAATAATGATTCTTTTCACAACAAGGTGGCCCCAATATTTACCCCGACTGCTCGACCCAAATGACAGGTGAAAGAAAAAATTTTAAAATGGGGAATGCATCTCCAACTTACTGGGTACATTCCTGCAGCCATTCTCACAGTGGTGGGCTTCATGGTTTGAGAGCGCCCCAACATGGAGAGATGGGGTACTTTATTAACATATTGAAATCAGGCTCCCAATTCAAAGTTAATAGTTGCTACATGGGTTTTCCAAAGTGCAGGAAACCCAGTGGAGGTTGCACAAGAGGCAGGAGCTGCGGGCTAACAAAGCTAAGTGCCTTTTACAGAGCTTCTTGTGGGCCAGGAGGAGCAGGAGTGCTCACAGCCTCTCTCTCTCCCTGCCGCGATTGCAGTTCCCCACTCAAAACTTGAACCTTTACAACTATTCTTTAGTTTATCATGCAAATAAATGCTATTTTTCAAAATAACAAGAGTCAAGAATTACAAATATTGAATGTTTTTGATGTAAACACAATTTCTATTTATTTAACAATGTTCACTCAACAGTTCAGTTGAATAAATGGAAACAATGAATTTAAACCATTTGCTTTGTGAGTATTTAACCTTGGCTGAGACTAACCAATTCCTTTTTTTAAGGTAGAGGGTAATGCACAGGACATGAACTATTTCATTATGCACTGCTGAAACAACATCTCCACTGCAAGGAAAGCCCTTGCTAAATGGTGTTAGCATTCTGCCAATTAATGTTAAGGCGTGTAATTAAGCAAACAAGTTGGCTGGTATTCCTGGGTTGACAGATATACTCTCATCAAGATCAAAAGCAAACTGATCAGGGCATTCTCACACACACATAGACACATGGATTGTAATTATTTATTATAATCTCATCCTTAAAAGGAGTTTTTAATCCTCTTTCAAAATAGGAACCCCATGAAGTCAGCTTCCTGATTGCTTTCCTTACCCACCAAACCAAAGAACTTGCCTTTATATTGCACTTTTTCCGAACTCAGGATGTGCAAAAGCACTTCAACAGCCAATGAATCATTCTTAAAGTGCAGTCATTGTAATGGAGGGAAACATAGCAGCCAGTTGGTACACAGCAACACCCGTAAACAGCAATGAGAAAAACTGGCCAGATAATTTGATGTTTAGTGATGCTGGTTGAGAGATAAATGTTGGCCAGAATGCTGGGGAGATCTTCGAATAGTGCTATAGAATTTTTTACGTCCAACTGAGAGGGCAGACAAGGCCTAGGTTTAATATCTCATTGAAAGATGGCACCTCCGACAGTGCAGCGTTCCTTCAGTCCTGCACTGGAGTGTCAGCCTAGATTTTGTGTTCTCGTCCTGAGGTGGGGCTTGAACCCACAACATTCTGACTCAGAGGTAAGAGTACCACCCACTGAGCCACAGCTGGCGCTGCAAATTCCTTTATCCACATTTATAATGGAAACTGTCTTTCTAAACTTGTTACACTCTCCCTACCTCCTTCTACGAGTGGAAGCACTGACAACTTGCCGCTTAAATGCCGGCGTAAAATTTATAAGGTTGACAGGAAGTGTACACAGATGTAAGATGTTGAATTCGCTGTAATAGATTTGTGAATAATTTCAGACTGCATGGCTGTTACAAATATTATCCTGACTGGCCCTATGACATTTTCATCTGGCATGCTGATAATAACTCCCTTAATGCCAATTGCAACCATGGCTATTAACATCACTGCCTGTCAATCAAGGGCACTCTACTGTGGCATCAAATACAATATATATTCGAGCATTGCAATACAGCCTGATCCTGTGGAAAGTAATAGGTCAGATGGGCAAAAAGGCTGCGGCAACAGATCTGGATACATTCGGACTGTTTGTATAAGGAACAACGCCAGACCTGACTGTAACAGGACTCTGCAATAAACATAATCAAATGTAGGTGTAACAGTTTGCATTCCTCGATACTGATGGTTGGTAGTGAGCAGCAATATGTAAAGATTTGTACAAGGGTGGGGAGCAGAATAAATGGAACAAATTAACTAGTGTTACAAAGAAATAACATAACTCCATGGCATTACTAATGATCTAGATCCCCATCACATTCAGCAATGTAGGCAAACAAAATACATTGTCCAGCCTGTGCAGAGAAGGTTGCGAGAGGTCACGATAAATTCCCTCCCATGTGTGTACACATGTACTGAAGAGTTAGCTGGACAGGGAAGTGTGTTACGCTTTACCAGAGAGAAAATGGAGCAAGAAAATTCATCCGGTGCCAAGTTTATCACTGCTACATTTTGTGTAGACAGCTGGCATTGTCAATTTTTGTAAAAGTGTACAGTAATAAATGTATATGAATTTCCTTTGACCCCTATTTTAACAAAGGTATTCATAGAACCATCGAAAGATACAGCACAAGAGACCATTTAGCCCATCATGCCTGTGACAGCTCTCTAATCTACCCCAAAAGTCCCACTTCCCACTCTTTCCTCACAACCCAGCAAATTTTTCCTTTTCAATTATATATCCACCTCCCTTTTGAAAGTTATTATTGAATCTGCTTTCACCACTCCTGCAAGCAGCGCATTCCAGATCACAACAACCTGTTGCATAAAAAGAATGTTTTTATATGTCACCTCTGGTTCGTTTGTCAAATACCTTAAAACTGCCCTTTCTGGTTATCGAGCCTTCTACCACTGGAAATAGTTTCTCTTTACTTAGTTGCTCAAAACACTTCAAGATTTTGAACACCTTTATTAAATCTTTTAACCTTCTCTGCTCCAAGGAGAACAACCCCAGTTTCTTTAATCTCCCATATAACTGAAGTCTTTCGTCCCTAGTGGATCTCTAGTAAATTTTCTCTGCAGCCTCTCTAAGGCCTTGACATACACCCTAAAGTGTGGTGCCCAGAACTGGCCACGACACGCCAGCTGGGCCTAACCAGTGTTTTATAAAGATTTAGCATAACTTCTTTGCTTCTGTAATCTGTGCCTTGATGAAGGCAAGGATTCCAAATCCATTAACCTATTTTAAACAAACAGACAAATGACAACCTCTGTGTCTCTGATTGAGGTCTCGTATCCTTCTTTGACCTCTCTTCAGTGTTCAAATAAAATCAACCACGATATCCTCCATTTTGTTTTCTCCATTGTTCCATTCCATAGAACTGTATTCCTGCATGTCCAAACATAGCAGCTTCCCTTTCCTCTCCCAAACTGTCAGCTCCAGGATTCCCTGATGATCATTCGTCCCCCAGCTCTTCCTCATATACCCTCCAGTGATGTCACCTGCATGTATGCTGTTGACAATGCAATCTATCTCTCCACCACTAAACATAACCCTACATCTCCCTCTGTGTGGTTAAGTGCCTGGTTGATATCATATCCTTGATTAATTAAAATTTCCTCCCACCTGAACTAGGAAGACAAAAGCCATAATTTTCAGCTTCCACTGCTCTCTTGGCACTGGCTCCATCTCCTTCCTCTGCTACTCAGTCAGGCTGAACCTGAAATGTGAAACAACGGGATCTTTCATCACCTGCCACTGTCCTACTAACCCCACATCCTATCCATAGCCAAGACTGTTTACTTCCACCTCCATTCCTATAGCAATAACCATTGGCGTTGCTATTATCCATATTTTGTCAGCTCTAGGGAGTCTTATCAGCTTTATCCAATAGAAACAGAAATTGCTGGAGACACTTAACAGGTCAGGCAGATGCAGAGTTAACATTTTAGGCCGGTGACCAGTTCTGATGAAAGGTCATCGACTTGAAACATTAACTCTGTTACATCCACAGATGCTGAGTATTTCCCAAATTTTATGTTCTTATTTCAGAATTCCAACATTTGCAGTATTTTGCTTCTAGTTTCCCCTTGTTGGCCTCCTATCCTCCATTGGCTCCAATTTCTCCAAAACTCAGATGCCTGTATTCCGCCTGTATTACGTCCTGTTCGCTCAACACTCCTGTCCTTTTCTGACCAACACTGGTTCCCTGGCAACCAACATCTAAGTTTAAATTCCTCACCTGCTCTGTGGATCCGCAGGTGGCCTCATCCCAACCTGCCTCTCCAACTTCATGCTTATGTCAAAGTTTTACATTCCCTCATATACTCTTTAGCCCTCTGACTCTAATTTCACCCACCCTTGGAGGAAGTGCCTTCAGTTACCTCTGTAGCTGGTCTGATTAGTAAGTTTGCGGACGACACAAAGGTTGGTGGAGTTGCGGATAGTGATGAGGATTGTCAGAGGATACAGCAGGATATAGATCGGTTGGAGACCTGGGCGGAGAAATGGCAGATGGAGTTTAATCCGGACAAATGCGAGGTAATGCATTTTGGAATGCAGGTGGGAAGTATACAGTAAATGGCAGAACCCTTAGGAGTATTGACAGGCAGAGAGATCTGGGCGTACAGGTCCACAGGTCACTGAAAGTGGCAACGCAGGTGGATAAGGTAGTCAAGAAGGCATACGGCATGCTTGCCCTCATCGGTCGGGGCATAGAGTATAAAAATTGGCACACACTTAGAATATTGCATGCAATTCTGGTCATCACACTACCAGAAGGATGTGGAGGCTTTGGAGAGGGTACAGAAGAGGTTTACCAGGATGTTGCCTGGTCTGGAGGACATTAGCTATGAGGAGAGGTTGGATAAACTCAGATTGTTTTTACTGGAACGACGGAGGTGGAGGGGCGACATGATAGAGGTTTACAAAGTTATGAGTGGTGTGGACAGAGTGGATAGTCAGAAGCTTTTTCCCAGGGTGGAAGAGTCAGTTACTAGGGGACATAGGTTTAAGGTGCGAGGGGCAAAGTTTAGAGGGGATGTGCGAGGCAAGTTCTTTACACAGAGGGTGGTGAGTGCCTGGAACTTGCGGGCGGGGGAGGTGGTGGAAGCAGATACGATAGCGACGTTTAAGAGGCATCTTGACAAATACACGAATAGGATGGGAATAGAGGGATACGGTCCCCGGAAGTGCAGAAGGTTTTAGTTTCGGCAGGCATCAAGATCGGCGCAGATTTGGAGGGCCGAATGGCCTGTTCCTGTGCTTTACTGTTCTTTGTTCTTTGACTCTGGAATTCCCTCCCCAAATTTTTCAGTTTCTCCACTTCCTCCTCCAACGTCTAAGACTCTTTCCAAGATCCATCTGTCTGACCATGTAATTACGCACCTCTCCTGGCTTATGTCTGTAGTTTTAATTAATTTATTATTTATCTCTCTCTCCACAAAACATTGTGGGACATTTTCCATATTATAGTGGAATAAGCTTTGTTGTTGTTTAGGGTAGTGCGGGCCAACCAATTCTCACATTCAGCAGGAATTCACAATATCCGAACAGAGAAAGCAAGAGGTGCAAAACCTGTAGCCAAGCGAGCTGTGAATAGAGAAAGCAATATATTGAAAGGGAGACAGAGAACGTGGAGTGATAAGACAAAAGCAATGGGAACGAGAACATAAGAATACATTAATGCCATTTGGTTATCCCCAGTGGTTCATATGACAGACACAGCTTGTGATTTTTAAAATCATATTTATATTTTTGGAGCGAGCGATAGCCTTGGGTATACAGATATACTAGCAAAAATCTTACACTCAAGGTCTGTCAGATGTGACAGCTGAGAACCCAAGGTACAGGGCACTGAGAGCCACTTAAAATACTGATATCATTCAGCAGCCTTAAAGACCTTTCAACAAACCAGCTCTTTTCAATCTCTAATTGCAACATATCAAACAGACATTCCGAATTAGAGTCATATTAACAAGCATCTTACAGCAGAGATAATTTTTCATTGATAAACTGTATTAACACAACAATATGTAGTGCTGCCAGTCCTTCATGGAGTCTTATGTCTCTGTGGGTCCCATTATCTGTCTCTCTCTTTCTCAAATTCCATACTCAAGCATTCTCATTCATGTAACTTCAATCATGTCCCTTCACATTATCTGCCAAAAATGATCTTATTGTCACATCTCCATCACCAGACATATGCAACTTAACCCACTTATCACCACATTGTGTCCTCTCATCAACAGTGCTGTCCCTCCCTTACAGGTCCAGAACCATTTCACACATAATTAAGCGATGTAATTTTCCATTCCTACATTCTGGTATGGTTTTTCAGCCAATTATTTATTCAAAACTATTATGCAGAGTGGTGCTTAGTCAGAGACAGAGGCAGCCTTGCACTGAAATAAAAGCAAAATACTGCGGATGCTGGAAATCTGAAACAAAAACAAGAAATGCTGGATTTACTCAGCAGGTCTGGCAGCATCTGTGGAAAGAGAAGCAGAGTTAACGTTTCGGGTCAGTGACCCTTCTTCGGAACCCTTGCACTGAATCCTTTCAAGTCCTCGCTAAACAAAGATTACATGGTTAAATTAGTTTGCCTGATTAATAGATGGAGAGGATTTTCTGCTGTATTAAGAAATGAGGCAGAAAAAGAAATATTGAGTCAATGTGCAAGAGGTCATGAGACAACAAATTACTGACTTCACTGATTATGCAGTGAAGCACAATAAACGATTACCTGATAAAAAGAAAAGCTTGCTTAAAGGCACAAAATATCACTGCACAAATCCTTCTCGTGTGTCTTTATTTGATTTCCAGTTTGTTTAAATGGCCGAGATTGCAAGAGTTCCAGCCTCCCCAAATCCACAGCTTCCTTGGTGCACTTGGTGCATTTCTCAGTGAGCTGTGATACTCTACCAACTCCCTTAACTTGTTAATGCCTTGAATCCGACTCTCCCAGCCTGCTACTGCTTCCCATCCAGATCTCCACCCTGAATTGCTCAACCCGAAAGCTATGTTCCACTCTCAATATTGCCTCCATTTGAATCACCTAGGCCTACACTTCAGTGTCAGTAACCTGGGAACTCTGCACCATTGGAAGTGAATCCTTTTAGATGAGATGCTAAACCAAAGTCCTGTCTGCCCTTTCACACAGAGGCAAAAGATCCTGAGAGCAGCAGAGTTCTCCGCGATGGACTGGCCAATATTTGAAGTTACGATGAAGTCATCAAAATGGCTTCAGAGAAAATGTAGTGCACACAGTAATTTTAGAAACATACTTTTCCTCCCAATTTTCCCATTGAGCCTGTTAGCTCAAATGGCTAGATGGCTAGTGTGGGGTTCAGAATAAAACCAACAGCACGGTTTCAATTCCTGCTCTGGCTAAGGTAGACTTGGGGACCTGCCTCTTCGTCCTGCCCCTGTTGGCGGAGTATGGATGTTTGGCTGACACAACCAAAATAGAAGGCGGCTCTAGCTCCTTGCTAGGATATGTTTCTGCACATTCTGAGCTAACTTTTAACTCATATACTGCCAACCTTAGCTGGGACCAACTGACTTGGCACAGAATGTCCATCAAGTCTGGCCCCTACAACTGCCAATTCTTTTGGAAGTGTTGTTCGTCTCCAATCCACTATGACCTGTAAACCAAGCAAATTTGAATCTCAAGCACGCAAGTATAATTACAGGGTATTAAAAAGCATAAAATGCACCACAAAAGTCTATAGTGTAGGAAAAATGCTGTCATGAGAATAGCCAACAAAGCAATGTTATTTTGAAGTTTCCAGAGCAAGCTGCCTTTTTATACAGGATCTGTATTCAATTGACACATTGCCCTAAACATTTTTGGAGGTGAGATAATGCACCTTCACTGGTCTTGTAGCCGCTCTTGATCCCGGCTGAGTATTTTCTTTTAAATTTAGTGATGTTTTATTTTGCCTTTTATCCTGGTCCTCTTGTCCCAGATCACTGGCAGGTAGAGAGGTCAAGAAGGTGAATTGCTCCAGGCTTCTGCTGCACTTGTTCGGAATTGTAAACGGACAGCTTTACTGCATTCCCCTCGCAATGACTTCATGACTAGGTATTGAAGTCTACAGTCTCCATTCTTGGTATTACTGCAAGGGAACTTCTGCAAAAAAATGGTTGTTCTCATGCCATCATTGACCATTTGTTTTAATACATGAATAAACAATGAGTGAGAGATATCAGAAAGTCTTACAAAGAGTACTAATATGGCCGGAATTTTATGGAGCTATTTGGAACAAGTTCGGAAGTGGGGGAGGGGTGTAAAATCGGAATGGAAGGGTCTGACGTCTTCACGTCATTTCCGCATTTTACCCACGGCGGCTGACATGGAGGGTGGACTTCACATAACAACACAGCGGGAAGGCAATTAGGGTACTTAACAGGCTAAATGACTGCAATTTTATGGCACATTTAGAATTTTACTAACAGCACAGAGGAACCACAGGGTTTCAGAGCCTCGCCTGGTTAAAGGAGGCAGCAAGCAAGCGAAAGCTCAGTGCTGGCTCCCTCTGGCAGCCATCGAGCGAGCCAGCTTGCCGTGCCAGGGATGGTGAAGCCCCGGAAACCAAAGGCACGAGGGGAAAAAAGGTAACAGCACCATGGGGGTGTGCTGCCAGCATGGCACTTGCTCAAAAGAAGCGAGTGAGGGAAGGTTGTTGGGGGGCTGCTGTCTGGGTAGAAGGCCTTGCACAAGGAGTTAGTCCACCTGCCATGGCCTCATCCAGCCAGGCCTCGGGGCCCCTATTGAGGAGGAGGAGCAGCTGAGAGGGAGGGAGTCCCATGCACTGGCAGCAGGACATCAGCAACCTCAGGACTAACCTTAGGTTGGGGATGCCAGAGAAGGGTGCAGAGGGCCACAAGTTGTCTCCTGCGCACAGAAGAGGCTACCTTATAAGAGCAGATTTCTGAGCATCAGTGTCTCCAAAGACCGCCTCTTCAGGGAAGCTGTCACTGATCTGTGCGCGTGCTGCAGGATGAGCTGAGACCCATTGGGGTTGGTGGACACACACTGCCAGTGGCGCTGGCGACCTTGGCCCTATTCAAGAGGGCGAGCAACTACGTGCACTACTGCACCAATCCAGACAGGCAGGCGGTGAGGTCCATTGGGGTCGAGGCCATCACTGGATTCCCTAGATGTAAGGTATTACTGAGTGCATGCATGCAGCCATCAAGGTTCCCACAGACTAGCCAGTGGCCTTCATCAAAAGGAAGGGCTTCCACTCGCTTAATTAAGATCTGCGACCACCAGAAACAGACCTTTCAGGTCTGTGCACGGTCCTCGGGAAGCAGCCACAATGCCTACATACTTCGGCAGTCCCACATGCCACAGCTTTTCCAGCCCCAGCCCGTGCACCTTCAGGGATGGATACTGGGAGACAAGGGCTATCCACTGAAGATATGGCTATTTACACCTGTGAGGAACCCATGCACTGATGCAGAGGAGAGGTACAACATCTGCCACGGGCAACCTAAGTGACCATCAGCTAGGCTATAGGTCGTCTGAAGATGCAATTCAGGTGCCTAGATCGATCCAGTGGAGCCCTTCACTATGACCCAGCAAGGGTCTTGCGTATCATGGTAGTCTGCTGTGCTCTAACCAATCTGGGGCAGTAGACAGGAGTGAGGAGTTCAACAATGAAGATCTCGTGGATTGTGAACCCTCCTCCAACAATGAGAATGTGGCAAAGGCTGCAGACCAGGTGATGCATGAAAAAGAACCCCATGGACCACAGGCAATGAGATATGCACAAGGGAGGCACGGTACGTGCTTATACATAGATGTTTCTTATGATCCTTACTACACTTTGGAAGCATACTGTCATGCAGACGTCCACCTGCCAAGAATGAGGCATATTAATTTTGTCATATGAACATTAATTTTAAACTGTTGCTAGAGTGAAGAAATGACTTGTTAAAGAGATCACCAGACATTTGCATACTAAGAAACGCTGCTTGTGGAGACAAAGGACTATTCCCTGCTCCAATTGACCCAAATGGATTTTGATCACCAGACATTGAAGGTGTAAGGAAGTGCATGCCAGGAACTGATAAGATAATACAATAGACAAACGCAGAAGTGGTTAAGTCAGTTAGTCACATGACTGATCTGCTGGCCAACTTGGTTTTTGAAATTGTGCCACGCAGAAAGGAACAGAAAGAAGTTTGCAACTAAAAGTGTAACAAGGAAGCCTCTCTCCTGGCTGTCTCTCTCTTGCTTTCTACCACGCCATTGGACCCATGGAAGACACATAAACATCAAGAGAGAAAGACTCCTATATCAAAACCAGTTGAAGCGTGAACTGGGCCCCAAAGAACAGCAGGTCTTACCGGCAACCAAAGACTCCACAGTGAACTCAAAGGACAGTAAATAACCAACAGATACTGCCTCAAACTTTTCACCTTTATTCTTTCTACTTTTTCTGTCGCTATCTGCATGTATATTTATTGCGTATGCATGTTAGTGTGGTTGCGTCGCATATTCGTAGTCGTAAACTGGATTAGAGTTTAAGATTAATAAACTTCCACCTTTCTTGTTTAAATCTAATGAAACCTGTCTGAATTCTCCTTACAATTGGAGCAGTGAACAAGGATTCACTGAGGGGGAGCTAAAAACTTGGTGTTTTAAAATTACACCCTGTTACGGTTCAACTAGGCAAAGGCTCAGAGGGAACCCTAGACCCCTTCTCACCTGGTCATAACAATACCAATAAAACCTTACTTTTATGCAGCCCTGTTGTCACTACCTTCATTTTGCACTCTGTTGCCCAGTGCCCAGGTGCGCATCGCACATTGACAATGCTGAAGTGTTGACCACACGCGGCTTACCTCATTGCTTCCAGCCCATTGAGGGAGCCAGGCTATAAATGAAGTTCCAAAGGGCAGCAAGAATTGGAAGGAGATGTAGCAACAATACATTAACCCCTCATTTGATGGCACAACATACACAAGGCTTAACATCTACATACTATTTTTCGCCCATTAACCCCAAGTGAAGTTAGGTGCTTTTAAATCTCTTATGTGTGCTTCTGCATGGTGCTCCCCCTACGCTTGCAGCTGAGGTGGAGGCAGGATGCTGACTTTGCTGCCGCTTGGCTTGGGATGACCTTGGTGGTCGTCCTCTGGCTGCCTGCGGCCCGGCACGCTGAGGGGCTCCATGCAGGACCCAACTATGTTGTTGCGGCTACTTGAGGCACTGGTGTCACTGGTAGAGGGGCTGAGGAGCCACTGTCCACACCAGGAGCACCCTGAGAGGAGCTCCAAGATGCAGAAGGTATTCCTCCTCCCTTGCAAGGCACACATACTTCCTTGCTGACCTGAGAAGTACGAGGACGTGGTGGAGACTCCAGGCACTTCATCTCCCTCTCAGCTCGCCACTGCGGAAAACAGCTCATGGACAAGGAGATGGCATACAGGTCCGTGCGCATCTCCAGTGTCCACTTAGTAGTCTGTTAGATAAGATTTTCCATCAGGGTTGCCAATCATCTGCTCATGGCTGTGCAAAGCCTCCAGCAGCTCTGCCAGATTTTCCCTTACTTCTCTTTGCAGCTGCAGCAGTTGTTGTGTTGACGACAACTTCAGAGGCACGTCATCAGCATGGCCTCCCACACTCCTGCCACTGTGGCCACAGCTGTCACAGCTTCCGTCAGCTGCTCAACCGCGTCCATGCTGTGCTCATCAGATTGTGTGTCCCAAATCCAAGAGCAAACGGATACCCACAGACTTAAGAGTATCTGTACTAGTGGAGGGGAATGATGTGATGGTGCACACCTTGAGGCTCCCTCCTTCTCCTCAGAGGCGGCCAGCTGGCCCCTGGTCTCTCCAGCTGATGGCTCCTTGGCATGACCCTGACTTTGGTGAGACATCAGATACAATGAAGGGTTAAGGGCTTCCCATTGCGTCATTTCAATTATCCCTACTATGGAGCTCCATATTCTCAGTGGTGGACACATGAGCATAATTGTCACGCGAGTGTCAGATGCACCCTTGTGCCCCTGCACGCGTTCACTCACTCTCTTACGTGGACAATCTTGGTTCACCATCAGTGATAGAGTGGCCACCTTGCTGTCCTGCCATTTCCAAGGCCTGCTCCTCCATGAAGGTCAGGATGCACAGACATGGCACCCCCTCCTTGGCCCTTTCCTTTATGTTACATGCTGTCTTCTGCTACAAGTACAAAAATGAACACCGTTAGTTTCCCCACAGAGAGAAGCACAACACCTCAGCTGGTAGCAGGCCAGCAGTCCATGATGGGGGAAAATGATGGGGTTCAGAAATGACATCTGGGCACCTCTTACTGAGATGCTGCCATGCCTAAGGCAGCATATCCTACTTCCCAACCCCATTGTCACTGACTGGATGGTCACTCCTACTGCACCAAACGCACCCTCTTGCCGTGCCACATGCAAGACCCAAAGGGAAAAGAGGTATGCGCCCTCACCTTGGCAAAATGAATAAGATCATTGACGAGCTTGCGGCACTGGATCCAGCTTCTTGGGGGGAACCCACAGCTGCTGACCTCTTCTGCGATCTCCTACCAGGTCAAGCAGGCCTCCAGTCTCTGGGGAAGAGGAATTCCCACCTTGCCCTTGCAGCCTGGAGGACAGCCTGCAGAAGGCATCGCTGAAACATGAGATCACTTGGGGACTTTCATCTGCCGTTGTGGCTACAGGTTTCCGTTCAGTTCTCTGATCACCTGAAAGGCATGCCATAGCTCCTGGAAGGAAGGCAAGAGCTCCTGGAAGGCAGTCAGCAGTGAAGGCAGGGCTAGCAGCCCTATAAATATGGTACCAGCACCTGCCGTGGCATCAGCTGACACAGCCTCCGCCACCTCACTTCCTGCCTCTCCACTGTGATTGGTGGCCCCCGTGCCTCTCCAGTATTAATTGGCCAGTCGACATAAGATCACGTGCAGCCTGCAAACCCCAAACGGAAGTGGTACCCGCTTCCAGTCCTGATGTCAGGACCTGCGGCCTAGCCACAAAATTCAACCCGATGTGTGTTGTTAACTTTTGAGCAAAGCTCCTTTTTTTGATTGCTTTTAACAGTCAGATCCTTTGATATAAAGTGGACTTTTATCAGCATTGAGCCCAATGTTTTTCTTTAAAGAGTGCACAAAACTAGAGAATGCACTGAGACTCACCAAGGGCACTGGAAAGAATTTCAATTACAGAGCCAGACTTAGGGAGTGCATTGCGTTTGAGACTCAACTTCAGTGCAAAGCTCAGACTGCACCAGGCTAGTGTACAATTGTGCAAAGCTTTCTGAATGTGCTGTTAGAGATTCAATTATAGTGCAAGGCTCACAGAGTGAAGTGTATCTAAGACTCAATTCTACTGAAAGGAGAACACTTGGACTTAGACAATGTCTTACACAATGTAAGCATCCCATTGTGCTTCACAGGGGAGTTATCAGACAAAATTTGACAGAGCCACATGAGAAGATTGTAGGACAGGTGACCAAAAGCTTAGTTAAAGACATATGTTTTAAGGAGGACTTAAAGAGCGAGGTAGAGAGGTTTAGCAAGGGAATTTCAGAGCTTATTAATTGGGCAAAGAAAATCAGCGATGCATAAGAAGCCAGAATAGGAGGACTGCAGAGTCCTCAGAGAGCTGTCGGGATGGAGGATTTAACAGAAATAATGACAAGCCTCTGTAAAAAGAGGTACCTCCTAGCATCCAACGAATCCAAGCTGCCCCATCATATACTTTGGTTCTCCTTAACCTAGATAGCTCAAATAATCTATTCACTTGGAATAAATCTAATCCTTTGAAGACTTCAATCATATCTCTTTGAAATCTTTGCTTTTTCACGGTGAAAAACCCTAGCTCTCTTAGTCTGTCCAGGTAACTAAGAGCTCTAAAGCTAGTTATCAATCCAATGGCATCCTCTGAGCTTTTCCAATATCTGCATCTCCACTGGACACAGTATTCTAGATATCACTACAAGGAAAGGATAGTGTTTCTCTTCTTATATTTAAGTGGCAATACATCCAGACACCCTATATGCTTTTACTGCTCATGGCTAGTCAATGCTTCAGGCGTTAAAATCTCCAGGACCATCCCCTGCTCACCAGCATTGAGCACACAACACTGCATGGTGTATGCATGAAAACAGAAAGAACTTGCATTTGCACAGCACCTTTCACATCCTCAGGATGTCCAAAGTGTTCCACAGTATTTCTGAAGTGTAGGGTCCATTATTATGTAGGTAAACACATCAGCCAATTTACAGACAGCAAAGTCCCACAAACAGTCATAAGATGATTGACCCAATAATGTTTTAGTGTTACTTGAAAGACGTGTGTTGGACCACAACACCAGCATCACTTTAATGCTCTTCTTTGAATAACATGGGATCTTTTACAACCACCAAGAGAAGGCCTTGGTTTAAACTGTCTTCTGAAAGACAGCATCTTCAATAGTGCCGAACTCACTCAGCACTGCAATGAAGTGTCAGTCTAGATTATGTGCTCAAGTGTCTGGAGTGGATTCAACCCCATGAACCTTCTGATTCAGAGGGAAAAGTGCTACCACTGAGCCAAGGTTGACACATGCTTGGAGTTGCCTCTACTCAAGTGCATCAAGTTGCGTCTCCATTAACAGACATATTCCAGACAAGGGCCCATTTCCCCATCATATCTAGATATAATTGCAATCTATTCAGTTGATCTAAGATCCTGAACACCTGCACATACATTTGTGTCACCTGCAAAGCTGCTGATTATTCCCCCACTACCTAATAAAGATGATAAAGAAACATGGCCTTAACACTGATCCCTGTAGTACTCAACAAATGATTGTTCTCCGTGTAGAACCTATATAAATTAAAAACTCCCTTGTCTACAGGAACACAACCAGTTCCTTACCCAACCCAAAATCTGCTGAACTATCCCATAAAACTCAAACAGCCTTCGCAACCTTTTGCGTGGCACTGTCAGAGTCCATTTGAAAGTCTAGGTACACAATGCCAAAGATCCCATGCTATTGATGCTTCCAACATTCATTAACCTTATAACTTCCTCGAAACATTCAACCAATAGTTTCTCTTCATGTAAGTAAGTTTCCTCCCTCTTTCAGTTCCCTGAATTACCCTGTGGCACCCACTTTTCACAGAACCCATGAAGCGCAGAAAACTCTTGCAGCAGAAGTTGCTGACAATACAAGAACCAAGTGATCAAAGGCTTATGTGAACACTATAGAGAATTGCTGCCTCACATACAGCAAAAAACCTGTGCAGCATCTGGGAATGATAGGATACAAAGCAGCTAACTTCCTTGAGCTAATCCCAGTGGAAGATGTAGAAACTGCACTGTGAGGAAAACCACATTGAAAAATTAAATTATATTTCATAAATACTCAACATTTAGCATTAACTTTAATTTGCATTTCATAAGGAACCTGTGATTCACAAGCTCCATTAAACTCTTTTAGCTCCAAGCCATTGACTGGGTTCAGTTTTAAATTTCACGTGAATGAAATACATTATATATGAGCGGGAGATAACAATTAATCAGTAAACATGGAAAAATTGCAAATTCTTGAGAAATATCACGTTTCGTGCATTGTGTTCTATTTCAGCTCAATTGCAGGCTGGACATTTCCTCCTCTCCTGCTATTCTCCTTGGTCCAGTCGCTTCCCAACTACATCCCCCACCTCAATGAATTTTGCGCTCGTTGAGTTCTTCTTCCATTGCCTTTGCCTCTGGGCTCACTTCTTTGACCAGGAGTCGGTCAGGTGACGAAGGACTCTCTCCCCTGGGGTGATTCACACAACATTCCAGGATATGGGAACGATTGTTATGATGGTGCCTGAATGTGTCCCATTCTGCTAATGGGGTGCTAGGTCACATCTATTGCCTTAGTCTTGGCTGTGGAGTCAGTCTGTCTGCAAAAGTCTTTGTTTGCTCTATTCCTGCAGTTAGGAGTTGTTAGCATGGAATAGTTTGTTTTCCATTTCAATGTTTTCCCCAAAGCTAATTCAGACGTGGATAATGGGTTTAATCTTCAACAGACAAACATGTTTATTGACAGTACAGGAGGGGTCATTTGACCTCTATTCCATCTTGCCTGTAGCAAAATGAGTTCATTTTTCTGTAGTTCAGTTCAACAGTTGACTTTTATTTCATAATTCATTGCTGTTACCTCCATGAACGTGACTAAAGTTGATCACCTCCTGCTCTTCCAAAGCTATCGACTTCTACTAAGGTATGGTTCCATAGGTTATTCTTCAAGTATAACCCGAAACATTGAGTATTGGCAGACTACTTGTCAACAGAGGGAGTCACTGCCTTACCTGAACCTGTCCTCATGTGACATGCCATACACCTGCACTTTACATCAATAGAGTCATAGAGTTATACAGCACAGAAACAGGCCCTTCGGCCCATTGTGTCCGTGCCGGCCATCAAGCACCTATCTACTCTTATCCCATTTTCCAGCACTTGGTCTGCAGCCTTGTATGCGATGGCATTTCAAGTGCTCATCTAAATACTTCTTAAATGTCGTGAGGTTCCTGCCTCTATCACCTCTTCAGGCAGTGTGTTCCAGATTCCAACCACCTTCTGGGTGAAAACATTTTTCCTCAAATCCTTAAATCTATGCCCCTGGATATTGACACCTCTGCTAAGAGAAAAAGTTTCTTCCTATCTACCCTATCTATGCCCCTCATAATTTTGTATACCTCAATCAGGTCCCCCCTCAGCCTTCTCTGCTCTAAGGAAAATAACCCTAGCCTATCCAGTCTCTCTTCATAGCAGAAATGCTCCAGCCCAGGCAACATCCTGGTGAATGTCCTCTGCACCCTCTCCAATGCAATCACATCCTTCCTATAGTGTGGTGACCAGAACTGTACACAGTACTCCAGCTGTGGCTTAACTAGCTTTTCATACAGCTCCATCATAACCTCCCTTCTCTTGTATTCTATGCCTTGGCTAATAAAGGCAGGTATCCCATATGCCTTCCTAACCACCTTATCTACCTGTGCTGCTGCCTTCAGTGATCTATGGACAAGTACACCAAGGTACCCTCTGAAACTCTGTACTTCCTAGGGTCCTACCATCCATTGTATATTCCCTTACCTTGTTAGTCCTCCCAAAATGCATCACCTCACACTTCTCAGGATTAAATTCCATTTGCCACTGCTCTGCCCATTTTACCAGCCCATCTATATCGTCCTGTAATCTAAGGCTTTCCTCCTCACTATTTACAGCACCAGCAATTTTCATGTCATCTGTGAACTGACTGATCATACCTCCTTTCACGTCAAAATCATTCATGCACACTACAAACAACAAGGGTCCCAGAGCTGATCCCTGCAGTACACCACTGGTCACAGAGTTCCAATCGCAAAAACAACCCTCAAACATCACCCTCTGTCTCCTGCCACGAAGCCAATTTTGGATCCAATTTGCCAAATTGCCCTGGATCCCATGGGCTCTTACCTTCTTAACCAATCTCTCATGTGAGACCTTATCAAAAGCCTTACTGAAGTCCATGTAGATTACATTAAATGCTTTACCCTCATCTATACATTGTCATGGTCCTGTAGTTTTTTTTCAGAATATGCAGTTTGCCTTTAAGGTTTGCAGAGGATCAGTATTGCTTTAAGAGCCAGCAAGCCCACGAGTTATAGGAAGGTGCATTTTCATTGCCTTAGAAACAGCCATTTGGAGACTGCGATTAAAAGGGTACATTCTTGTTACCATAGAAACAGCCACTGGGAGTGAGTCTCATGCGATACATTTGTTACAATTCAGTTTTGAACTGGCTTTTAGTTGAAGACAGTTTGTTCTAACAGATAGAGACACAGAAGACACAGCTGGTGTTGGCATCTGAAGAAATAGCTCTCAAGCATTTAAACTGAAGGAATAGGATTTTAGTCTGTTTAATTATTATCTCTCAAAATTCTAAAAAAAAGTCAAGCCAAAACAGAGATCTCTGGTAATTGAAATTGAAGAAAGGGAAGTTAGACTGCGACAATCTTTTATCCCTCAAAAACTCCAAAGTCAGCTTGATTCCACTGAAAGAGTTTGCAAGTTGTTAATTGTTGAAATTCGCTGGAGAAGGAAAGCAACATTCCGTGAGGACTTCAAGCAACATTGGACTGTAAGTTTGCAAGGACTCTAATTTTTTCTATTTTAAATGTTGTTTATATCTTCATAGTGTTCAAGAATTTAGTTCTTCTAATTAAAGAGTTAATTTGTTGATTTAAAGACACCTGCTTTGGTTAGCCTCATTCGGGTGTTAATAAATGGTACAATTTGGCTGGGTCTTTCTTTAATTTGGAAAGTTTAAATGATATGGTAGCCGATCTGTGGAGCGATGGGGTTGAATTAATAGTGCGTTGGTCCCACCACAATCAGAATTGTATATTTTGATTGGGGGCTTTGACAGGAGCAGTCGGTCATAACAACATCTAGTCACCTCCTCGAAAAATTCAGTCAGATTTGTTAGACATGATCTCCCCTTGACAAAGTCATGCTGACTATCCTTGATTAATCCCTGCCTATCCAAGTGGAGATTAATCCTGTCCCTCAGAATTTTTTCCAATAGTTTCCCTACCACTGATGTTAGACTCACCAGCCTGTAATTATCTGGTTTATCCCTGCTACCCTTCTTGAATAATGGCACCACAATCGCTTTCCTCCAGTCTTCTGGCACCTCTCCTGCAGCCAGAGAGGATTTGAAAATTTGTGTCAGAGCCCCTGCTATCTCCTCCCTTGCCTCACATAACAGCCTTGGATACATCTCATCTGGGCCTATGGATTTATCCACTTTTAAGCCTGCTTAAACTGCTAATACCGCTTCCCTTTCAATGCTAATTTGTTCGAGTATATCACAATCCACGCTGCCCCCCCCAACCCTAACCCTAACGTTATCTCTATGTCTACATCGTCCTTCTCCACAGTGAACCTGGCTGGCTTCCCTCTCATTCACTGATAGGTGCAGAGATCAGATGGAGCATCCCAACTGCTTCCACAGCTGAGACTAACTCATTAAGCAGAGGCTGGAGACAGAAGCTGAAATTTTCTGGTCTTGGCAGCTCAGATTTACACCACCTCTACCATGATGAGCCATTGGAGGAAAAACCTTTACGTAATAAGGGTTAGACGCCCTTTATTTTCATCTCTTTTCCGGTCTCCGCATCAAATCAAGCACTCTGCTCCCAGGCTTCCAGTGAGTTTATTTAGCATCCATTTCTGACTAGCACAAAGTGCAAGTCCACATGTTACCATTCTGTGACTTAACTGGACTGCTCAGTCCTATTTCTAGTTAATCCAGCTCCCCCACAATGTTACTACCCACAATCCAGTGTAGCCCTCAATCATAATAACCAAAAGGTACCAGCTTCAATGCAGACCCTGCACTCAGCTAGCTGCTTTCTCCCAGTGCAGTAGTTGGGGTGCTACCATTGACCTTAGGACTCATGCACAATGGAGGGAAGGAAATCAGTGTGCATTTCCACTCTTAATCAGGTGATGAAGACTGGTTACTTTTGTAAGGATGAGTGAACATCCAAGGAACCATACACCAGGGTCAAAATCCTGTAACTCCCTTCCTAACAGCACTGTGGGAGCCCCACATGGACGGCAGCAGTTCAAGAAGGCGCTCATCTTCTCGAGGGCAATTAGGGATGAGAAATAATGCTGGCCTTGCCACATCCCATGAATAAATATAAAAAAGAAAGGCTTAGAGGCTGATATGGTCTGATCAAGAAGGGTGGGGGTAGGCTGATGTGGAACATAAACACCGGCATAGACAATTGGGCCGAACAGCTGTCTTTTGTGCAGTAAATTCTATTTCAACTTCAGGAGGGGAGAAAAGTGAAGCAAGAAAAAAAATGAAAGTTACTACCTCACCATTGGCCCAGTTCATTGACTAAATCAATGTACACAAATTAGCAGAACATGGAGTTCGCAGGTTGGCAAGCTCCAAATTTCTTCCATGGTGCTAGTGGGGCAAAGGACCTGTCAATGGATGTCATGGAAGGTTCAGGCACAGTTTCAGTGGAGGCTTGCTTGCAGAGCTTGCCTTCTTGCCCTCTCAGCTGTGTGCTCCAGAGAGACCCAAAGAGGGGAGAGAAATACATTATAATGCGGGACAATAAATGAAATAAGTAAAAAGAAAAGAAACTCCAATTTCAACCTCTCACCAGCATAGACCTATATTTAGGTTACAATAAACTACTCTCCAGACAGCAGTGACCTAGATTCCTCTTTACTCTGCGAGCTTAGTTATTTTGTTTGACCGTCATACTGTCAGAATCATAGAGGTGGTACAGCACAGAAGGAGGCCATCCACCCCATCATGTCTGCGCAAGCTCTCCAAAAGAACAACTTAACGAGTATGCCACTCCCCTGCCTTCTTCCTGTAGCCCTGCACATTCTTCCTTTTCAGATAACAAACTAATTCGCTCTTGACTTCACTGTAACCCCTCCCATGACCAAACGTCCTTCACTTTCCCCTCCAGTAACTGAATGCTCATCTCTGAAACCTCTCTGTACCCAAAGAAATGAACATCTTTTTCAGTATACCGTCCTATGACCAAATATCCTTCTCTGCACCCATCCAATAATTGAACATCATTTTCAGGGACCCCTGCAAAAACTGACTATCCTCCTCTGTATCACCTCCAATAATTGAATATCCATCTCTGCACCCCAATAACAATGTCCTTTTCTCTACCACCTCCAATAATTGAACATCCTTCTCTGTAACCCCTCCAAAAAGCAAATATCCTTCTCTGTAAGCCCTGCATTAACTTATATTGTTCTCTGTTCATCCTTCAATAACTGAAAGTCCTTAATTGTACTCCACGAAAGGTAAACTCTTTTCTGTACCCCAATAACTGTATATGCTTATCTGAACACCCTCCAATAACAGAATATAATTCCCTTTAAATCTTCCAATAAATGAATATCCTTCTCTTAACAAAAATAACTGAATATGCTTCTCTGTGTGCCCTTACATATAACTGAATATCCATCTCTGCACTCCCTGCAATAACTGAATATCCTTCTCTGTACCCTCAATATCTGAATATCCTCTCTGTACCCCATACAGGGGCGGTGCAGTGGTTAGCACCGCAGTCACAGCTCCAGCGACCCGGGTTCAATTCTGGGTACTGCCTGTGTGGAGTTTGCAAGTTCTCCCTGTGTCTGCATGGGTTTCCTCCGGGTGCTCCGGTTTCCTCCCACAAGCCAAAGACTTGCAGGTTGATAGGTAAATTGGCCATTAGCAATTGCCCATAGTATAGATAGGTGGTAGGGAAATATAGGGACAGGTGGGGATGTGGTAGGAATATGGAATTAGTGTAGGATTAGTATAAATGGGTGGTTGATGGTCGGCACAGACTCGGTGGGCCGAAGGGCCTGTTTCAGTGCTGTATCTCTAAACTAAACTAAACAATCACTAAATATCCTTCAATGTGCCCAAACAACAGAAAATCCTTCTCCCAACCCACTCCAACTACTGAATATCTCTCCCTGTACCTCAACAACTGAACAACCCTCCCTGCACCCCCTCCAACAATCGAATATCCCTCTTCGCAATCACTCCAATAACTGAACATCCCTCTCCGTACCCCTCCAATAACCAAACAACCCTCTCCGCACCCCTCCAATAACTGAATATCCCTCTCCATACCCCTCCAATAACCAAACAACCCTCTCCTTACCCCTCCAATAACTGAATATCCCTCTCCATAACTTAATATACCTCTGCACCCAACAACCAAATATCCCTCTCGGTACCCCAATAACAGAATATCTCTCACTGCACCCCCTCCAACAACTGAACATCCCTTTCTGCAACCCCTCCAAAAACAGATAATCCTTCCATGCAGCTCTCCAACAAATCAATATCCTTCTAGGAACACTAATAACTGAACTTCCAGCTCTGTATCTTCTCCAATAACTGGATATCCTTCTCTTTATACCTTTCAATAACTATATACTTCTCTATATCACAATAAATGAATATCCTGCTGTATCCACTCTAATAACTGAATCTCCTTCTCAGCACTGTCACAACTGAATATCCTTCTCTTTACCTTGATAACTAAATATACTCCACCATTTTCTGTTTTTGCTTCTAATTTCCAGCATCGGCAGTATTTTGCTTTTGTATAGTTAAGGATACTCAGTTATTGAATGGTGTACAGAGAACGATATTCAGTCAATGCAGGGGATACAGGGAAAGATATTCACCCCCTGGAGGGGGTACAGAGAAGAATACCCAGCCACGGGAGTCACCTGGGCACAGAAAAGGACACTTAGCAATTGGAAAGGCTACAGTGAAGGATACTCAGCCATTGGGATATAGAGAAATACACACAGCCATAAGAGATGGAGAATGGATAAAATGTGTGTTTTTTGTGCTCATTAAGAATTATTGCTGGAGATTGGAGCACATTCTATTCTATTTCAGTACTCAATGTCAGTATCAACAACTCCTAGGATAGCACGGGGTTAGATACAGAATAAAGCTCCCTCTACACTGTCCCATCAAACACTTCCAGGGCAGGTACAGCACGGGGGGGGTTAGATACAGAGTAAAGCTCCCTCTACACTGTCCCCATCAAACACTCCCAGGACAGGTACACCTGCTCCTGCACATAAAAAAAAACGGGGTTAGATACAGTATAAAGCTCATAGGAACATACTTACGGACATATGAATTAGGAGCAGAAGTAGGCCATTCGACCCCTCGAGACTGCTCTGCCATTCAATAAGATCGTGGCTGATCTGATGGTGCCTCGAATTCCATACTGCCGTCAACCCCCGAAAACCTTTGATTCCTTTGCCTAACAAGAATCTATCTACCTCTGCCTTAAAAATATTCAATGTCCCTGCCTCCACCACCTCCTGAGGCAGAGAGTTCCAAAGTCGCACAACCCTCTGAGAGAAAAAGTTTCTCCTCAACTCTGTCCTAAAATCCTAGTTCCTGGATTTACCCACAAGAGGAAATATCCTTTCCACATTCACCTTATCAAGACCGTTCAGGATCTTACATATTTCAACTAAGTCTCCCCTCACTCCTCTAAACTCCAGTGAAAACTAGCCCAGTCTATCCAACCTTTCCTCATAAGACAACCTGCTCATTTCAGGTATCAATCGAGTAAACCCCCTCTGAACCGCCTCCAACACATTTACACCCTTCTTTAATTATGAAGACCAAAACTACACACAGTGTTCGAGATGTGGTCTCACCAATGCCCTGTATAACTGAAGCATAACATCCTTAATTTTATTCTCAATTCCTCTCGTTATAAAGGACTACAATCCATGAAGCCTTCTTTATGACTTGCTGTACCTGCATACTAACTAACAGTGACTCCTGCACTAGAACACCTAGATCCCTCTGCAATTCTGTAAACATTCCCCGTTTAAGTAATGCTCTGCTTTTTTATTCTTCCTGCCAAAGTGAACAACTTCACATTTTCCCATATTATACTCCAACTGCCAGATTTTTGCCCACTCACTCAACCTACCTGTATCGGTCTGAATTCTCCTTACGTCCTCTTCACAACATACTGTCCTACCTATCTTTGCGTCATCTGAATATTTAGCTACCATGACATCGCTCCCCTCATCTAAGCCACTGTTATAAATTGTAAAAAGTTGAGGCCCCAGCACAGACCCCTGCGGAACTCCACTCATCACATCCTGCCAATCAGAGAAGGACCCATTTATGCTTACTCTCTGTTTTCTGCCAGCCAGCAATCTTCTATCCATGCTAATATGTTACCCCCTACACCATGAGCTCCTACTTTGCGCAATAACCTTTTAAGTGGCACCTTGTCAAATGCCTTCTGGAAATCCAAGTACAGTACATCAAAAGGCTCCTCTTTATCCACAGCGCATGTTACTCTGTCAAAGAACTCCAATAAATTGGTTAAACATGATTTCCCTTTCACAAAACCATGCTGACTATTCCCGATTATCTTGTGTTTTTCTAAGTGCCCAGCTATAGCCTCCTTAATGATCGATTCTAACGCCTTCCCCACGACAAAACGTCAAGCTAACTGGCCTATAGTTACCTGTTTCCTGCCTCCCCCACTTCTTGAATAGCGGGGTTATATTTGCTACTTTCCAGTCTGATGGAACCTTTCCAGAATCTAGAAAATTTTGAAAAATTAACACCAACGCATCTACTACCTCATTAGCCACCACTTTTAAGACCCTAGGATGAAGTCCATCAGGACCCAGGGACTTGTCAGTCCTCAGCTCCATCCGTTTGCTCAGTACTGCTTCCCTGGTGATTGTAATTTCACCAAGTTCCTCTCTTACTTCCACCTCTTGATTTACAGCTATTACTGGAATGTTTTCTGTATCCTCTACAGTGAAGACAGAAGAAAAATATTTGTTCATTTCATCATCCATTTCCTTATTATTTACTATTAACTCCCCATTCTCACTCTCTAGAGGATCAACACTCACTTTACTTACTCTTTTTCCTTTTTAAATACCTGTAGAAACTCTTGCTATCTGTTTTTACGTTTTCAGCTAGCTTCCTCTCATACTCTTATTTCTTTCTCCTGATTAACCTTTTAGTCATTCTCCGCCATTCTTTATATTCTGACCAATCATCTGACCTGCCACTATCTTTGCACAATTATATACTTTTTCCTTACTTCTTTAGTTAACCACGGATGGTGGGTCCTCCCCTTAGAATTTTTCTTTATTACAGGAATATACTTCTGAGTATTCTGAAATATCCCCTTAAATGTCTGCCACTGCTTCTCTATTGATCTATCTCCTAGACTAGTAACCCAGTTCAGCTTTCATGCCCACAAAGTATAAAATATTAGTCTTAGACCCACTCTCTTTTAAACTGGATGTAAAATTCAATCATATTGTGGTTCCTGCTACCTAGAAGTGCCTTCACTCTGAGGTCATTAATTAATCCTGTCACATTACACAATACCAAGTCTAATATAACCTGTTCACTCTACACTGTCCTGTCAAACACTGGCATGGAAGGTACAGCTTTCTCTCTACTCTGCTTCAACATGTCTTAGTCCTGACCTCCGTCCGATGAGCACACTGAAGGCCAGCTGAAATGGATATAATTAGAATCTGAGCAAATAAAAGTGGCGCTCTCACTCAACTTTCAGCAGTAATTTTGAGAGAAGCTGAATTCAATGAAGTTTGGAGGGCACCTCAAGAACCAGAAACAGTTTTAAAAAAATTTGGAGCACAGCGTTTAAAAGAAGAATAAAAAGTTTCCAAAATCTCCTATTGAAAAGATTGTGCTGGGCGCGCTGTGTGCCACTACTTTGGATAGCTCGGGTACAATTGATAACAGCCCAGGAAGCTCTGAGGTTTTACCATAATTACCAACCCCTCTTTCTCTCAGATAATAATCCTCTTTACAGACGCTCAACTAATGTGCAGTAACTATAGCAGTTGCCGACCAAACAGTGGCGAATGCTGCTCATTAGCTGTGTTCACTATCCCCTTTTTAACATCAGTACTGTGTATCTAATGAACTTACCAACCGTTCGGCATGAAGGTCCAAGAGTGAAGGTCTTAATGTGGGCAAGCGTGCAGCACAAAGTATTGATTTCACAGGGTGTGCAATATAAATATATTATCGGTGGGCAAGGGTTAGAAGTAGGGTTTGTTATGAAGAAATTGCAGAGATGATCAGCACAAAGCAGACTGTAAAAAGGCGATTGTAGCCTTGTTGTAAATATGCAGTCTGTTCTTTATAAATGTAAAACACAATTTTTTTTTTAAAGACACAAACTAAAAACACTGGTTTGCTCCAGCCAGCACTAAACTTCAAGCAAATGTGGTGAAATATTCCACCTATTAGTCCTCTGCCAGCAGGAATATTTGTAATTTATGCAATATGAGATAATTATACAATGCATGAGCTGTCAGCCTGCATTCTAAATGAGTCATCCCAGTTTATTCTCGTATACATTTCTGTAGTTGCATCAAGAGTAGTATCATGCAGGCCCCACCTGCTAATGCACTGCAATGCCCTGTTCGATAGCCTTATATGTGAGGTAAAGGTCTGCAAAGGAAATCCGACCAAGCCCGAATGCCGGACCCAGAAATGCGACCCCACCCGAACCATGCCGTTGGGTCCCATCGGTGTCGGGTCGGGTAGCCGGCCTTTACCGATGTACTGACGTAAAGGCCTGCTACCGGACCTGAGTCCGATGGGACCCGACATGTGTCGGGATCAGGTCGGGTCGCACTTCCGGGTCCGGCATTCGGGCTCGGTCGGGTTTCCTTTGCAGTTCTTTACCACCTGCCTAGAGTGAGGCACATCAAACTTTTCCATTTTATTTTTCTTCTGCTCTTTTCTGTCGCTATTTGCATGTGCGTATCGCGTTAGCATGCTAGTGTGCGGCGCAGTGTGTATCCATAGGTGTTAACCGAATTAGAGTTTTAAGTTTAAGTTTAATAAAATTTCACCTTTCTTCTTTAAACTTAAGAAAGCCTGTTTGTGCTCATTTCTTTGCCTTATAATTGGAAATCAGTGAACAAGGATTCACGAAGCGGGAGCTAAAAACAGTGTGTTTAAGAAAATAAAACCATGTTACAGTAAGACCAGGTGAAGCTGAAAGAGAGCCCTAGACCTCTTTCTCACCTGGACGTAACAGTAGCTTTGGAAGGGGCCCAGGAGCCAAGCACCCATATGCCCTTTCAGGAAATTTTCTTGAGTTAGACATGATATGTCTATGTGTTCATGTCGTAAAACAACATATCTGTCAGAATTGTTGGTGGTCGGAGCTCCCCGAACAACGTCAAAAAGCAAGAAAAATGCTGTGGGGTATAGCAGTGCAGTCAAGGATGCAGTGTAATCATGCAGTAGAGCAGTGTAGAGAAGAGATTCTTGTGAGGAACACAGGAGAAGGCACTTCAACTCGAGTACCAAACTTTTTATTCACAAGCAAAGGACTTGAGACATTACTAATTGGAAAATAAATTCCCAAAGATTGATTAAGAAAACTTCCGGTCTACATATTGCAACCACTTACCATGGCAATAGTGGAAACTGGACCGCTTAATTGGACAGTTTAGATTTGCATATTAAATCAAATGGCAGAACTAAACTTCTAATTGTTTGATAATTGCATCTATATCTAAAATGGAGGTCGTATGATACCAGATGAGAATATAATTTGGTATAACATTTTACATTTCTCCCCATTTATATTCAATCCATGTTTTAAGTTTCCAAATATATTCAAGTACTTCCTCCTTGAGACAGTCTGGGCTACATACTTCTCAGATCACCATGAATGGTGCTATGTGGCCAACCAGAAGCAAATGCACTCATTGGAGTGGGATTACACCGACAAATGTTTCTTTCCGTCTCATATCCTACCCTGCTGCCGTTTAGTGATATATCCAACAATTCAATCACTAACACAGATTATCTGGCCATTTATCTCATTGCTGTTTGTGGGAGCTGGCTGTGTGAAAATTGGCTGTCCCGTTTCCTCTAGTACAACAGTGACTGCATTTAAAAAAGTACTTCATTGGCTGTAAAGAGCTTTGGGACCTCCAAAGGTGGGGAAAGGTGCTGCATGCAAGCAGAATGCAAGGCCTTTCTTCCCTGACTGTAAGACAGCAGGGTCGATGGTAGAAATGGGAAATGCACACATGGCCACTTAGGACACCGACAAGACTTGGCTGTGATGCCATGCATGTTCTAAACTTGTACATGAAGAATGGATACTTGGGTGAGGTGCTACTTGACTCCTGGCGTCTGAGGAACTATATTGACGGGGAGGAAATTGGAGGGTAATACATTGAAAAAGTAAGCAACCAGGAGAAAAAAAACTATGCTTTCACAGACTGATCATCTCAAGCATTGAATCTTAAGTGCATCTTTAATTCTAAAAAAGAGAATTCATGAATTGTAAACACAATCCAGGATAAATTAACGTAATGACTGCTGCAATACTATTGACTGGTAATTGCATTGATGAAGCACATGAATAAAAAGGCTTTATTTAAAAATAAATCACTTAAGCTAGCCAGCAATTTAGTCATCTCACAAAAGCACGGAGGTTTTTCAAGGATGCATTCAGAGGAAAACATTAACCCTTTAAGGAAGACGTTGAGATGCTGCCTCTCCTTACTAGAGAGCCTAGAACTAGGGGTCATAGTGTCATGCAGGCCCCCACCTGCCAAGCACGAGGCATATTAATTTCTCCACATGGAGATTAAATTTCAAACTGTTGTTGAACTGAAGAAAGGACTTGATTTTAAAAATTGCCAATCTTGGCTGGAAAGACATTTGCATATTAACAGATAGTGTTTGGAAAGGACAAAGGACCATTCCCTGACACATTCAACCCACAATGGACTTTTGATCACCAGCAGTTGAAGGTGGGGGAGCTGGCATTCCAGGTTGACTGCTAAGATGGCCGAATACACAAACGGACATGGTCAAACCAGCTAGTCACATGACTAACCTGCTGGGCAACCTGAGGTTTTTGAATTTGTACAAACAGTTTTGGGCAGAAAAGAGAATCCTCCTGGAATGAGAAGATCTCTCCTGGCTGGCTTGCCACAGCCTCTCCTGTCTGCCTGCTCCCATCTCATCCTCACAAGCCTGTGAATCCACTGAAGACACGTGAACCCCAAGAGAGAAAAGTCTCCTACAGCGAACAAGGTTTAAGAATAATACTGGGCCCCAACGAAAAGCAAGATCTACCTACAATCAAGGAATCTACAGTGGCTCGAAGAACTGTTACAAAAACTCTTCAGATATTGTCTCAAACCTTTCCACTTTATTTTTCATTTGCTCTTTTCTGTCTCTATTTGCATGTATGTATCGCGTAGGCATGCTAGCGTGGGTGCGTCGTGTATCCGTAAGCGTTAATCGAATTAGAGATTAAGTTTTACAAATTTCAACTTTTCTTCTTTAAACCTAAGAAAGCCTGTTTGTGCTGATTTCTTTGCCATATAATTGGAAATCGGTGAACAAAGATTCACCAAGGGGCAGCTAAAAACACGGTATATTTATAATTAAACCCTGTTATGGTAAGACCAGGTGAAGGCTGAGAGGAAAACCTAGACACCTTTCTCACCTGGTCGTAACAATAGTCTCTGAAAAAGAGGATGGCTATTTAGGATTTAGATGAGGAAAGATTTCTTCACTCAAAGGACGGTGAGTCTTTGGAATTCTCTACCTCAGAGCTGAGGATGCTCAGTCGTTGAGTACACTCAAGTCTGAGATCAATAGATTTTTGGACACTAAGGGAGTCGAGAGATATGGGGATGGTGCAGAAAGGCATAGTTGAGGTAGAAGATCAGTCATGATCTCAATGAATGGTGGAGCAGGCTTGAGGGGCAGTATGCTCTACTCCTGCTCCTATTTCTATTATGTTCTAATGCACGGAATCAACAAAATTATGAAGGGGTTCAACAGCGTAGACGTAGAGAAGACATTTCCACTTGAAGGGGAGTCAAAATTAGTGATCATAAATATAAGATAGTCACTCATAAATCCAATAGGGGAATTTAGGAGAAATGTCTTTACCCAGAAAGGAGTTAGAATGTGGAATTGGCTACCGCAAGGAGTTGAGTTGAATAACATTTAGTGGGTAGCTACATACCCACATCAGGGAGAAGGAGTAAAAGGATATGCTGCCAGCATGCGATGAAGAGGGGTGGGAGGAGGATTGTGTGGAGCATAAACACCGGCGTAGACGAGGTGGGCTGAATGCATGTTTTTGTGCTATAGACTCTATGCAAGAGTTTACAATTTCTAGTACTGAAAATATTGAGAAGTGCACACTCAGTAATGGAGACTCAGGGGTGAACTGTGAGAGGGTAAAGAGACTTGGGACTAAATTATGGCAGAATATAAAGCAGATGGAAAGCAGATACATGGGTAGGCATGATTGAACTACATTCATATTACTATCACCAGTTCTCATATCTAATCAGTGATTCAGAGTCAGGCCTACAACTTATTCTCACTCTGAACATTACTGCTATTATCTTATCGTCCTGATGTGATGCCAGAGACCAGAAACAGCCACAAAAATAAGTGCTGTTCAGATTTATACAAAAAAAATTCCAACAATTTTGTTTTTATTATTTCCCAGTGAAACACAAAGAGCGATAGATTGTTCTTAAATTCCCAGTATGCCCTGAGTATGATGTGTGATCCTTGTACAGTTCCAAGTGCGATGCAGAAATGCCACTGTGTTTATCAAAGGGAAAAAATTATTTTTCCATCTGTTTTGAACTAATTCTTTTCTTGAAAATCTCAGTTTCATATTCTTACCTCAAAAATAATTTTTGTCATAAGCAAATTAGACTGTTTACTTGAAATCACCGAAGAGAGAATATGAAGGATTTGTAATTAACTGTCAATCTCAATAAAACACAGTGGCTGTAATGCGTGCCTGTGACTTTCCAATTCTGCTACCTTGCATGCAGATTCTGATGCCTTTATTTGCATCTTGATGTAAATGCTGCTTCAATATTTTGGATGTCAGGTGATGGAGCAGATTTTCTACTCACTGTCCGTGTGTAAACTGATGCTGTAGATCAACACCTGTTGTAGAAATGGCCTGAACTTCCTTTTCATTGATGATGGCAGGTTGAAATAGGGACACCTCAATGACCTGTTCTAAAATCTCTAAAATCCATGTTGCAGTAGGTAGTATATATGATTTTTTGTGAAATAATTTTGTCCTTATATTTTTATTAAAATATAAATGGTAACAGACACAATCTGTAATATGGAGAGCATTGCACTCCCTTGTTATAAGTCTGCTGAAGTGTCTTATCATACCAAATTATCTCAAAGCATTTCACACAACATATTCCTAATAGAGTATAATGACACTGTAGGCAACAACAGTGAGAATAATGATCTGTTAATTTATATTTTTAGGTGCTATTGGCTAGGACACCAGATGAAATTCCAATTCTTCAAATCATGCCATAACACCAAATCATGGGAAGAGGCAGACAAGACCTTGGATTACAGTCTTGTCCTGGAGGCCCTACTCTTAAAAGATCAATATTTTCGGGAAAACCATGCAACATTTTGACATCAGACCATGTTCCAAAAAAACCTCTGTGTCTGATGAAAGATGTAGGATTTTATATTTCAATGGGAATCAAAGGCTCCCACTATAGCTCAAATGCACACTCTTGAAGGCCAGAAGGCAAAATTCTCCTAAACTTCTCAGAAGGCAGGTGGTGAAATTTGAATTCATTTAATAAATCTGGAATTTAAAAAAGCTCGTCCAATGGTGACCATGAAACCATTGTTGATGTTGTAAAAAACCATCTGGTTCACGAATATCCTTCAGGGAAGGAAGGAAATCTGCCGTCCTTACCTGGTCTGCCCTACATGTAACTCCAGACCCACAGCAATGTGGTTGACTCTGAAATGGCCTATCAAACCACTTAGTTCAAGGGCAATTAGGGATGGGCAATAAATGCTGGCCTAGCCAGCAACACCCACATCCCATGAACAAATAAAAAAACAAATAAAAACTTTCCTTCTTTGCACATTTAGACCTGCCATTTCTCTTGCATTTTGTCTTGAATTATACACAGATCTCATGTATACAAACAACAATTAGCTGTGAGGCGAAATTTGAAACAGGTGCATCAATCAGAGCTTTAAAAATAGCCCACAGCACAAAAAATACAGGAAAATTCTAGAGATGAATCAAATAAAATGTGCAAATGCTGAAAATCTGAAGTAAGAACAGTCAAGGTTAGAAATACAAGCAGGTCAGTCAGCATCTGAAAGTGCAAAGCCAAATTGATGAATCAGATAGGATCCTGCGATGAAGGGTTACATCAGAAAACAACCTTTTCCCTAAAGATGTTGCTTGACCTGCTGTGTATTTCCAGTATTTACAATTTTTTTCTAGTTCAGCAATTGATATCAGAATGTTCAAAACATTCTTGCAGTATTTTTCTGTGACAGGGGCCAAATTTATTCCTCCCACATTACAACAGTTACCAATTAATCTCCCCCCACCACACCACACCACACGGCACCCCCTCTCACCAAGAGATGTGACCGAGAAAGGCCAAGAACACATAACCCTCTCTCTTTTATTTTTGTTCAATTAGTGAGTGAAAGGCTCGGTGTGTTTCAATTGTCCTATATGTATAATTCACAACAATATCCTTGCTTTGATAATAATGATGTCTTTGCCAGTGCAGATGCAGCTTTTGTTCCAGAAAAGCACGAGGACCAAAATTAAATAAGAGGAAGAGGAGAAGCACATGAAAGGCTCACGGCAATTAATGGCCTCCACTAATCCACCCCACCCAGCTGAGGGTTGAAAGGAAAGAGACACAATTTTAACCACATCCCTTCCAGTTGGGAGAATTGTTTTTATTCGTTCATGCAGTATCCAGGGTAGGGTGGGAAAAATCTCACAGCAGCACTGGCCTGCTTCCACACAAACCTCAAGGATGTCTGCAGTGAGGGAGTTTCAAACTAACAATCTCAAAAGCACCTTAGAGCTCAAACTCTTTCACTGCAATAGGAAACCAGAATAAAATCAACTATCACTGAAGAGAATAACTTTGCTTTCTTCCTATATTCTGTGTGGTGAAGTCAGGTCACAACAGAACGGTCTCTTTGCGTGGGCTGAAGTTTTGTACCCATTGTGGCTGGTTCATACTTACTTTTTGGGCATAAAAATGTATCTAGCATTCTTCACTCTATTTCCCTTGCTCATAAGACAGCTAAAATTCCCTTTCTGCATCACCCACCACCCACCCCCCCCAAACATCCCTCCAAAATATACTAAGGAGGTAACAAGTACAGCAATCTGTCATTGAAAGAGCTGCGTGTCAAATACATCAAGGACACAGTAAGAAGAGCACAAGCATGAACGTTACCATAAAGTACCAGTACAGGGTATACACAGGCATGAAGGTATAGCAATTGTTCAAGCTATATAAGCAAAAGAAAAATGCAGTCCTAACTCAAATATTAAAAAGGACGGAGCAAACAAGGTAGAAATTAAAAAGCAGGGTCATGTAAATCATATTATACATGTAAAGCAGTTCACAGCAGTAAGGAATATTCATGGGCTAAATAATCCTTTCGCGATCCTCCGTGCTCTTATGTTAAGACAGAAAACTGGACCTATCAGGAAGTCCCAGCCTGTAGCAGGAGATAGACCACATTCCATGTCAGAACCTAATCCATATAAAGGAAGAAGTTGAGCTATTTGGAAGCAAGACTGAAGAGTCTTTAGATTGAGGAAATTGGTGTGGTGCATATAATCACAGGTATGCACCATCTTGATCATATGCTATATTAATGTGTCCATGTGCACTGACTGTGTATAACAGAGCATGTGTTGACAATACCTAAATGGATGAGTGTGCTTAATTTCTTCACACAGCCAGAAGAACCTGTTAGTTAGCCAACTGCACCTTAAAAGCATCACTCACCTGAACGCCAACAGACACCATCCCCACTTGAAGCAAGCATCAGCAGAGATTTATATACTGCATAAGATGATCATAATGAGGTTGTGGATAAAGCAGCCAGTGATAGACCAAGCACTGATGATGAAGGGGTAGCAGGGCTAACTAAGAGCCAGCTAGTTCAAGGTGGTGGTCTAGCATCCTTAATGAGTTCCATAGGGACATAGCTCTTAATAAGCCTGCTTTACAATGGAGCTGATAAATGATCACTTCCTTCCATACAAGCAGCACTGGAAGCAGTTATGATTAGGTTGGAGCAACAGTTGTCCAACCTCAGTGTGTCAAAAAGCACCGGGCAACATCAGCATGCTAACAGTGGAGACCTTAGTTTACAGGCCCCAGGATGGTCACTCCCACTCTGGGTATAGAGGCTACAATCCCAAGTTATAGTTGTGGCCAGCTTCAACTTGATTAGAAAGTGTTACAAGCAGTTAGAAGAGAAGGATTTCAAGAGTTCATAAGATGCTTATATAAATCAATGGACTTTGTAAGAAGATATCTCTTAACAGTGGCAGGTGTGGTGTGGCACTAAAGCAGCCAGTTGGCATTCATGTCAATGGCAGTTCTGAGCCATTTTCTAACTTTGAAAGCAATAAGCCCATAGCGACTACACCAAAGGAGACACCTGACAGATGCAGGTAGTGAATGGGCTTTATGTACTTCCAGCAGCTCACTAATTGACTATGCTGTCATATACCTGTGTTCTTTCCTTACCAAGGGGAGCACTAAATAGTAAAAGCTTACCTACAAGCATCGTGGAGAAGTTCATGGCTGAAAAGGGGGCAACGACAACAGAAACACTAAAAACGTACACCATAAACACAGAAAAACAAACTTGAGATGAAAGTAATCTTCATACTTTTTCAGGCTTTACAGCATGGAAAACGTCAGACATACTAATGATCAGGTTAGGAATGTGTAGCTCTTTGTTCTGTACTGGAAAAGAAAGTTATCACAAGTAAAATGCTCTTTGTTTTGTATTTTATTAGAAAATAATGAACATTTTATCTGCTTAAAGCCTCCAAATTCTTCAGGGAAACTATTCCCTAATTATTCATTTTCATGCAGTTCTGCATGACCAATATTTAGCATTTTAAGATGTCCATCAATGTTAACTAAAATATCTTAATGAATGAATTAACATATTCAATTGTTACTTCATTAGTTTATTCATAAGCAGCTCTCCATGTGTAAAAATGTACTGCAGTGCAACCTCCCTGATCATTGAATCATATTGAAGCACAGATGGAGGCCATTCAGGCCATAGCATCTGCCCAGCCCTTTTGAAGAATCAGATCAGAATGATTGTTTTCATTCCTCTTTCTACTGCACCTATACTGTATCTACATTCCAACCATGCATCTCCCATACCTAGACCAAGACACTCCCGCACTCAACCAATGCTTGTCCTTAAACATCAAGCATTTCTACATTCATAATTTTATCAGTTAGATTTTAATAAAGCACAACAGTGCGATGCAAATTTTTTCCACCTTTTGTAAAACACTCAGCAGTATATAGATTTTGTTGTTCCAATACTGAGTTGCGTTCCGAGTGAGTTTTTGATCTGTTTAACACTCACTAAAGCAGCAGTGATAACATCTGTCGCTAGAAGTGGTTTCCAGTAATGAATTAAGAACCCTATCACACAACATTAAAGCAAGGCACAAAGTGCAATTTTTTTTCTCCTCTATTGTGATATTGCTGGTGAAATACAAAACAAGCCTAACGATAACACCATTACTGTAGCATTGATTAGATGCCAAGTAAATCTTCTTCTGGACTGCCTAAACAATGTATTAGAGCTTCTAACACATGACATCAGGACTATAGCACAACTACACTTTCATTCCCTAGCAATCACTTTGGCTTCTTTCAGTACAGTTACTGACCTAGAGCCAATTTGAGCCAAACTGTGGCGTTTTGTGTTGTGAACAGATGCCTACCAGAAACCAGTTTCAGACGACCCAAACTTATTTAGCTTAGTGTGCACACAGTCAGGTTTTCCATCCATCAATGCGGAATGGAATGAACATAGGTCGCAGCGATCAAAAGAGTATTGTAACAGACTATGCCTCCCAGTCCCTTCAACACCAGTTATTCTTCAGTGATCTGAGCATATTTTGTAAAGGTGCGTCTTAGCCAGTTAAATAAGTTTTGTTTGATGAGTAGATTCAATCTAGAGACAACAGTACAAATGTATAAAACTAACTCATTAGCAAATCTGTTAGATTAATGCTGTCTGGATTACTGATTTACCATTTTAATATCAAAGGACAAAATTTGCAGAACACCAGCTATAGAGCTTTCTCAAAGGCTGTGTGCTGTACATAATTTTGAAGATTTAGTTGATAATCTCATGAAATTTAGCTAATATCAGTGCAACGGAAGTAGTACAGATTTTTCTACCCACTGAAAGATAAGTAGGTTGTCAACAACAACTTGCATTTATTTAAGGCCTTTAACATAGTAAAACATCCCAAGGTGCTTCACAGGAGCATTATCGAACAAAATTTGACCGAGCCACATAAGGAGATAATAAGATAGGTGATCAAAAACGTGGTCAAAGAGGTACGTTTTAAGGGGTGTCTTCAAGGAGGAGAAAGGGGCGGAGAGGTTTAGGGAGGGAATTCCTGAGCTTAGGGCCCAGGCAGCTGAAGGCACGGATACCAAAAGTGGACCAATGAAAATCAGGGATGCGCAAGAGGGCAGAATTGGAGAAACGCAGAGATCTCGGACAGCTGTAGGACTAGAGGAAGTCACAAGAGATTGGAGTGGTGAGGCCATGAAGGGGTATGAAGGTGGGGACTGGGAGAGGTTTGGAATAGTCTCTTCTGGAGATGATTAGAAGTCAACATGGCTTTAGAAGGGAAAATATTGCCTGACCAAACTCCTCAAATATAGCTAAGGATGAAGTTGAAAGAGACAACAGGAGTCTTAGCAGACTTGGCACTCAGCATATCTAACTGAACACAGACCAGCAAACCAACAAAGCCAATAAAATACTGAACTACATAGCAAAAACAGCAAGTGTTAGAAAGTCACGATCAAACTGTTCATCACACTAGTCAGAGCACACCTCAAATACTCTTGTCTAGTTCTGGTAGTTGAGACAGAAAGGAGACATTCAAGCCGGAAAACAGTAAAGAGAAGAACTGTTGATCCCCAATGTTAAAGGTCTGAGGTATGGGAAAATATTTTGGCTTTTCAGCCTTGAAAGGAGGTATCTGAAAAATGATCTTACAGAGGTGTATAACATTGTTAACATAATGGAAAAGCTAAATCCAGAATAGTAATTTTTTTAATTGAAACTGACAATAGGACAAAAAAGCACAAGCTAAAGGCAGGAGAAGATAAATTTAGGACCAATATGAAGACATTCTTCATACAAAGAGCAATCAGTACAATCAGTACAGACTAGGTAGACTAGATTAAGTTTATGGCAACATCTTTACGCCCAAAGCAGCCTCCACGGCCAATTCTGTGAATATCCCTTGAATGCAGGTCATAGCTGATAACCAGGGATACCTGCTACACATCAATTCCACAAGCCAACAAATCAGTCGTAATGAGAACACAGCTGGATTATGATCAGAATAACAGGATCAGTTAAGAGTAATGGAAGCAAAAACCTTGGAATCATCAGTTGGATGCTGCAAAGAGTAGAATTTAGGGTCTTTCTGGATGGATAAATGAAAATGGTCCAAATGGCCTTCCTCATCCTGAATTGTCTTGCGGTTTTGCATCAGCACATTCAGGAGATGAGGTGGTAAGGGAGAAAACTGACAAAAAAAAGAAGAAATAAAGTGGTTTCTGTCAGATTGAGATTCAACAGCATCTGTATTTTAAAGTTGAATGTTTCAGGGATCACAATGTAACCTGACCTGCTCTTTGGCAGCACAGCTACTTTTAAAATGACGGAGTTCATCATTGCTGAAAGGCATCTTGGAAATGCTTATTTAAAAAACACCCTTAAATAAAGTCTCTCCCTGTCCATTCGCTCAGTGGATTCTGCGTTCATTTGTCAATCGAAACAAATAACCAGATTGTCAGCATTAAAATCCCCTGCTTAGTAAAAGGCTTCCTTTTATTCAGTGCTTGGACACAGAGCTTGACTGATGCTTTGTTCATTCAAAGCAGCTTTGGAATGAATAAAGGAAAGTACTTCAACAGAACGGGAAAGAACTTAAAAGCCTGCTATTTATCAAATCCCTGCCATGGCCCATACAGTAGATTGTGAATCTGTCCCCATCACCTGTACAGTCGATTGTGTGTCACTGCCCATCATTGAATTCTGAATCTGGAACCACTGCCTGTTCAGTAAATTGAGAGTCTGTTGTCATGCAGGCCCCCAGCTGCCAAGCATGAGGCATATTAATTTTGCCACATGGACATTTAATTTCAAACTGTTGTTGAAGTGAAGAAAGGACTTGCTTTAAAAAATGACCGCAATTGTTGACAACACGATCGGCAGGTGGCGCTGTTTTGGCACATGCGCAAATACAGCATGTGCCACGAAAACGTCACAGCTTGCGACTGTAGCAGCTGCCAGGACTAAAGATGGCGCTGCTCAAAGAATCACAGAGATGAAACCTAACAAACACGTGGCAGAATACAATGGCTGGAGTGAGAGAGTGGAGCGGGCCGGGGAGAGCAGCGCAAGGAGACCAACGGTAGCGGGGCGGGGGAAAGAGGGTGACGGTGACGGGGAAAAAGGGGGGGGAGAGAGAGGGGGGGGAAGGGAGGGGGGGAAGGGAGGGGGGGAAAGAGGGGGGGAAGGGAGGGGGGAGGGGAGGGGGGGATGGGGGGGAAAGAGGGGGGGAAGGGAGGGGGGAGAGGGGGAAGGGAGGGGGAGGGGGGAAGGGAGGGGAGGGGGGGAAGGGGGGAGGGAAGGGAGGGGGGAAAGAGGGAGGGGGGAAGAGGGAGTGGGGAGGGAGGGGGGAGGAAGAGGGAGGGGGGAGGAAGGGAGGGGGCAAGGATGGAGGGGTAAAGAAGGGGGGAGGGGGAGAGCTGGGCGAAGTGGGGGAGAGCGGGTGGAGGGGAGGGGGAGGGAGAGGGAGGAAGGGGAGAGAGTGGGGGGGGGGGGGAGCAGCGGAGCGGAAGAGGAGTGCCTTTTTCTGTGCATGCGCCATAAACAAAACAGCAAAAGACTTACCGGCCAGTCCCTGGACCCGGCGACATCAAGGTCTTCGCACGCTCGCTCCCCGCAGCTCTCTACGGCCTCTCGCTTCCGGCCCTCTCCATTCAGCCGTTCCCTCCAGCTGCGGATGCCCAATCCAGTTGCTTTATCCCCTACCCAGTTGCTTTCTCCCCTACTTCTCCACAGTACTTCAGGCATTGCAACTGTCTGGTCCCTGCATTTTGCATGCTCCCTCTCCCCACCCCACCCCGCTCTCCCCACCCCTCCCTCCCCCTCTTCACCCACTCCTCTATCCCCCCTTCACCCAGCCCCCTCTACCCCCCTACCTCCACCCCTCCACCACCCCCCTACCTCCACCCCTCCACAATAGTTGAATATCTGAAGTGCAGTTGCAAAGTCGGGGAAATAGCATGCAAAACAAAACCTCAACAATTCTGGGTTTAATTATTGAAAAGTTTTATTAAGTTCATTAAGCATCCGAGGAACTGCTGTGCATGGATACATGAGTGTTGTGTCCAGCATTCCCGTGAGATAGACAGGCCGAGTCTCTGCTATGCACAGCTAAAGAGATTGTTCCTGGAGAGCCTTGTGGTGAATGAACGCTTGGCTCTCTATTCCACTACTGTATTGTCCATGTGAAGAAGGCAAAGTCACAAGAGTCAGAGCTCAGTCTATTCTTGGTGAATGTTCCCCAAGCGCATCCCAATGTGCATTCCCAATTCATCCATGAATGCAATGTTCCTTTCCACATCGTGACGAGCTCCGCAGCATGATCCAGTTGCCTTCGTTGCTTGAATGCTGACCGTAAGTCTCGAGGATTGTTTTCTCGACGGCATGTTTGACATGAAAAGAAAAAAAGCAAATCAGAGTCAGAGCTTGCCTCCCTCCATCCACTGAAATTACTGTTGCACACACCTTTTTAAGTTCTGCAGTGAAGGCACCAATTGATAACGTCGCCAATGAAGCACTTATTACCCACCTCAGATGCAGGAATCAGCACATCCTTGCGTCATCTCCTGCACTGCCTTCTTTGCTGGAATGCCGTCCTTAAGTGTCAAGGATTGTTTTCTCAAGGGCACATTTTACATGAAAGGAAATAATGAAAGAACATCAGTGTCAGAGCTTCCCTCCCTCCATTGAAATTACTGTTGCGCATGCTTTATGCTCTGCAGTATAGGCCGATGAATCACTTAGTACCCACCTCAGCTGTCGGAGTCAGGATGATGTAACTGCCCCTATCTCGTGATGGTTCAATGCTGCTCTCAGGGAAAACATGAATGATGTGAGGGTGCTGGAAAAAGAAGCACATTTCTTTTGGACTATGAACATAAAGCAGGCCATTTAGCCCAGCTGTTCCCTGCTAGTGGTTATGCTACTCGTGCGTCTTCCCATCCATTCCCATTTAATCCTGCCTACTACTATCAGCATCATCTTCCATTTCTTTCACTCTTATCTACCTTTGCCTTAAAGCAACACTGAGGATGGAGAATGGTGTGGCTGCACTCCCACCTCACCAGTTGTGTACGCAGCAAGAGCATTCACATTTGTGCTACCACTGGACACGGCATGCTTGTTTCTTTTAGTGCTCAGTCTCTTCTTGCTGAATGTTCCCCAAGTGCTTGACCCCTTTGGACGCCTTCTCTGCTTGACAGGCAGCAGCTGGCAATTGCGGAGTCTCACAAGGCTCTGCATGGTTGTTTCAAGGGCGGATGGGGAAACATGTGGCTGTGTGTCCACGTGCACTGCTCGGATGGGTGCAGGAACAGGTGACTGTGTAACTGAACAGCAAGGAAAGGGTACTGCAGGTGGGGGAAGTGGAGCTTTGAACAGGCAGGCGTATGTATGGTCCATCAGATCATTAGGCCAGGGGGTGAAACGCTCAGGATCCATGGATTGTGGCACGCGACTGATGTCCAGCGCATGGCCACCTCCATCTGAAGGTGCTTCCGGGCAATTGTTGGGCAAATTAATTGGCTCCATCTCATCAGCCAGTCCTTGTGTTTATGGTGCATGCACAGAAAAAGGCACTCCTCTTCCGCTCCGCTGCTCCCCCCTCCCCCCTGACTTCCCCTTCTTCCCTCCCTCCCTCCCTCCCCTTCTTCCCTCCCTCCCTCCCCTCCTTCCCTCCCTCCCCTCCTTCCTTCCCTCCCTTCCCTCCTCCCTCCCTCCTCCCTCCCTTGAAATGTTTTCAGACCAACTTAACAACAGGGACTGGAGCACATGCGGTGCCCCAGACAATGTAAATATTTTCAGAGCAACTTACCTTGGAACAATCTCCTCTGTCTAATAAAAATGAAGCAAATGTCCAAAATGACTAAATAATTGAGATAAAATGCCCGACGAAACCTCTCCTCCTTCCACTTTCAAAAACTCGCGCCGAAGCTTTCGGAAGATTGACGCACATGCGCACACTGGCTCCGGACATCTGCGCATGCGCTGCGGTCCGGCTTGCCAGGACCAGTTTGCGCATGCGCAGAGGCCAACCTGGCGCGTTGCCCGAGGAAGATGACGTTACGCGATGACGTCATCTGCGCATGCGCAAACTGGTCCTGGCAAGCCGGACCGCAGCGCATGCGCAGAGGGACTGAGACCATGTGCGCATGTGCGCACCGCGGCGCAGCCTGATGACGGAGCATTGTCATCAATCACTTTGTTAAAAAATTGTCACATCTTGGCTGGAAAGACATTTGCATATTAACAGACAGTGTTTGGAAGGTGAAAGCAGCCATTCCCTGACACATTCAACCCACAATGGACCCTTGGCTGGAAAAACCTTTGTATATCAACAGACAGTGCTTGGAAAGAACAAAGGACCATTCCCTGACATATTCAATCCACAATGGACTTTTGATCACCAGACGTTGAAGGTGGGGGAGCTCGCATTCCAGGTTGTCTGCTAAGATGGCCAAATACACAAACGGACATGGTCAAACCAGCTAGTCACATGACTAACCTGCTGGGCAACCTGAGGTTTTTGAATTTGTACAAACAGTTTGGGCAGAAAGGAGAATCCTCCCGGACTGAGAAGATCTCTACTGGCTGGCTTGCCACAGCCTCTCCTGTTTGCCTGCTCCCACCTCTTTCTCACAAGCCTCTGAATCCACTGAAGACACATGAACTCCAAGAGAGAAAAGTCTGAAAAGTCAGGTTTAAGAATAATACTGGGCCCCAACGAAAAGCAAGATCTACCTACAATCAAGGACTCTACAGTGAGCTCGAAGAACCGTAATACAAATTCTTCAGATATTGCCTCAAACTTTTCCACTTTATTTTTCTTCTGCTCTTTTCTTCTCTATTTGCATGTATGTATTGCATATGCATTCTAGTGTGAGCGTGTCATGTATCCATAGGTGTCAACCGAATTAGAGTTTAAGTTGAATAAATTTCAATTTTTCTTCTTTAAACCTAAGAAAGCCTGTTTGTGCTGGTTTCTTTGCCATATAATTGGAAAGCGGTGAACAAGGATTCACCAGGCGGGAAGCTAAAAACACGGTGTGTTTAAAATAAAACCCTATTATGGTAGGACCAGGTGAAGGCTGAGAGGGACCCCTAAACCCCTTTCTTACTTGGTCGTAACACTGTAGATATCACTTGGACAGCAGATTTAAGGTCAATAATTACTGCCTCACTGCATTATAAAGTTAAAATTCTTTTATATTCTCCAATTTTACCTTTCTTTCAAAGTCAGTGACTCAAGTTAAGTATGATTTCACAGACAGGCCTTAATTACAATCTTCAAGGTGACAAGGAGTGTCAACAACCACAACTTGCACTGGTTCAACAGGCTATTTGACCCCAGTCCTGTTCTCACCCACCACATGTAAAAGCAGACTTTCAATGAAGTTAGTCAGGACCAGTAACGCCTGTTTATTTTCGCCTCCATCACAGGGAAACTGAAGCTAACTATAGTACTTCTAACTGCTTCCACAACTGACATCAGTAAACACTTGCAATTGCAGTCTTCCCAGATTGAATGGCTAAATTCTATACAACTCTTAAGTAAGCCAACATTCACACACAAAGTGCTCTTCACCATTTTTGCACTATATTCTCTGATTATAGTTTGTGTAGTACGTGTTGTCGATGTGCAAATAGCAATTTAGGTTTATTATACTATTCTATGAAATATTGATTTTTAAAGCATCCATCTCATCCACATTATTTGCAGCAGTCTAAAGCAGCATGTCTGATATCCAGTCTAAGATGAACCACAATTTCCTCCAACTAAACACTGAGGAAAGACGATGGCGAAACCAGATGGCACGCAACCTCTGCATTCTATTAAACTCAAAACTGAGCTTCCAACTCCATATCCTCTCTTTCTCAAATACTACCATAACATCACCCACCTCTGACCCTATTTCAGTCCAAGTGTTACTGAATCCCCTTATCCATGCCTTTGTCACCTCCAGACTCGACTACTCCAGTACTCTCCTGGCTGGATTCCCTCATCTTCCACCATCCATAAACTTTAGCTCATCCAAATTCCTATCCCACACAAGCCAGCACTCCTTATCCCTGTAACCTTTATTACTCCTACAGCCACCTGTCTTGAGCTCTTTAGTTTAGAGATACAGCACTGAAACAGGCCCTTCGGCCCACCGAGTCTGTGCTGACCACCAACCACCCATTTATACTAATCCTACACTAATTCCATATTCCTACCACAACCCCACCTGTCCCTATATTTTCCTACCACCTACCTATACTAGGGGCAATTGCTAATGGCCAATTTACCTATCAACCTGCAAGTCTTTGGCATGTGGGAGGAAACCGAAGCACCCGGAGGAAACCCACGCAGACACAGGGAGAACTTGCAAACTCCACATAGGCAGTACCCAGAATTGAACCCGGGTCGCTGGAGCTGTGAGGCTGCGGTGCTAACCACTGCGCCACTGTGCCGCCCCTCATTTCTTCCTCTAAATCTGGCCTCTTATGCATTTCCTACTCACATTGTCACAATACAGTGTCAGCTGTGGCCTCTGAGTCAGAAGGTTCTGGATTCAATTCCAACTCCAGGACTTGAGCAAGGCTGACACTCCAGTGCAGTACTGAGGGATTGCTGAATTACATGAATTGCAGTCTTGCGGATGAGATATTAAACTAAGCTCTGTCAGACCTCTCAGGTGGATGTAAAGGATCCCATGACACTATTTCAAGGAAAAGCAGGGGAGTTATCCTTGGTGCCCTGAACATATATCACTCAACCAGCATCACAAAAACAGATGACCTGGGTCAAAATTTCATTGCTGTTTGTGGGATCTTGCCATGTGCAAATTGGCTGCCACGTTTCCTACACTACAACAGTGACTGCACTTCAAAAAGTACTTCGTTGGCTGTAAGGTGCTTTGAAGTAGCCAGTGGTCATGAAAGGTGCTATATAAATGCAAGTGTTCCACCAATGTGCTTTGCTGAATGATAACTTTCTTTAATCCACTGACTGGAGATCTGAATTTATATATTTTTTGAAGACATTTAAAAAAGAAAAGCTATAAGGATGACTTTGGTGGCAGCTTAAGATGGCCACCTAATTTGCAACACTGCATCCTACACTACACTGCTGTGAGGAGGGAGACGAAATGTCTCCTCATATCCCAGCAAGAGCCAAGACCCAGGAAGTTTAAGGGAACTGCTTGTTCTTTTTCCTTTTATCAAGAGAGAAATACTGCTAACTGCTCTGCTTGAATGAATGAATAACTGTCATGTGACAAGCCCCTCCCCATCTGTGGTTTTAAGCTTGTGTCTTTCTGCACCAGAGAGAGGAGAAGCAACTGGTCTCTAACACGTGCAGAACCCAGTGGGGAGTTCTCCCTCTCTCTCCATTCAGCTTGAAAGCTTTCAATTCCTTCCTGTTGACTGACCACCTTTACATACTCTGGCTACAATCAGAAATCTCATTGGAGGAAATCATCCACATCGCTGTCTCTAAGCGACCCACCGAACCAGTCATCTACCTCTTTAAACTAAAAGCCTCAGGACCACCAAATTCAGCTAGAAGCCAGCCGAATCACCAAACTCCACAGACTGTATACCCCTTTTTTTCACTGGACTTTAACTCAACCAATCTACCTTTCCCCACTCTGTAACCTACTTGTGTATGTGTAAACCTCGAGTGTGTGTGTGTGTGTGTGTGTGTGTGTGTGAGTGTGTGTGTGTGTGTGTGAGAGAGAGAAAGTTGGCACGTTGTTTATTATTTTTATTTGTTCGGTTTAGGTACCATAAAGCCAACTTCTTTCTTTGTTAAACTCAAGAAAACTTGTCCGATTGGTTCTTATGATCATAGCAAGTAAGTAATAAAACTCTTACTGAACTGGCCAGAACATCCACTTTAAGAAAGAATTAAACCTGTTGTGGTTAAACAAGGAGGGAAAGGAGGGAAAAGATGGAAGCACTTCGACCCCTCCTCACCTAATTGTAACACAAGTCTTTGCTTTTTTGTTATTAGTGGCGATGCTTTCAGCCATGTCAGCTCTACACTTTGGAATTCCCTCAGTAAAGTACTCCATCTCTCTGCCTCCCTCTTCTTTAAACCCCACCTTTGGTCATCCTGCTAATATCTTCTTTGGCTTAGCATCCATTTTTTGATTAAGCCTCTGTAAAGCACTTTGGGATGTTTTTCTATTAAAGGTACAATATAAATGCAAGTTGATGTTACTTTGTCCCTCCACATTTTCTCCCCAACTTCACATGATGGATATGCATGGGCATATTAGGGGGGAAATGATTTGACAGAATTTACAGGTATCATGTTAGTTCTACAGATTGTTGCTTTGACAAATACAATCAACTTTTGAGCCAATGGCAGCTCCAGGATGGCACCCAGTCCAGTCCAAAACATTAATGAACAGCTGCGTCCCAGGATGTCTCCAGAATTTGCTGGAAAGGACCTTCTTTGAGATCTTTCCCCTCACTCTTTAGCTCTAAAAATGTTTGCGCCACAAATTACTGGAAGCGTGAGCTAATAACGGCATGGTGAGGGTGACAGGGCATCTGGGACCTTACTGAGTAACAGGACCAACTGTCTATCTCGTTAATCAATGAGATGTAAGGATTACGAAAGAGTAACAACTGGGAAGAAAAAAGAATGAATTAGGATTAAATCAGGTACAGAATGAGAAATAAAGAGAGGGAAAGAAAGATTGGATTAAGAGAGAGAGAAAAAAAGACAGAAAGGAAAAGTATGGAAAAAATTGTAACATTTAAAATTTATTTTTTAAATCTCGAAGAACAATTTTCTACCTGAGACTGCAGAGTTTAAATTTTCCCTTTCTGGACCAGAGATGTTGAGTGCCATTGCAGGAACTGAAATCTCATCATTTACAGGGGCCTTATGTCATTAAGTGCTAGTTCTAACCTCCTGTAGCAAATTTAATTGGCAGTAATGTCTGAAAACTCATGGAGAGTGGGAGGGTGAGCTGCCGTTTTTGGTAGGCTAACGGCACAGCAGAGCAAATCAACCAGCAATTTGTGATGATTTGGAACCTATGGTGTAACCTTTTCTCGTCGCAAATCTCTGAACAATTAACACACCAATAACTGTGTACATTTTAAACTTGCCATTCTTTTGCCAGCAAATTCTGGCCCTTAGCAACTGATCAGGAGGGGAGACCCAAAATGGCAGGTCACAAAAGAGGAGAAAATATGCCAACCAGGAGAGTACTTTCACTGGGAGTATACGGTTCAGACTTCCATTCTGCTTTAACCAGCACTCCTACAACATTAAGCCATGGGGTGGATTTCCTCGAAGCTTCTCTTGCTCTGTCACCACAACTTCACTGGAAACGTGGCTCAAATCCCATTTATACACACTCCCTCCGTCAATATACAAAATGTTGAAATTACTTGGAAAAGAAAGATCACATACATGAGTCCTTACTCTCATAAGATAATTGCAGTATCCATCCACTTGATTTTAGAATGAGCAAGACAGTTTCTAAAAGGCAGATACAATCATTTCTAAGATGTAAACTGGATTGCACGAGTGTGGATTACAATGTTATGTTTTTCACATACTTCTGTTGCTCAAGATCTGCAGGCATTAATTAATGAAGTTCTTAAACTTTGTAATGAATATTTAAATCAGCGAAGCAAACCTTTGCATTCAAACCATGACCAAATCCATTTCCTGACCTTGCCAAAAGTTAGCAGCCCAACGTAGGGAAAATATGGCAGGGAAACGCAGTAAATACACTGCTCAAGCCAATGTTTGTTGGGTGTTCTTTCAATATGCCGCCTTGCACTTGGGTTAATTAGTCAGGTTAGTTAAAAGGTATGGCAACAACTGCTTCTCTTGGCAAGACCCAATCCAAAACAATAAGTCACATAAACGCTAATTAACTCACAACAGAATTTTGTTCGAGAGGTAATTTCACGGTCCAATTAGAGTTCTGCTCTGATTTCTTTTCTCACTAATTTATTTCGGGCACAAAGCACTAGCACACCTGCGACTGTGTGGCTGTAAACAGAAGTAGCAATCCCAAGACAGGGAGGTGGCGTGTGGCTGCGAGTCCTGAGGAAAAGCTACTGATAAACAACTCCATAAAGATGCAGCACCAGGACACTTGCTTGAAGAGAATCTGCAGGCTTCAAATAAGCTCTGGCACGCAGAGGCCACAAAAATCCACTACCTATCAAGTATTCTTTTTCAATGCTTTTATAGAGGAAAAAGGTCTCCCTTTTATCTCCTCAATTCCTTCAGGCACTGACTCTTGTTGGACTACTTGAGCATTATCTAACCTTCAGTACCCACCCAAGTCTAGTCAACAGGGCTGAAATTGGGCTCTAAGGCTGGTAATGAATGAATCAACATGTTCATATGAGATTCCACTGTCTGCTACAATAACAAAGACCTTACCCTTCTAAAAACATAAATTAAACACTTCAATTTTATTCAGTTCAGCAAAATCAGAATGGCTATTAAACCAAGACACACCCTCTTCTCTTTTAGCCTCTGGCAGTACGATATTGTCTCATTAAATAGGCCTCCAGGCAACAGGTTTCCTTTCTCCGTGTTTGCTAGCAAGCTGTAATGTATGCAATATGCCAAAAGGCTGCTGAAAAATTCTTTCCGACGTACTTGCTCACAGTGAGTGTGAGGAGCTTCGAGAAGTCTACAATGTGATGCACATTCCCATGCTGTGCACATGGAAGGCTGAGGTTAGCAGATCAAAGGTTTGTTCATGAAAAAGAGGATCAGACTTGGGAAAATAAGAAATTACATTAAGTTGCACTGTATCATGTCTCCCAGAAATTTTCCAGAGTATTTCACATACATTTAATTCTTTTGGGCCTCCTTATCTCGAGAGACAATGGATATGCGCCTGGAGGTGGTCAGTGGTTTGTGAAGCAGCGCCTGGAGTGGCTATAAAGGCCAATTCTGAAGTGACAGGCTCTTCCACAGGTGCTGCAGAGAAATTTGTTTGTCGGGGCTGTTGCACAGTTGGCTCTCCCCTTGCGCCTCTGGCGTACTCTGGAAATTTTCCAGAGTATTTCACATACATTTAATTACACAGACAATTACTGTTACATGGCTAGACAGAGCAGCCAATTTGCACACAGCAAAGTTCCTGAAAGAGCAACAGAATGAAGGTCCGGTTATTGTGTTTTCGGTGGCATTGGTTGAAACAGTTGCCCAGAAGCAACTAGTTGACATCCCCCCCTCCCCCCCAACCCCCCTCCCTCCACCACCTCCTTCCTTTCTTGTTGGGCTAGAAACATACTGATTAAGGACATTCTCCTGTACACATCTTAGGAATTCTTCACCCTCCTTGCCATTTACGCTGTTTTTCTGTAGTCTATATTCGGGATAAGGCAGCTATTTCAGGTGCTAATTGGCTAAATTCCCCAAAGACTTTGCTCTCTCTACATACTCGTACATGTACAAAACAAGTTTTTGCAGATCTGTCCTTACTTAATGGAATTTCATTTTGAGCTTGTCCATTTTATCTCCATTTGTTATCTTCTCTCATCTAAGTTCACCATACCAATGCACCATCCAAATGTTGCCTGTGGAATGAGAGAGGTGAAAGTATGAATCGTAGTGTTGCACTGATTATACTCGAGGTTTTGCCTGATTATGTTTGGAGGTGAAGGAGAGTTTTGCAAACAAGTGGAAGATCTACAAAATATGACTTATCTCATGAGATTAACTAGACTGAGGAAATTATACAACAGCACCAGCCGCATGTGACCTGCTGACAGTAATGGGTTTAATTGGCTAAACGCCCTTATCTTGGTCCATTTCCTTATATTCTCGTTTTGATTGTTTTGATAGCCAAGTTAAAACTTTCCTGACTACAGCTCAAGGTTGACAGGAAAGGAGGTGAAGTCATTTGCTTTTAGTGAAGAGCCAAGCCTCTGAAAAGTTGGAAAGAGTAAAAGGGATGAGGTAAATCAGGAAGCAGTCATTATGTGAAGCCAAGCTGGAGTTTAAAAAGACTCCAGATTGCAGAAGATAAGGAAAAGCTGAGGGAGGGTAAGGAGTTCCTGATTACTGAGCACCGCTGCACAAGTGACGACAGTGATTTTGTGCCTTGCCCATGTGTTTGTCAGTTCTTGAATACAAAACACTAGATAAAGTCAATCAAATCTAAAAGGAGAAAACTCAATGATATAGTAAATGCTTGAAAAATTGCTTTTCATTGTGTGCCCAAACAATATTCCTGATAACATGCAGTTGTTGTTTTGCGAAGTATGTGATTTCCATTACAGAAAACTAATGGCTTTTGCACACCAGCTGTGAATGCCTGTACTTTGTGCACAGGATAAGCCGGTAATGCACCACAGTTTAGTAAAGAAATATGGAGGAAAGTGATAAAGCTATTTACAACACACACTGGAGAACTGCTTCACAATTTCTACCGCAAATAATTTATACCGTTCAATTTTTATTCACTGGGTTACAAAAAGAGTGGTGTTGTGTAAAATATTCAGCCAACAATGTACAGTCCAAGAGATAACAGCAGTGAGATATAATGGCCAGGTAAATAAAAAAAACTGCCTGGCAATGCAATGAGCTACTCAGACTAGAAGGTCTCAGACTGCTGATTGCTGACCTCAAACAGAGCTCAAGGACCTCAAATGAGAGGAGAAAAAAATCAGCCAAGGTTTCTGTTGGTGATTGCTAATCAACAATCCCTGTTAGAAGATGCAAGCAATGGGCCGGATCTTGTTGTTCCGCCGCCTCTCTCGGTGGAGGGTGCAGAAAATGACGGCCGTCCCACATGGAACCCATATCGCCGCTGTGATTCTGTGGCGGGCGGAGACTTAACGTTCTGATGGCGGCCACACCTCCCCACCCCCACCCACGTATATGGCTGGGCGACATCGACGACACTGTGCATGGCATCACCTGATGCGGGAGCAGGTTCTGGCACCATTTTTAAAAGGCTCCCAGCCCTGCAAACAAAATGCAGAGTTGACCCCTTCCCAAAACTATAAAAAAAATGCAGAGTTGACCCCTTCCCAAAACTATAAAAAAAATGCAGAGTTGACCTCTTCCCACCAATCTATAAACAAAATGCAGAGTTGACCCCTTCCCACCAATCTATAAACAAAATGCAGAGTTGACCCCTTCCCACCAATCTATAAACAAAATGCAGAGTTGACCCCTTCCCACCAATCTGTAAACAAAATGCAGAGTTGACCCCTTCCCACCAATCTATAAACAAAATGCAGAGTTGACCCCTTCCCACCAATCTATAAACAAAATGCAGAGTTGACCCCTTCCCTCCAATCTATAAACAAAATGCAGAGTTGACCCCTTCCCAATCTATAAACAAAATGCAGAGTTGACCCCTTCCCACCAATCTATAAACAAAATGCAGAGTTGACCCCTTCCCACCAATCTATAAACAAAATGCAGAGTTGACCCCTTCCCACCAATCTATAAACAAAATGCAGAGTTGACCCCTTCCCTCCAATCTATAAACAAAATGCAGAGTTGACCCCTTCCCAATCTATAAACAAAATGCAGAGTTGACCCCTTCCCACCAATCTATAAACAAAATGCAGAGTTGACCCCTTCCCTCCAATCTATAAACAAAATGCAGAGTTGACCCCTTCCCAATCTATAAACAAAATGCAGAGTTGACCCCTTCCCACCAATCTATAAACAAAATGCAGAGTTGACCCCTTCCCACCAATCTATAAACAAAATGCAGAGTTGACCCCTTCCCACCAATCTATAAACAAAATGCAGAGTTGACTCCCTTCCCCCCAATCTATAAACAAAATGCAGAGTTGACCCCTTCCCACCAATCTATAAACAAAATGCAGAGTTGACCCCTTCCCACCAATCTATAAACAAAATGCAGAGTTGACCCCTTCCCTCCAATCTATAAACAAAATGCAGAGTTGACCCTTCCCAATCTATAAACAAATTGCAGAGTTGACCCCTTCCCTCCAATCTATAAACAAAATGCAGAGTTGACCCCTTCCCTCCAATCTATAAACAAAATGCAGAGTTGACCCCTTCCCTCCAATCTATAAACAAATTGCAGAGTTGACCCCTTCCCTCCAATCTATAAACAAAATGCAGAGTTGACCCCTTCCCACCAATCTATAAACAAAATGCAGAGTTGACCCCCTTCCCTCCAATCTATAAACAAAATGCAGAGTTGACCCCCTTCCCTCCAATCTATAAATAAAATGCAGAGTTGACCCCCTTCCCTCCATTCTATAAATAAAATGCAGAGTTGACCCCTTCCCACCAATCTATAAACAAAATGCAAAGTTGACCCCTTCCCTCCAATCTATAAATAAAATGCAGAGTTGACCCCTTCCCACCAATCTATAAACAAAATGCAGAGTTGACCCCCTTCCCCCCAATCTATAAACAAAATGCAGAGTTGACCCCTTCCCTCCAATCTATAAACAAAATGCAGAGTTGACCCCTTCCCTCCAATCTATAAACAAAATGCAGAGCTGACCCCCTTCCCCCCAATCTATAAACAAAATGCAGAGTTGACCCCTTCCCTCCAATCTATAAACAAAATGCAGAGTTGACCCCCTTCCCTCCAATCTATAAATAAAATGCAGAGTTGACCCCTTCCCTCCAATCGAATGTGTGGGAACAAGATCTGTCTCTCTTATCTAGCTCACAAGTGAAATCAGAAGCCAGCTGGGAAGGTTAAGAGAGGGCAGTAAGTGCTGTTGAAAGTGTGTGATCCTTCATAAGCAAGACCAGATTGTTCATAGACTATTCTCCATTAGTATTTTTGGGAGCTGGTCCCACTCTTGCCACTTTGCCAAAGTGGCCACTGATTTGCATGGGCCTCAACCTTGAGCGTCAGGATACCATTCAACCCTTAGGTCATTGCAGCTAAACCCATCCCAGTGCCCTTCTGTGCCCACAGGCAGTTCCAGCAAGATTTGTTGGATAATGACCAAACATTCTGAATGATTGTACCCTCGCTTAACCCAGAGAGGACACTGAGCCAGCTGATTTCACACTGGTGAAATGCAGAGTTGACCCCTTCCCACCAATCTAAAGTGCCTGAAGAATGCAGAATTGGAAATGCTGAGCTGAGTCTCACAGCGCATAGTAGAGATAATTGGAGCCCTTTTAAAATTTATTCATTCATGGGATGCGAGCACCACTGACATGGCCAGCATTTATTAACCATCCCTAATTGCCTTTGAGAAGGTGGTGGCGACCCGCCTTCTTACACCACTGCCGTCCATGTGGTGCAAGTATACCCACAGTACTGTTAGGAAGGGTTTGACTCAGCAACAGTGAAGAAGCGGCGATATAATTCCAAGTCAGGATGGTGAATGACATGGAGGGGACCTTGCAGCTGGTGGGTTCCCATGCGTCTGCTGCCCTTGTCCTAGGTGGTAGAGGTCACGGGTTTGGAAGGTGCTGTCGAAGGAGCCTTTGCCAGCTGCTGCAGTGCAGCTTGCAGAAGCTACACACTGCAGCTACTGTGCACCGGTGGTAGAGGCAGTGAATGTTGAAGGTGGTGGTTGGGGTGCCGATCAAGAAGGCTGCTTTGCCCTGGATGGTGTCGAGCTTCTTTTGTGTTGTTGCAGTTGCACTCATCCAGGCAAGTGGAGCGTATTCCATCACACTCCTGACTTGTACCTTGTAGATGGTGGACAGGCTTTGGGGCATTGGGAGGTGAGTTACTCACCACAGAATTCCTATCCACTGACCTGTTCTTACAGCTACAGTATTTACATGGCAGTCTGTTACTAGTAGAATGCCACAAGGATCAGTGCTGGGGCTTCCTCTACTTACAATCTGTATTAATGACTTCGACGAAGAGACTGAGAGTAATGTATCTAAGTTTGCTGATGATACAAAGCTAGGTGGGAAAGTAAAGTGTGAGGAGACTGCTAAGAGATATAGACAGGTTGAGTGTGCAACAAGGTGGCAGATGGAGTATAATGTGGGGCAGTATGAGGTTATTCACTTTAAGAATAGAAAAGCATAATACATTGGGGCTATAGCGTGCAACTCAGTATAATATGGACCAGCTAAGATCAAGTGTAGTATCTGTTCTTATCAGTGCTTACTTGATTGAGAAGAGACCATGATCATTGCCTTTTGATCCTGGGGAAGCTTTGAGTAAAATGGCTATAACCAATCTTCGAGCTTCGGGCCAGGGAGTGCGCAACATCGTTCGGGTGGTCGTGAAGGACAAGGAAGGAGATGCACCGGTCGATCGCACCAGGTTAATAGGGCTGTTAAGAAGGCATATGGTGTGTTAGCTTTTATTAGTAGGGGGATCGAGTTTCGGAGCCACGAGGTCATGCTGCAGCTGTACAAAACTCTGGTGAGGCCGCACCTGGAGTATTGCGTGCAGTTCTGGTCACCGCATTATAGGAAGGATGTGGAAGCTTTGGAAAGGGTGCAGAGGAGATTTACTAGGATGTTGCCTGGTATGGAGGGAAGGTCTTACGAGCACAGGCTGAGGGACTTGAGGTTGTTTTCGTTGGAGAGAAGGAGGAGGAGAGGTGACTTAATAGAGACATATAAGATATTCAGAGGGTTAGATAGGGTGGATAGTGAGAGTCTTTTTCCTCGGATGGTGATGGCAAACACGAGGGGACATAGCTTTAAGTTGAGGGGTGATAGATATAGGACAGATGTTAGAGGTAGTTTCTTTACTCAGAGAGTAGTAGGGGCGTGGAATGCCCTGCCTGCAACAGTCGTAGACTCGCCAACTTTAAGGGCATTTAAGTGGTCATTGGACAGACATATGGATGAAAATGGAATAGTGTAGGTCAGATGGTTTCACAGGTCGACGCAACATCGAGGGCCGAAGGGCCTGTACTGCACTGTAATGTTCTACTTCTACTTCTACTTTCTTCATCAAGAAAATTCTCTTCGATTGCTGCGGAATTCAAGCCACGGATGTCTTCTGCCTGCAGGATTTCCCCAGCAGTGGATACTTCGACGTGACGTTCCGGAACGTGGCGGGATGCATCAAGTTCCTGAAGGCATTCAAGAAGAAAGGGGACCGGGCGCCACTGTCGATCCTCACAGCGGAGCCGCTCTTCACGTTTCCGTCACAACGGGACCGGGTGGTAACAATTCACCTCTACAACCCCCATGTTCCGGTGGTGGATGTACTCACCTTTCTCGCCAGGTACGTCGAGGTGGCCGGCAGCAGCACTGATGTCAAGGACCCCTTTGGGATTTGGACCAGCAAGCGGCAGGTCAAGGTGACCTTGAAGGTCGATCCCAGTGGATCCATCATCCACCCTCCCTCCAGCTTCACTATCGGGGGAAGTCGAGGCTTCTTGGTCTACGCTGGGCAGCCCAGAGTTTGCCGCACCTGTGGCAAATCTGGTCACGTGGCGGCCAACTGCAGCACGGTTGTTTGCAAGAACTGCAAGGAAGAAGGCCATCAGACCAAGGACTGTAAGCAGACTAAGTGTTGCAACTTGTGCGGTGCGGCAGGCCATCTCTACAAGACCTGCCCCAAACACTGCCTCAGTTATGCTCAGGCGGCAAGGTCCAAGGAAAGGCCGGGAGAAGGTTCGACGAAGGCGTCCGGTGTTCGAAAAGAGACCAGCAACCTTCTCCGCAGTGAGGAACTTCAACCTGAGAAGGAGAAGGAAGGGGAGGCAGCTGAAACCAGCGACCCAGCACCTACCCTGCGCTCGGAAACTCCTCCTCCACAGACAGAATCAATGGAGGAGGAGGCAGCAGATGGACAAACAGGTCAGTGGCAAGTGGTCCAGAGGAAAACCACACAGAAAAAACATCCAAAAGCGGAACAGGCCACCACCCAAACCAGTGCCAAGAGGAGGCTACCTTCTGAATCAGACTGCAACAGCTCCTCTTCACTGGACGGGGGAATGCTGGAATGACAGCCCCTCCAAAAGAGGCGGCAGAACTCCAAGGAGATGGAAGATAAAGCATCCCAGCCCCCGGGCACTGGAAGCTGTGATGGGCCCGGCGTGCCCCAACCCCAAAGCGCCACACGTAACGACGTGGCCAACGCATCTCAGCTCCAGGACACCGAGGGCAAAGACATGTCTGGCGCACCTCAGCTCCGGGAGGCCAGGAGCAGTGATGTTTTCGAGGAGGAACAGATGGAAGCAGCAGAGGATAGCCCAAGCTTTGCTGCCTACAAAACCCCCCCGATGTCACCCCAGCGGAACAACCCCTGCATGAAAAACCAGGAGGGGTTTCTGAGCCCAACTATTGTGAAACAGCTTGCTCACACGATGGGTATGCAGGAACATCCCGAAGGACTGGGACTAGCAAGGACAAATGGTATGGGAAGCAACAACTAACTTTAAAAAAATGGGTGGAAAGATTGCTTCCATTAATGTGCGTAGCATTAAATCTATTATGCGATGTGTTTCAACCTTGGATTACCTCGCCAAGGTCAAAGCCGACCTACTGTTTCTGCAGGAGTGTGGAATACCACACCTCAGCACCTACAGGCAGTGGTCGCGATGGTGGTCCCACGGGCCATTGATCTGGTCGGGGGGTAATGATTGCCATCCTTCCGGCCTGGGTATTCTGCTGCGGGGAGGTAACTTCACCATCTCCGAAGTTAAGGAGGTGGTGGGCGGTCGCCTCCTCGTAGCAGACGTAATGTACAACAACGCTCCGCTCCGGTTGATCAACGTGTACGCCCTGGTACAACGCAGCGAGCGGCTGACCGTCTTCCAGCAGCTCCCACTGCTGCTGGCGACGTCCAGGCCAGTCATCCTAGGTGGTGAATTCAACTGCATCATCGATGCGGCTGGACGATCCGGCAGTGACGACAGCAAACTGGACGCTACGTCCAGATTCCTAATAGAAACAGTTAAAGATGCCAAACTGCACGACGTCTTCAGCAAACCTGCAGACGGAGCGCAGCGCAGATACACATGGTCAAGATCGGATGGGTCTGCCCTTTCCAGGATTGACTTCCTGTTTGTATCCCGTGCCATCACGGTCGGATCCACCGACGTCAAGCCGGTGTTCTTCTGCGACCACTGCCTCTTACTGGCCGACTGTCACTTACAGGACGACTAGCGGGTTGGCAGAGGGACGTGGAAGCTCAATGTTACACTGCTGACCCCAGAGAACGTTGAGGAACTCAAAAGGGATTACAAAGGTTGGAGGACCGTGAAACCCCTCTTTGAGTCTCCAGTTCACTGGTGGGAAGCGATTAAGGAGAACATCAAGAGGTTCTTCATCCACAAAGATGTTCAGAGGGCGAGAGAGAGACAGAAGGAAATGTCCCGACTCCAGAAAAGTATGCAAAATCTGCTCCGGTTGCAGTCAATGGGGGTCGAGGTCAAGGAGGACCTCCAAGAGGTGAAGAGCCAGCAGGCCTCGCTCTTTGCAAAGGAGGCCTCCAAGATCATCTTCCGGTCCAGAGACCGCTCCATCGAGCAGGATGAGACGTGCTCGCGTTACTTCTTCCAAAAGGTACACAGAGAGAGCTCTGTTATCAGCAGCCTGAAGGAAGAAGATGGCTCGGTAACGACTTCGCAGTCCGACATACTAAGGATCAGCAAATCCTTTTATGCTGGGCTGTATGACGCGAAGCCCACAGACAGCAGAGCCTCCCAGTCCTTCCTGTCATCCATCACAGAGGTCTTAGATGACAGCAGGAGGGAGAGACTGGACAAGCCGCTAACTCTGGACGAGCTGACAAAGGCCATCGAGTCCTTCAAGACGAGTAAAACTCCCGGAAGCGATGGCTTACCGGTCGAGTTGTACTCGGCCCTGTGGGACTGCGTCGGCCCGGACCTGCTGGAAGTATATGAGAGTATGCTCCTGGCCGGCAGCATGTCAGAATCCATGAGGAAAGGCATCATCACCCTCATTTACAAGCGGAAGGGGGAGAGGGTAGAAATCAGAAATTGGCGGCCTATCTCACTGCTTAATGTTGACGACAAGATTCTGTCCAAAGTCATAGCCAGTCGAGTCAAGTCTGCTCTGGAGTTGGTGATCCACCCCGATCAGACCTGTACTGTACCCGGCAGGAAGATCTCTGATAGTCTCGCGCTACTCAGGGATACGATCGCCTACGTACGGGACAATAGGAGGGACACCTGCCTCATCAGCCTGGACCAGGAGAAGGCTTTTGACAGGATATCGCACACCTACATGATGGACGTGCTTTCCAAAATGGGGTTTGGGGAGGGAATCTGCAATTGGATCCAACTGCTCTACACAAACATCAGTAGCGCAGTCTCAATCAATGGGTGGGAATCGGAAAATTTCCCGATCAAATCTGGAGTCAGACAGGGCTGTCCTCTCTCCCCGGTCTTGTTTGTTTGCTGTATTGAACCCTTTGCTGAGTCTATTAGGAAGGATGCGAGCATAAGAGGGGTGACAATCCCAGGCAGCGGAGGCACTCAGGTTAAAACCTCCCTGTACATGGACGACGTCGCCGTCTTCTGCTTGGATCCGCTGTCCGTGCACAGACTGATGAGCATCTGCGACCAGTTCGAACTGGTCCCGGGAGCCAAAGTTAACCACGGCAAGAGCGAGGCCATGTTCTTTGGGAACTGGGCTGACCAATCCTTTGTCCCCTTCACCGTCAGGTCAGATTACCTGAAGGTGCTGGGGATATGGTTCGGAAGGGCCGGGGCGTGCACCAAAACCTGGGAGGAGCGAGTAGCCAAGGTACGACAAAAGTTGGGCATGTGGGGGCAGCGATCTCTCTCCATTGTGGGTCAGAACCTGGTCATCAGGTGCGAGGCGCTCACGTTGTTGCTGTACGTGGCGCAGGTCTGGCCCATACCCCACTCCTGCGCTGTGGCAGTCACCTGAGCCATTTTCCACTTCATCTGGGGATCTAAAATGGACCGGGTCCGGAGGGACACAATGTTCAAATCTCTGGACAAGGGTGGGAAAAATGTACCCAATGTGTCCCTCATCCTGATGACCACCTTCGTGTGCGGCTGCATCAAGCTGTGTGTAGATCTCCAGTACGCAAACTCTAAATGTCACTACGTGCTGAGGTTCTATCTGTCCCCGGTGTTGCGAAGGATGGGCCTGGTCACATTGCCGCGGAACGCTCCATGCAGTTGGACCGTGCCGTACCACCTATCCTTCGTGGAGCAGTTTCTGCGGGAAAACACCTTTGACCACCGGTCCATCAGGCAGTGGTCTGTACGGAATGTCCTCAAGGCCCTACGGGAAAAGGAGACGGGGCATCCTGTCGGATGGTTCCCCGAGCAGACCGCCAAAGTCATTTGGCGGAATGCCTCATCACCAGAACTTTCAAACAAGCACCAAGATGTAGCTTGGCTGGTGGTGAGAAGGGCCCTCCCCGTCAGATCCTTCATGCACGCCCCCTCTGCACAATGCCCCCACGGTGGCTGTGGTGGGGAAGAGACGGTTGCCCACCTCCTCCTGGAATGTGTCTTTGCAAAGCAGGTGTGGAAAGAGATGCAGTGGTTTTTGTCGAGGTTCATCCCAAGCAGCTCTGTAACACAGGAGTCTGTGCTCTACGGGCTGTTCCCAGGGACGCACACCGAGACAAACATCAACTGCTGCTGGAGGACTATCAATTCGGTGAAAGACGCCCTTTGGTCTGCCCGAAACTTGCTGGTCTTCCAGCGCAAAGAGTTGTCCACGACCGAATGTTGCAGACTGGCACATTCCAAGGTCCAGGACTACGTGCTGAGGGACGCACTAAAGCTTGGGGCAGCCACAGCAAAGGCTCAATGGGGAAAGACCACAGTGTAAGGTCCCCCCACCAAGCTGAACTGAGGGGCTGGATTCATGGGAAACCCCTCGAACTGTATCGGGAAAATTTTGTGTGCTGTAAATGTAAAAATGTATATGGCATGAAAATGAAATGGAAGGGTTGTGAGGCAACTCGTAATTGTATAGAAGGAAACTGATCACCTTTGCACTGTTTGTATTTTTTGACTTGATGCTGTTTTAAACTGTTTGGGAATGTAATTTTTTACAGATTTTTATGAATAAAGTATATTTTGAAAATAAAAAACAAAAAAAAATAATATGGACCAGCAGAGGACCTTGCTGCCTCCAAGACCACCCCCGCCACCCCCCCCCACCCATGTCACCCGGTAGACCACACCCCCCGTGAGTGACTCGACAGTTTTCTGAGCCCAACAACTGTGCAACAGTTTGCGAACACTACAGGTATGCAGGAATATATCCAAGGACTGGGACAAGTAATGACACCTGGAGTGGTAAGCAACATAATAGTTTTAATGGATTTAAAGATTTCTTCTATTAATGTGTGTAGCATTAAGTCCACTACACAATGTGTTTCAACCTTGGGATACCTTGCCCAGGTTAAAGCTAACCTGCTATTTCTGCAGGAGTGTGGAATACCGCACCTCAGCTCCTACAGGCAATGGTCGCGATGGTGGCCCCATCAATCTGGTAAGGGGGAAATGGTTACCGTGCCTCTGGCCTAGGTATTCTGCTGCACAGAGGCAACTTCCGGTTAATCAACGTGTCCACCCTGACTCAAAACAGTGAGTGACTGACCGTCCTCCAGCAGTTCCCACTGCTGCTGTGATGTCCAGCCCGGTCATTCTAGGCGGTGACTTCAACTGCATCATCGATTCGGCCGGATGATCCAGCAGGGCCAACAGTCAAATGGATGCCAGATGATACACCTGGTCCATCCATTCCAGGATTGACTTCCTGTTTGTGTCCCATACATTCACAGTCAGATCCACCAATATCAGATCCACCAATGTTCTCTGACCACTACCTCCTACTGGCCAATTGTCACCTCCAGAATGACCAGAGGGTTGGCAGGGAGACATGGAAGCTGAATGTGAAACTGTTGACTCCAAAGAACATTGAGGAGCTCAAAAGGGATTACAAAGGTTGGAGAATCGTGAAACCCCCCCTTTGAATCTCCGACTCACTGGTGGGAAGTGATCAAGGTGAACATCAAGAGGTTCTTCATCCTCAAAGGGGTTCAGAGGGTGAGAGAGAGACAGAGAGAAATGTCCTGACTCCAGAAAAGCATGCAAAATCTGCTCCTGCTGCAGTCAATGGGGGTCGAGGTCAAGGATGATCTCCAAGAGGTGAAGAGCCAGTAGGCTTCGCTCTTTGCTGTGCAGGCCTCCAAGATCATCTTCCGGTCCAAAATCCGCTCATGCTTCTTCTTCCACAAGGTACAGAGAGAGAGCTCTGTGATCAAAAGCCTGAAGGAAGAGGATGGCTCGGTAATGTCATCACGGTCTGACATACTAATGATCAGCAAATCCTTTTATGCCGGGCTGTATGACATGAAGCCCTCAGACAGCACAGCCTCCTAGTCCTTCCTGTCATCTATCATGGAGGTCCTAGATGGCAGTATGCCAGGGAGTCTAGACAAACCGTTAACTCTGGACAACCTGACAAAGGCCGTCCAGTCCTTCGAGACGAGTAAAAGTCTGAAGCGACTGCTTATTGATCAAATTCTATTCGACTCTGTGGGACTGGATTGGCCCAGACCTGCTGGAAGTGCACGGGAGTATGCTTCTGGCCGGTAGCAGGTCAGAATCCATGAAGAAAGGCATCATCACCCTCATCTACAAGCGGAAGGAGGGGGAGGGAGGGCAGAAATCAGAAATTGGCAGCCCATCTCACTGCTGAATGTGAACTACAAAAGTTCTGTCCAAGATCGTCACCAATCGGGTCAAGTCTGCCATGGAGTTGCTGATTCACTCTGATCAGTCCTGTACTGTACCTGACAGGAAGATCTCAGGGATACGATTGCCTATGTATGGGACATGGGGGTTGGACCAGGAGAAGGCCTTTGACAGGATATCATGCACCTACATGATGGACGTGCTCTCCAAAATGGGGTTTCGGGAGGGAATCCGCAATTGGATCCAAATGCTCTACATGAACATCAGTAGCGCAGTCTCAATCAATAGGTGGTAATCGGAAAGTTTTCCAATCAATTCTGGAGTCAGACAGGGCTGTCCTCTCTCCTGTATCTTGTTTGTTTGCTGTATCGAACCTTTTGCTAAGTCCATCAGGAAAGATGCGGTCATAAGTGACAATCCCAGGCAGCGAAGGCAGTCAGGTCAAGGCCTCCCTGTACATGGACAACGTCGCCTTTTTCTGCTCAGATCTGTCAGTTCGCAGGTTGATGAGCATTTGCAACTGGCCTCAGGAGCCCACGTAAACCGCGGCAAGAGAGAGGCCATGCTCTATGGGAACGCCAATCTTTTGTCCCCTTCACGGTCAGGTCAGGCTACCTGAAGGTGCTGGGAATATGGTTCGGAAGGGCTGGGGCACGTGCCAAAAACTGGGAGGAGTGAGCAGGCGTGGTGAAACAGAAACTGGTCGTGTGGAAGCAGAGCTCCCTCTCCGTTGCGGCTAAGAAACTGGTCATCAGGTGCAAGGCGCTCTCAGTGTTGCTGTACAAGGAGCAGATCTGGCTCATACTCCACTCCTGCGCTGTGGCAGTTACCCAAGCCATCTTCTGCTTTATCTGGAGATCGAAAATGAACCGTGTCCGCAGGGACACGATGTTCAAACTTCTAAACAAAGGGGGAAAAAACGTACCCAACGTCGTCCTCATCCTGATGACCACCTTTGTGTGTGGTTGCATCAAGCTGTGTGTAGACCCTCGGTATGCAAACACCAAGTGTCACTATGTGCTAAGGTTCTATCTACCCCTGGTGTTCCGAAGGATGGGGCTGGCCACGTTGCCGCGGAATTCTCCATTCAGTTGGACCATGCCGTACCACCTGATGAACATAAGAACATAAGAAATAGGAGAAGTAACCTATCCTTGGTGGAAAAGTTTGTGCAGAAAAACACCTTTGATCACAAGCCCATCAGACAGTGGTCCGCACGTAACATTCTTGAGGCCCTGTGGGAAAAGCAGATGATGGACCCTGTCAGATGGTTCCCCGAGCAGACTGACAAACCCATTTGGCAGATTGCCTCATCGCCAGAATTTTCAAACAATCCCCAAGACGTAGCTTGGCTGGCAGTGAGAATGGCCCTCCCTGTCAGATCCTTCCTGCACGCCCAGAGTCTCACCGCCTCCGCATTTTGCCCTCGAGGTGGCTGCGGTGGGAAAGAGACCGTCATATACCTCCTTCTGGAACGTGCCTTTGCAAAGCAGGTGTGGAAAGAGATGCAGTGGTTTTTGTTGAGGTTCATCCCAAGTAGCTCCGTAATGCAGGACTCTGTGCTCTATGCACACCAAGATAAACTCCACTGGATGCACTGAAGCACAGGAGGGGTGTCGGAACTCCTGAGGTAAGATGTATGTGGCGTGTGGGGCAAGATTTGAGTACTCCTTACCAAACTAGACTTTAACCACTGCTCAGCACAGATTGAACCTGGAAACTTCATGATCGGTATAGCTCAGCTAACTCACTGATCTAACCAGCTGAGTCAGATGAGGAAGCTAAAAAAAAACATAAAGAGCATTTCACAGAACCATAGAATCACAGAATGGTTACAGCACAGGAGGCCATTTGGCCTGTCGTGTCCATGCCGGCTCTCTTCAAGAGCAACTCAGCTAGTCCCACTCACCCACCATTTTTTCCCCATAGCCCTGCAAATCTTTCTCTTCAGATAGTTATGTAATTCCCTTCTGAAAGCTGCAATTGAATCTGCATCCACCACACACTCAGGCAATGCATTCCAGATCCTAACCACTCGATGTGTAAAAATGATTTTCCTCATTCATCTTAGGTTCTTTTGGTATTCACCTTAAATCGGTGCCATTCAACCATTCCATCAATGGAAACAGTTTCTCCCCATCTACTCTGTCAAGACCCCCCATGATTTTGAATACTTCTCGTCTCCAACCTATCCACATAACTGAAGTCTCTCTGGAACCATTCTCAAAAATCTTTTTTGCACCCTCTGTAAAGCCTTCAACAGCCTTTCTTGAATTGTACATAATACTCCAGTTGAGGCCAAACCAGTATCTTATAAAGTAATAAAAACAAGAAATGCTGGAACCACTCAGCAGGTCTGGCAGCATCTGTGGAAAGAGAAGCAGAGTTAACGTTTCGGGTCAGTGACTCTTCTTCGGAACAGATTTCCAGCATCCGCAGTATTTTGCTTTTATTTCAGTATCTTATAAAGGTTCATCATAACTTCCTTGCCTTTGTCCTCTCTGCTTCTATTTATAAAGCCCAGGATCCCATATGCCTTATTAGTTGCTTTCTCAACCTGCCCTACCACCTTCAATAATTTGTGCACAAATAACCCTGTGTCCCTCTGCTCCTGCACCCCTTCAGGATTTCGAAGATACTCAACGTGAAATAGATCATTTCTGAGCACCAATTAAAACTACCCAATTGGCTTCAGCATCACTGGGCCACTGAAGAGGAAATAAATTGTCCAAGTTCCCACTCTTGATTGCTATCCTGTGAATCCCGCTGGAAAATCAAAGTTTATGGACTTCAGGTGAGAACAGGATTGAGCTCGGCTGTGATATTCTCCACTGTACAGCCTTAAGATCACTGCCCTGGCTTGCCGGTAACAACAGCTCCCTGAGTAAGTTTTCTGAGAGCTGCTAGTGCCTATGGAACCAAATTCCAGCAACAACCAATACCTTTAAAAGAAGTGAGAAAATTGGAAGGAAAAATGTTTTTAATTAATTTTTGTCATTCATAAGGTTCATTGGGTGTTCCAAATAACGTTGCTTGTGAGTCATCGGAACCTTAGCAAGCTGAAGTAAATTGCATATTTCACACTGATCCTTTTTGTATTTTATTTCTCACTGAGATTAAAGTGATGGCCAGCTGGAGAGATTCAGCCATGGATGCCTGCAGGTGCGACTTCCCCAAAGGATGAATTCCCAATCTCAGCTGCTCTGAACTGAACAGAAATGATAGATTAATCGTTTGTTCCTTTTATTCTGGGAAATACAGTATGTTTTCCACCTGACAATGAGTGACATGTTCATTTCTCAGAGCAGCCCATGCTGAAATCCCTTACCTGTCTTAAGAGCATTACCTCAGTTCTTCACCTTTCCACTAAGCTGTCAGAAAATGTACACATACTCTTCTCCTCAAAGGACATGTTTCAAACAGCCCAACTACCACAACACAAAACACAGCAGCACGTCCATTATCAAAGAGGTAAGTCAAACCAGGAAATTTCAATCCAGACATGCCAACAGTGTTGTCTGCATTATTGACACCAATAACTTGCATTTATATAGCACCTTTAATGTAGTAAAATGACTCAGTGCGTTTCATAGCAGCATAATCAGACAAAGGGCTGGATTTTAAGAGCCCTGGTGAGCACAGAAAATGGCGGCCCGCACGCCAAAGAGCCACCACGATCTTAAACGCAGCGACTTATTTAAATGACGGGGGCGGCCCACACCCCCAATCTCGTGGAGGGGTTGGGCTGTCCGTCCCTGGCAATGGTGTCAGCTGCCTGTGTGCAGGCACTGGCGCCATTATAAAGGGCAGCCAGCCTATTTAATTTTATTAATTTTATTCATTTTAATATTTAAACTGCGACTGCCTCGGAGCCTCACTGCCACTGGGAGGATCGGACCAGGCCCTCACAGTGTCGAGATCCAGGGCAAGCCTCTTCCGGAGCCATCTACAGACACCCCCTCCCCACCATGGAATCCGACACCTGGGGGAGAACAAAATGCAGTCCAAAAATTGACACCAATCCAGAGGAGAAGATATTAGGACAGATGACTAAAAACTTGAAACATAGAAAAATAGAAAATAGGAGCAGAAGTAGGCCATTCGGCCCTTCGAGCCTGCTCTGCCATTCATTATGATCATGGCTGATCATCCAACTCAGTAGCCTGTTCCGGCTTTTGCCCCTTACCCTTTGATCCCTCTAGACCCAAGAGCTATATCTAACTCCTTTTTGAAAACATACAATGTTTTGGCCTCAACTGCTTTCTGTGGTAGCGAATTCCACAGGTTCACCACTCTCTGGGTGAAGAAATTTCTCCTCATCTCAGTCCTGAAAGGTTTACCCCGTATCCTTAGACTATGGCCCCTGGTTCTGGACACCCCTGCCATCGGGAACATCCTTCCTGCATCTACCCTGTCAAGTCCTGTTAGAATTTTATAGGTTTCTATGAGATCCCCCCTCACTCTTCTGAACTCCAGCAAATATAATCCTAACAGACTCAAGCTCTCCTCATACGTCAGTCCCGCCATCCCAGGAATCAGTCTGGTAAACCTTCGCTGCACTCCCAGATAAGGAGACCAAAACTGCACACAATATTCCAGGTGTGGTCTCACCAAGGCCCTGCATAATTGCAACAAGACATCCCTGCTTCTGTACTCGAATCCTCTTGCTATGAAGGCCAACATACCATTTGCCTTTTTTACCGCCTGTTGCACCTGCATGCTTACCTTCAGCGACTGGTGTACGAGAACACCAAGGTCTCGCTGCACATTCCCCTCTCTCAGTTTATAGCCATTCAGATAATAATCTGCCTTCCTGCTTTTGCTACCAAAGTGGATAACTTCACATTTATCCACATTATACTGCATCTGCCATGCATTAGTCCACTCACTCAACTTGTCCGAATCACCCTGAAGCCTCTCTGCAACCTCCTCACAACTCACCCTCCCACCCAGTTTTGTGTCATCTGAAAATTTGGAGAGATTACATTTAGTTCCCTCATCTAAATCATTAATGTATATTGTGAATAGCTGGGGTCCTAGCACAGATCCCTGCGGTACCCCACCAGTCACTGACTGCCATTCGGAAAAAGACCTATTTATCCCTACTCTTTGTTTCTTGTCCGCCAACCAATTTTCTATCCATCGCAATACACTACCCCAAATCCCATGCGCTTTAATTTTACATGCTAATCTCTTATGTGGGACTTGTTTAAGGAGATAGGTTTTACGGATGGTCAAAGGGGAAGAGAGAGGTGGAGAGGTTTAACAGAGGGAATTCCAGAGCTTACGGCCTGGACAGCTGAAGACACGGTTACCATTGAAATATATTAGCCACCACCATAACAAAACCAAAGTTTTTACCATCCTGTCTGTTGTGGTACACACTAACAGCTGATCTGTTAGCTTTTTATAAAGGTTATAATGAAATTATTACAGCTTTAAGTAGATTATTCAATATGATTCAATGGCTCAAATTAATAAAATGTATTTCAAAAAGTAATATTTAGGTGGACAGCTCACCTGTTTGGTAAGAAGGGGAGGGGTGGCAGTCGCCAGTTTCGGGGTGGACATCTCGCCAGTTTAGGGTTGGCAGCTCACTGGTTTTGACGTTTTTGCTCCTGGTACAGTGGAACAGCTCACGTGCTATGGCAGCCGAAAATCTGCCCCACTGTGTATAATGCTTTGAGAGATAAGATGCTGTATAAATGCAATTACTATTAATATTTTTGGATCACTGATGAAACAATATCAACACTGACAATGTTGCTAGCAACATTCTAAAACTCATGCGACACAACAGTTTATTTTAAATTGCTCACGTAAATCAAGTAGGAATGACTTAATGATGTTAAGCTTGGTTTTAAAAATATTATATATTGTCGGAATAACGACTGAGGAACGTAAGGAGTTCCACAGTTGTAAGGTTTTGGGAGAACAATAGTTGCTGCATAAAAGCTGGCACAATGAGTCTTAATTTAAATGCAGCATACGGCAGACGAAATGTTGTGCAGGACAATGTAAATGGTGATTAGGAGGAACAAGAGAGGAAAGTTTAGAGCAGCAATGACCAAAGTACCAAAGTAGTGTCGATAAAATAGAAAGAGACAAGAAACACTATTGCAGAGATGGTGAGATTGGAGGCTTGAGGTGAGAAAACAATCATGGATCAAGAGTATTAGAACAATGTTTCAAGAACTTCCCCAGATATACAGGGAGCAGTATTCCGTGCTTGGATAGACTTGCCCTTTGTAAAGAATTAAGGATTACGGAGAAGAAAGGCAAGCACATCAAGGTTTTTAAAGTAGTATTGACCTTGCCAAACAATTCCCCAACCTTCACAGTTAACAGTCGTAAATGGCAGAGGTTTGGAAACAGCTTTAGCCTGTCTGGTTGGGAATTTGAAACAAGTTACTATTCAAACATGCTCAACCAGTTTTTCTCTCTTTGCTATTTTAATAGAGTTATTGAATAAACTGGTTAATGCCTATATTAAAAATAGTAAAGAGGAAGATTTAATACAAGTGTATTATATGATAACATATCCAAAAATAATTTCTACCTTTTTATCTTACACAACTAATCAAAAATTGTTTTGCACAGGAGACATGCCAGCAGCGACTCTTTTTTTTGACAGCACAACTCATTTTTTTTGTTTTTTTTTTAAGGTGTGGAGTTCCACTGAGATTAGCCACAACAAAATCTGATGATGTAACTTGTGTGGGTGTCACACATTTCTCTAAAGTATTCTGGTCCCTGGTTTCTGTGGCTTTCTCAACTTAATTAGTAGATGGAGCTTTCAGTGATCAAGGTAACAAAATGGAATGGTGCCTTTCCCCCCAGCTGTAAGCATGTTTAAAGGTACCGGAGGGACAGCATGGGCACTCTGCCGGCTAAGTAAGTCCAGAAGTTGTGCTGAAATGGATAATATACTGGCAGCCAAGCTGTGACTGGATTACATGATTGCACCATACACTGGTGGCAGCAATGTTTTCTATTTATAATATCAAAGCACGCTTTCAACTGGAAAAAAATACATTTTAATGAGCATTTTTGTCATTTGTTTTCACCTTCAATGGTTGGAGAGAATTATGCTGGTGGTAGCACCTTGTTATTCAGGTTGTCCTCATGCTGGCATTTCTGCAAACCAGCGTAATAAACGTTGTTAATTCTTAATCTTACTGCAAATTCAAAAGGTGGCACTGAGTGCTTTTACCTCCAGCAAAAGTTCATTTCATGAGCAAAACCAGGATTATTTCAAACGATTTATCAGCATTATTCCACTGATGAAGTAATGAAATAAACTGCTGCTGATGGCGAGGTTCATGGGCATCAACCATGTGGACACAAAATGAACAGAGCCTGGGAAACAATTGTTGTTTGCATCACACACTAAAGAAAAACTCAGAAGTTATTACAATCTTCAACAATTTGGCATTATTTTCCAGAGAACAAATATTTCCTGGATCTCAAAGGAAATATATCAGAAAGATTTACGAAACAAGCAAACGCTGGCCTCGAGTCAGTGTCTATCTGAAGATTAGTATGAAGATGTTTAACATATTAAATAGCAACCACAACAACCTCTTGCACTTACAGAGCACCTGTGATGGCAATAAACATCCAAACGCACTTCACAGAGGCATAACCAAAGAAGTTATGGAAGGTGTCACTGACAGTGATATCAAGTGGCACTTACTCAGCAATAACCTGCTCACCAATGCTCAGTTTGGGTTCCACCAGGCGTACTCAGCTCCAGACTGTATTACGTCCTTGGTGCAAACATGGACAAAAGAACTGAATTCCAGAGGTGAGTTGAGAGTGACTGCCCTTGACATCAAGGCAGCATTTGATCGAGTGTGGCATCAAGGAGCCCTCGGAAAATTGAACTCACTGTGAATCAGGGGGAAAACTCTCCACTGCTTGGAGTCATACCTAGCACAAAGGAAGATGATTGTGGTTGTTGGAGGTCAATCATCTCAGCGCAAGGACATTGATGCAGGAGTTCCTCAGGATAGTGTCCTAGGCCCAACCATCTTCAGCTGCTTTATCAATGACTTATCCTCCATCATAAGGTCAGAAGCGAGAATGTTCACTGACGACTGCAGAATGTTCAGTTCCATTTGAGACTCCTCAGATACTGAAGCAGTCCGAGCCCACATACAGCAAGACCTGGACAACATTTAGGCTTAAGCTAATAAGTGGCAAGTAACATTCATGCCTCACAAGTGCCAGGCAATAACCATCTCTAACAAGAGAGAATCTAACCATCTCCCTTTGATGTTTAACTGCTTTACCATTGCTGACACCCCACCATCAACATTCTGGGGGTTACCACTGACCAGAAACTTAATTAGACCAGCCATATAAATACTCTGGCTACAAGAGCAGTACAGAGGCTGGGAATTCTGCAGTGAGTAACTCACCTCCTGACTCCCAAAAGCCTGTCCCCTAACTACGTCAGGTGTGTAATGGAATACTCTTCACTTGCCTGAATGAGTGCAGTTCCAACAACATTCAAGAAGTTCTACACCAGCCAGGACAAAGCACCCCATTCACCAGCTTAAACATTCACTACCAGCGCACAGTGGCACCATCTACAAGATGCAACGCAGCAACTCGCCAAGGCTCCTTCCAAACTTGCGACCTCTACCCCTAGAAGGACAAGGGCAGCAGGCGCATGGAAACACCACCAACTGCAAGTTCCCTCCATGTCACACACCATCCTAACTTGGAACTGTATCACCGTTCCTTCACTGTCTCTGGGTCAAAAACCTGGAACTCCTTTCACCATATGGACTGCAGCAATTCAAGGTGGTGGCTCAAAGGCAATTAGGGATGGGCAACAAATATTGGCCTTGCCACTGCGCTCATATCCTATCAAAGAATTTATTAAAAGAGACACAGATGGAGATTTAGTCTCAGTTTTGATTTCCTTACCCAAGGAAGGAAAAAACTTGCCTCAGCGGGAATGCAGGAAAAGGTACACCAAACTGATTTGTGGGATGGGAAGGATTGTCCTATGAGGAGAGATTGAAGACTGGGCATACATTCCTTAGAATTTAGAAGAATGAGAGGTGGTCTCATTGAAACATATAAAATTCTTAAGGGGCTTGACAGGGTAGATGCTGGGAGGATGTTTCTCCTGGTATGGGAGTCTGGAACTGGAAATCACAGTTTCAGACGAAGGAGTCAGCCATTTAGGACTGGTATGAGCAGTAATTTCCTTATTCACAGGATTGTGAATCTCTGGAATTCTCTACCGCAGAGGGCTGAGGATACTAAGGGAATCAAGAGATATGGTGATAGTGTGGCAAAGTGGAGTTGAGGTAGAAGGTCAGCCTTGATTTTGATTGGTAAAAACAGCCTTGAAGACCTGAATGTCCTACTCCTGCTCCTATTTCTTATGTTCACAGAGGTAATAGGAAGGGTGAACATAGGCTTAGTCAGAAAGTTATATTTTAAGGAAAGATTCAAAGGAGGAGATAAAAAACAGAAAATAATTGAAAAACTTAGCACATTGGGCAGCATCTGTAGGGACAGCAACAGAGTTAGCCTTTCGGGTTGACAGCCTTCCATCAGAACAAGCAAAGGGGTTTAACGAAAGAATTCCAAAGCTTAAGGCCCAGATGCCAATGTTGAGGCACAGGGATGGGAATGCACAATAGGCCAGAATGAGAGAAATTAAGAATTTGGGGGTCAAGCTGGCTGTGGGTTACAAAGAAATAGAGAAGCAATGCCATAAGTGAATTTAAACACAAGGGTGAGAACTTTAAACTGGACACTTTTGGGAATCAGGGAGCCAATCTAAATCAGTGAAGTCAAGGGTGATGGAATATGTGGTTCGTCAGGAGAGTAGGGTCAGTGCAGTCAAGTAAATATGAATCTGCCACAAACACAGGGGTCCAGAACACAGCAAAGTATTGGGAACTATTAATATTTGTCGCCGTTAGATTCAGAATGACATTGGTTAGTTTCCCACCTCTGTCAACAAACCACTTCCATTAACAAAATTAGAATAGTCCCCGAAATGTCCACCTAAGTGGTTCAAGCTTTAATAGGTAATTTATTTACAACTGCTAAACACGAGGCAATTTTAATTAAACTTTATTTTATATGCAAATTACTTGGAATATTCAACTTTATTTAGATTGAACATTTTCTGTTTTTATAGATAATTGTATTTCTGCATTTTGCACTGGTAAATATTTTACGGTTCACTTTTACAATGCACTTGACTTGAGGCAGCAAGAGTTGTGTTAGAGCAGCCTTGGTTTTCTCGCACTACATTCTTCCTGCCACCTGAGATAGGAAGTGCCTGTCTGGATCACCACTTCAGCTCTTTCCGATGGCATTTATGTTCAAGAATATTTTGCATAGAATATCCTTTCCTTGACCCCAACCATGTGCTGCAGATTCTATTTTTTTTGTCCAATTTTCCACCCATCCTCTCCTGCAAAATGCCAACTTGTGGTGGAGTATGGTTCCTTGCATTCCAGCTATCTTCCTGCATTTCACCCAAGTGAAATCACAGCTAATCCTGATCCGGTTCTCCCCAACATCCACACGCTTCCAGAATAAGTCATGGGATAGCAATAAGAAGTGGGGACCCTTGCTTACCTTTCTCCAGTCCAGGAGCACCAAATCCAGACATAGAACGACTGCCAAGGCTGAGTTCAGCAAATTTAGCACATATTGCCTGGGAATTTGCAATTTGTATGGACTGTATCACACTTGACATCACAGTTATGCATTGTGCCATGAGGAGAGCTGGCCTGCAGAACCCATATTTAAGAAAATGTACACCCTGGGATGTGGCCCTCATGGTGTTAAAGGAATATGTGATTAACATAAATTGAACAAGCACAAATATCACTGTTTAGCTATGATAATCTCTCCTATCACAGCAGTATCTAAACAGAGGACTGATCCAAGTATGTGCAAAGGGTTGGTTTTCACCTTATTGAGCAAGTAGACATTAATTCAGTTGTTAAAAGCTCTGTCGCTCTGCAATAGCTCCACTAAAGATTGTGTTTAGCTGCAAACTCATGCAGTTTTACATGAAAACTACTCAAACCAATTACAGTCCATCTCACAAATATTGCTGACTTTTGCATTCATATGTAATGTTGTCATTTACAGAATGGTGCTTACTGATTTTGCTGCGGCTCAATTTAGATTGATGAACAATACACCATATTCCCTTCAAGGTTGTTGATACAATACACATACTCTGTGCTGAAGTGGGCAATTTTGGGAGGCAGAAGGTTTGAGTTCACAACAAAACTGCAATTACCTCCCTTTAATCAAATTCTGTTGCTTGTTAAAGTGTTTTGTTTGAGAGCTGGTGGAACTGGATTAAGCTGAGGACCACTGATTAGGCTGCTCGAAGCCTACTACCAAAAGACAGAGAGTGCATAGACATAATTCACTTATTGGCATCAGACAATTGTATTAGAGCCTGTTTTAAAGTTATATGTTGGGTTCCACATGTTTCAGGCTCTAGGCACAAATTTGAAGGCCACTGGAGGACAATGGGCAGGCAGGTTTTCATTTTCAATTTGCAACTGCCAGTCACTCCAGTGCTGAAATCGTTCCCCACTTCCGGCCCCTAACACGTTTTATGTTTCAAAAGAACAGTTGAGACAGCTTGTTCAGAATTCCTCCTCAAAACCAAAACTAGGGGCCATACATATAAGACAATCACTTATAAATCTAACGAGGAATTCAGAGAGTGGTGAGAATGCAGAGCTTGCTTCCATAAGGAGTAGTTGAGATGAAGAGACTAAATGCATTTAAGGGGAAGCTAGATAAACACATGAGGGAGTAAAGAATAGAAGGATATGTTGATAGGGTGAAATGAAGTATGGTTGGAGGTGGCTCGCGTGGAGCAGTAACACCAGCAAAGGCCAACGGCCTGTTTCTAGCTGTACATTCTCTGTAATTCTATCATGAAATCTGACTCCAGTGGCATCGTTAACATGCATTAATGGTGCTCCCTGTCCATCATTCACCTTTCTGATGAAAGGGCAGACCTGAAACGTTAACTCTGCTTCTCTCTCCACAGATGCTGCCGGACCTGCAGAGTATTTCCAGCACTTTATTTTTACTTCAGATTTCCAGCACCTGCAGTATTTTGCATTTATTTCACTATACAGGCAACATTTCTTGGCAGCTAGGAGTGCCATCAAGATTCAGTTCGATCTGCCAGTGTTGAGACCAAGCTTTGTTTTACCGCATTAGATTTGAAGGTTATTTCCATTTGTCACTCTCCAGCACAAATGTATATTTAGCCTTAAACAAACTGCTCCAGGCAACATTAACTTATGCTGGAGTTCGCCCTGCCAGCTTGTTTTTTAATGTGAATACAGTGTGAGGTATGAATTGAATACCGTTCTACTGACATAAAGCCTGGCTCGGGTATAAAATTAAAACCCGACCAGGGCCCGACCCAAGAACAGCCAACCTGAACCCGACCCAGACCCGAGTCTGTTGATTTTTTAAATGCCTGACCCGACCCGAAAATAACAAACATATTAGATTAAATGTAGATTAAAATGAAAACAATACGAAACAAAACAGTACAGTCCAGACTGACCTGAGCCCGAATGCTGGACATAGAACACAGACCCGACCCGACCTGAACCTGACACATATAGTCGGGTTTGATCAGGTTCGGGTCGGGTAGCCAGGCTTTATACTGACATTGAATCTTACAGCACAGAAGGAGGTCATGCATCCCGTCATGCCTACGCCACTTCTTTGAAAGAACAGTCCACACCCCAGCTTTCTCCTCGTTACCCTGAATAAATTGGTGCTCTTTAAATACATGTCCAATTGCCTTTTGAAAGTTCCTATGGAATCAGGTTCCATCACCCTTTCAGGTCATATGTTCCCGATCCGAACAACTCTGTCTGAAACAGTTTCTCCTCAATTCCCCTCTTTTTTGCCCATTACTTTAAATCAATAACCACTGGTTATTGACCCTGGAGCACCAAAAGGCTGCAAAAGTGGTTGGATGCAGGGTCCTGCACATCAGTCACACTTACTGTCACCAGCTGTTGCCTAGTCCAAATTAGGTAGGACAGGGGGAAATGAGATATGGTGCATGAAAAACATTGTACACATGTACAGAATATGTCCACTTGCATCTGCACAAATGTCAATTTGGTGAATCCAGAACAATCCTTTTTCTTACATTTGCTCCATTTTATTCCCCCAAATACAAACCCATTTAGCACCATTTTCACTCTTTCATCAAAATAACCCCGACTGTAGAAAAGATCAACAAGGCTGTTCCAAAGTATAAAATCAGCTCTGTAAAAAGATGAGGGAAGCTAAAGCATTACCATCTAGAAACAAGGCAGATAAGGGGAAAATCTGACGAAAGTATATAAAATATTAAATGGTATAGATAATGTAAAGCCAGCTTGCTTCAAAATAAGCCAGGAAAGTACAACCAGAGGACATAAATCGAGATTAGTAGAAAGTCAATTTAAAATAGATATCAGGAACAACTTTTTTACTCAAAGAATGGTAACTGTTTGGAACTGACTGACAGTCATGGAAGTAAAGAGAAAAACATTGGGGTATTTAACATATATAGTTGGTTGCTGAAATGGGACAATGTTGCAAAGTGTGTATTTCTTGCTTTGGTTATTGAAAAGATTAAAGCAGTTTGTTCCAGTAATGTGAATTATTTTTGTATCTGTTAACTGCAGTACTGAGCAAGCACTGCACTGTTAGAGATGCTGTCTTTTGGATGAGATGTTATCTTGAGGCGAGGTCTGCCCTCTCAGGTGGACGCAAAAGATCCCATGGCACTATTCTGAAGATGAGCAGGGGAGTTATCCCCAGTGTCGTAGATTCATTGAATGATACAGCACAGAAGGAGGACCTTTGGTTCAGGCCTCATTTAAACTCGGCAAGCAAGCTGCAAGTCACTAAACTGATGTCCCAACACAGTTTGTTGGTTTGAAGTGTGAAAGTCGGGCTGGCACTGTTGTCAACAAGGTGGGGAGTGGGGGTGGGAGTCTCAGGGTGGCAGGGGTCCAGATTATTTGTGTGGGTCCTGGAGGAGCACTCATGCTTCACTGTAATAGAAGTTCTTCATTGGCTGTAAAGTGCTTTGGGATATCTTAAGGTCATGAAAGGCGTTATATAAACACAAGTCTTTCTTCACATTATCTAACATTAAGGAAATGTCCAAGGTCATAAATCAAGTTGGTTAAAATAGGGAGGCAGAAGTTACACAAACATAACACATAGTCAGTATTGCAAATTTTTGTTTGTCAATGCTTTAATTAGCAGCCCAGCAATTGTCATTTTAATGCTAACAGTTTAATTCATTAACTTACGTAACATATTTTGATAGGGTTTCATGTAACAAGTATAAAATCACAATGACAGCTTAAGTGATAATAAGCAGCACCATGTGTCTTGAAAGAGGCAATTTAGCTCATGCCTGTTTACATATTTTTTAATCTACTGGAAATTACAGAAAAAATAAGTTAAAGATAAATTACAAGCCGGATATGAAAGAAATACAATTAATGCTATACCAGCTTTGAAATGGAGGTAGTAACCTATTTTTTTTTTCTAATGGTTTTCCTTTCCTCCAATGTCATCCTCTGCTTCACTGAAGACATTGATTCTCATTGGGATATGAGTCCACAAGCTTCAATCCCTCATTCTAGTAGTTAATCACATGGATGAGTCTGGACAATGAGTGTCAGTTGGCTATTTGGCTTTGGGTGCCTCAACCAGCCTCAGCCTACCCTACTAGCTTTTGGAATTTGTTGATCACACACAGATTCAGATCATGGAACCTTAGAGGGACATGTAATGTTTCAATCCATATTCCAAGTAAATTGCATGTAACTCAAGTCGCTGATGCAAATACATCTTGTTGCTCTAATTTAGGATGTATTTAGCAACAGTACAAACCAGCAAATATGAAATATAAGCTCAAAGAGGACTGAGCTGTCTGAGCTTTGAAGCCTCACAAGTTGCAGGTTAGACACCTTTGCCATCCTTAACTAAATGTCTGTACATGCAGTTTTCCAGCAGGATAGGGAACAGGAGCCCTACTGGATTTTTCCTGTTCCTCCCAACCCACAATTGTGATCTCCTTACTCCAACCCCAGCGGAGACCAGCTAATTCATCACAGACCCGAGGATTGACCTTGCAATCTGTTGTTTTTTTGTGGCTCCATTATGCAATGGCTTGAACCATCTGGGGAGCTCATATGATCCACCTCATAGATATTTTATGTGTCCCAGTGGTGCAGCATCTTGACAGAATGACAAAACAAAGAGGAAATGGCAAGATGTGTTCCAAATGGGCGGGGAACCAATAAGAACACCCTACATGGCTCCTATGAAAAGCCAAAATAACTAAAATATAGGGGCATTGCCAACAGAATTATCTGCACTGCATACAATGCATACCACATTGATATCAGTAACATGCCACTGATTAGAGAATTATATAGAGTAGAAGGAAGTTTCAAATGCTCAGCTCATTACCTATAAAAGATTGTAATAATTTAACATTCCATGACAGTCTGGTTAATTAATTTCAAATGTATGCAAATCAACTTCAGGCAAATTCCTTGTTCCGAAGAAGGGTCACTGACCCGAAACGTTAACTCTGCTTCTCTTTTCACAGATGCTGCCAGACCTGCTGAGTGGTTCCAGCATTTCTTTTTTATTCCTTGTTCCATATGCTGTTTGACCATCAGTTAAGAATCATCCAGTCAGGTAATGAAGATTCACTTTCCAATTGACATAGGAAGCTGGGTACAGCAAGAGGATGGACATGTCAAGTGACCAATAGCAAAAGTATGGGGGCGAGGTGATTGGTTGTAGCAGTCCATGTGATGAAACGTCCAGGCATATGTTCAACCAGAGTTGTCAACCTGAAGGGAAGCAGGATATGACACTGCCTTCACAACTTTGCAAAACAATAGACTGCTAGTCTCAGGCAGCAGACTGAGAAAAGATAGAAACTGCCTTGTTGATGGGGTGAGATGGGATGAAGCTCGTGTGAATCATAAACCCCGGTAGGGACCAGATGGGCCGAACGACCTGTTTCTATGCTGGAAATTTTATGTAATATTGAAAAATGAAAGATGCAGACTTAGAAAATCTGCCATTATACTTCCTATCCTCGCCACAGATACCAAACATATAAATATGTATCACACGCATCCCTATGAACATACGAACATCCCTGTGTAAATTATGTTGAACAATACCAAAGAGAAAAAGTTTTGATCCCTTTATGTAACTTCTCCAAGCACAAATTAAAGGGATAAAATAAAAAATCTAAATCTGGTTAATAGTTGGTGCAGAATATTCTTCTACTTTCAATAAGCACACATAGCAATCTGTAAATGGAGATTTAAATTTTGATGACAACTATTTAATTTTTATTTTCCTGCAACTTGAGTTTTGTGAAAACCACATTTCAGTGAATTCATATGACATCATGACTTGCTGGGCAGGCTTATCTTGCAGCAAGTCAGGCAATGGGGCAGATCAACTTTCCAAAAGGTGTCCGACGCCAAGCACAGGACCATTATTCTAATATTGTAATGATCCAATATGGCATGTAGTGCACTGCCAGATAGGGTCAGGTTTTTGTGCACTTTTAGGCAGCCATTTTATGCCTGCAAAAAAGGCACAAAGCGACCAAATTTCTAGACCAGAATTTCTGGGGAGGCTAACACTTTCAGGAGAGGAGGGGTGAAAATGGGAAGAAAAGCAAATATTGCTTCTTAAGTGGATAAATTCTGCATTTTGAAACTACAGACTATTGGGCTTGATTCGGAATACCATATCCAGATACACTTATGTTTTAAACTGTATTAATTAATCTTTCAACATCAGCAGCAAGGAAAGTTTTTCACTACAACAACTTTTGCAAGTTACAGGAAGAGAAGCTGAAGCAGTTGTAGAGACCATATGTAAACAGTAATAACTGACTCTGGCTATAACGCATTGTGGTATTGAATACAATAGATCAATTCAAATTGATCTGCCTATCATAAATTTCCCAGTGTGGAGCATGCACCCATCCACTATGGTTATTGGTTATAAAACAATTCCTTTCTTTATCTAATTACTTCTTGATTTACATTATCTTCTAATTTACTGTCTTCAATACCTTGGGGTCCTGTAATATAGACCATGGCTCCTCACCTTGGTTTATTAATAGTGGCATCACCTCCAAATGTGATACCATCACCACTTCCAATCTGATTTAAAAGGAACTCATATTGTTAAGATTGGAAAAGCCAGTGGAAGCAGATTCAATAGTAACTTTCAAAATGGAATTGGATGAATATTTGAAAAGGATAAATTTGCAGGGCTATGGGGATAGAGCAGGAGAGTGGGACTAATTTAGATAGTTCTTTCATAGAGCTGGCACAGACATAATGAGCTGTACGATTCTGATTTCATCTCACAAATCATCAAGCCTCTACCAAAGTGCAGCATTACCATTTCGAATACTCCTCCATATTCTACATTAAAGGAACTATATAAATGCAAGTTAAATGGAGCAATCTGGCGAACCCTGCTACAGTTACAGGTAATGGGTCTTTGCAGTGAAATCTAGAGTATTCCACCAACCTTACTTCGGTCAATTCCAAACACATCCCTCTACACGTTATGCTGATAGTATCATTCAGTATATGGTGCAATATTTTCATATGGATTAGTAGAAACAGGACCTCAAGTTATCAGCCTGGAAATAAATGAGTTCCATTTCCAAGTCAACTAATCCCACCAGATTTCCCAGTAAACCAGTTTATAAAATCTGTCTGAAAACTAATAACGGGTCAGAAAAGTGAAGCTGATTTCGAGATATTATACCAGTGAATTAGCTCAGATACGGAAATAGAAAGAGGAAAAAGAATTTGCATTTATACAGCCCCTTTTATGATTTCATGGCATCTCAAAGTGCTTCCCAACCAATGAAGTACATTTGAAGTCACTGTTGCAGTGTTGGGAAAATACAACAGATACTGATTTGAACATTAAAACAATGCAATTACATTGGCTGGATCTTTTACGTTGCATTTGCACAATAGGCTGATAGGACTCTGATAAACAGACATTTTCAGCGTGAAAATGGAGGTCTGCAGATTGAGGCTGAAGTACTGATTGTGAGATTTACAAGTGGTAATGCTTTTCAATTTGGATTTAATTTTTACATTTAAAGAACACAATCACTAAAAGCAATCAATAAGCTTTGCTTCTTTAACTCTGAAGCACAGGATTAATTTGTTAGGTCTGATGAGATTTTCATGCTGGGTTACTGAAGGTATTATACACTGCTCCATGAATTAAAAAGGCAGCATTCCAACTCAAGGGCTCAAAGAACAATGTAAATTGCAAATGCTTTGAATTCCACATCTGAATACCAAAATATGGGTAAATTTGCTTTGCAACTAATTTTTATACGAGCATTAGACTGCATTTACACTCTCAACTGAAGATGGCATGAGGCAAATACAAATGTTGAATTACATGACGTAGCATTTACAGCTTAGAAACAGGTCATTTGGCTCAAGTAGCCTTTGCCAACGTTTATGCTCCACATAAGCCTCTTCCCACCCCCTCTTCATTCCACCCTATCAGCATATCCTTTATTCCTTTCTCCCTCATGTCCATCAAGCTTCCTCTTCAATGTATCTATACTATTCACCTCAACCCTTCCTGTGATTGTGAGTTTCACATTCTCACTACCCTCTGGATAAAGAAGTTTCTCCTGAAATCCTGATTGGATTTATTGATGACCAAGATTTGGTCTTCCGCACAAGTATGATGTGGGAATTAAAGGTATATGAAACCTAGTGTATGAAATGTGGCAGTGCCAGATATTTTTTCCTTCTACTCTGTGCCACTTGCTCCTTTCTATTCTCCTCCATGCTGCATGTGTCTTCTCATGTGCAGCTGGGCCTCCAATACCTTGCTGAAGTTACTGTTCCTCGGGGCAGTGAGAGTCTATTCAATCCTGGAAGCAATGTCAACTGAACTAAATTCTGTACCTATGTGTATTTCTATTAGGGATCATTACCTAGTAATCAGGTGCAGGAAGATTTGCCATTTTTTCAGCATAACAAGCCACTGATGAAGTGGCACACCACGTTATGCAAATGTTGGCAGAACTCAAAACAATTTCCACTGTCAGCATCCTTCCGCCTCAGCAGCTTTTCATGGCTCCTCCTGGAGTGCAGATATAAATGTCAACCTAAGAAACTTGCAAAACTTGACAACTCCATTAACGACTGACGACTCCAAATGGCTCTGAATCTGTGACTATGTTGAGGGATAGTCTTTAGGGTAACAGAATTTTGACTAGTGTTTTTGAAATCACATTTCACAATTCAGTCCATATTTCTGTGTAAACCAAACCCAAAGGGGCCTTGTCTATGACATGTGAAACTAGTAATTACACTAAGAATGCTCTGAGATTGTCATGAGTTCCAGGTATACACAATGTTCCATCATTTGCGATAAAGAAATAAATCAAATACACAGAACTGTGATGTTTGCAGCAGTGGAGTTAGAAATTACTGAGCGTTGAAAACACAAAATGTATTTCCTTGAATACTGGGGACATTTTCCCTGAAGAAATTCATTTTTCCCCCACACATTTTTGATGCATTTTCCAGGATTCTTCTATAACTGTGACTCTGAAGACAAAAATAATTTATTCTGGAATAGTTACAAATGTTTAAAAGTTCAAAATATGCAGTTGATGCTTGTTACGATTGACTTTTACATCAATCAAAGATAATAACTACATAATAAGCATAGCACAGCAGGATTACATTGTACATGGCAGCATAGCTGAATAGTGTAATACTGTAAATAAGTGGGCCACAGGCAGTGTTTCTGCTCCATGTCTGGTAATTGTGAACTATGATATGTGAACACATGAGTAATATACCATAAAGTAATCAGTATTGGAACAGCACCGTGATTGAAGAAGGACCAAAGTGACTTTTGTTCTTCTCATTGTGGTCGTGAAGGATTGTGAACACCCTCCCCTCCCCATCCCACCCCCACTCAGTACTGTTATGAATCAAGCAATTGGGACATATGACCCTTATACCATTTAATTAGTATCTTCAAGATTTACAATCTCGAGTCAAGCCAAGATAAAATACCATACTCAAGGGTACTGTTATGTTCTATTGGCTACCATTGTTCTAGATGGCAAGTACAGCATACTTAATTCCCAGTGAGTCCACCAACAACACAACCTCATCTGTGAAAAGGAGTGCTGCATTTCTATAGAAATGCTCAGAACACACTACAACGCTGCTTCGTGTGATCCCATTCCACACATCATTGATGAAGACATTAAATAGAACAGGTAATGGTGGACAATCTTATTTCAGTTCTCTTTCAAGGGAGAAAGAGAGGTTTGGTGATTCTCTATCTACTGTTACAGATCTTGAATCCAGAGTACACTTTGTAGATAAAATCCAAGATTTAGCCATGTGTAATACAGTTTTCAGTTTCTTCACCTTGACTACATGACACATAACAATAAGAACTTGCATCTATATAGCGAGGTCAAGGTCAAAAGCCTTACAAAAAACAATGAAAGCAATGCTAATAGTTTCCCATGGGCATAACAATACTCCATAATCTCACATAAAAGGACAATTCCCTTTACAGAATCACCATACTGTATGTACCTCCAAAATAACCAACACGCTTTTGATGCTGTGGATCTGGAGTCACATACAGGCCAGATCATGTATGGATGGCATGTTTCCTTCCCTAAAGGACATTAGTGAACCATTTGAGTTTTAATGACAATCTAACAGCTTAATGATCACTTGGGGTCATTGAGATTCTGATTGTATGAAAAGCATCAACCCCAAGCTTTTGAAAGTTGCATTCTGAAGGAATATTCACGATTTTCCCTCTCATACTGCATACAATGCCTGATTGAAGAGATTTGCTCCCAGCACTCTGCCAGCAAAAGAGGACTGGATATAGTTCCATGAGACACTGATTCGCCATTGTCTGTTTTGCACTACTGCTGAAAGCCAATTTCACCCCTTTTAAGTTCACACATGTTGACCACTATAGTATTACTAAGCCATACAGGTTGAAAGAATTCAAATTCAATCATTGACTTGTGCTGTAAGCTGGGCCGTCGTTATGAGTTATAATTGCCCCTGTGCTGGGGAGGGGAAAAAAATTGCCACTGTTCCCACTCCTGATCTTTACCAAGTGATTTCCAATGGAAACTGCACTTTCGAAAACCACACTAACAAGAACAGTCATTTTATGCACAGCAAGATCTTACTGCACTATCAGGTAGCAGATAGGGTTCATTTTATTATCTTAGCCAAAGGACAACAAAGGACAAAGAAAGTGCAGAATTCCCTCAGTACTGGCACTTTAGTCAAGAAGGTAAGAGCCCATGGGATCCAGGGCAATTTGGCAAATTGGATCCAAAATTGGCTTAGTGGCAGGAGGCAGAGGGTGATGTTCGAGGATTGGAAGCCTGTGACCAGTGGTGTACCGCAGGAATTGGTGCTGGGACCCTTGCTGTTTGGAGTGTACATCAATGATTTAGACGTGAATATTGGAGATATGATCAGCAAATTCACAGGTGACACAAAAATTGGTGGTGTCGTAAATAGTGAGGAGGAAAGCCTGAGATTACAGGACGATATAGATGGGCTGGTAAGATGGGCAGAGCAGTGGCAAATGGAATTTAATCCTGAGAAGTGTGAGGTGATGCATTTTGGGAGGACTAACAAGGCAAGGGAATATACAATGGATGGTAGGACCCTCGGAAGTACAGAGGGTCAGAGGGACTTTGGTATATTTGTCCATAGATCACTGAAGGCAGCAGCACAGGTAGATAAGGTGGTTAGGAAGGCATATGGGATACTTGTCTTTATTAGCCGTGGCATAGAATATAAGAGAAGGGAGTTATGATGGAGCTGTATAAAACGCTAGTTAGGCCACAGCTGGAGTACTGTGCACAGTTCTGGTCGCCACACTATAGGAAGGACGTGATTGCATTGGAGAGGGTGCAGAGGAGATTCACCAGGATGTTGCCTGGGCTGGAGCATTTCAGCTATGAAGAGAGACTGGATAGGCTAGGGTTGTTTTCCTTAGAGCAGAGAAGGCTGGGGGGGGGGGGTGGTGGGGGACCTGATTGAGGTATACAAAATTATGAGGGGCACAGATAGGGTAGATAGGAAGAAAAGTTTTCCCTTAGCGGAGGTGTCAATAACCAGGGGACATAGATTTAAGGTAAGGAGCAGGAGGTTTAGGGGGGATTTGAGGAAAAAACTTTTCACCCGGAGGGCGGTTGGAGTCTGGAACACACTGCCTGAAGGGATGTAGAGGCAGGAACCCTCACAACATTTAAGTAGTATTTAGATGAGCACTTGAAATGCCAAAGCATACAAGGCTGCAGGCTACAGGCAAAGTGCTGGAAAATGGGATGAGAGTAGATAGGTGCTGTATGACGCTATGAATTTTCTGTGCTGTATAACTCTATGAATGTGTTCAAGTCCTACAGCGGACCTTCAACCCTACCACCTTCTGTTTCAGATGCACGAGTACTCCCAACTGAGTCAAGCTGACACCAATGGCTGACTGAGACTATATACTCACACTTAACTACCAACTCAAGTCTGACTCTACGAGACAGTAGGCATATATAATGCATGCTGGTCAGGTTTCACTAGCTTCACCCTCAAGTCTGGAGTACCACTGTACAAGTACTTATCCAACTCATACCGCACACATACACAATGCATGCCACTGCATATGTGCAGTAGTCTGGCATATTTTTGAGCGACAGCAGTGTGTACAGTTAACATAATCTGGCCAGCGTAACTGGTATCAGACCCACCGGCCGTCCATGTCTCCGTTATAAAGACGTCTGCAAACGCGACATGAAATCGTGTGACATTGATCACATGTCGTGGGAGTCAGTTGCCAGCATTCGCCAGAGCTGGCGGGCAGCCATAAAGACAGGGCTAAATTGTGGCGAGTCGAAGAGACTTAGTAGTTGGCAGGAAAAAAGACAGAGGCGCAAGGGGAGAGCCAACTGTGCAACAGCCCCAACAAACAAATTTCTCTGCAGCACCTGTGGAAGAGCCTGTCACTCCAGAATTGGCCTTTATAGCCACTCCAGGCGCTGCTTCACAAACCACTGACCACCTCCAGGCGCGTATCCATTGTCTCTCGAGATAAGGAGGTCCAAAAGAAAGAAAGAAACTGGATCTCATTAATACATGACACTCCTGGAGGTAACACCATGAAATAAATCAGCGCTGAGTTCTGACATGGTCACTATTAGATCTAAGTATCTATAGAACAATTGACAATCCAATTATACACACCATAGAAAGGGTCCAATTTAAACAGTCTGTCAATAGAGTAAAAACAAGGATTGGTGCTGTATTGATGTTCTGCCACTAGCACACAGAATAAGTCTATAGCTTTGTCATATTTACAGTCCCTGCTAACGACATATAGAGATGAAAGATTATTATTGCACCAACTCCGATTCCTTAAATTTATATTTCTGAAAATTGGCCTCAGAAGTCTGAACAGCTATTTGTTGATACAAACACAGTTATAAGCAACATATTATCCTATTGGTATAAACATGACAATATATGTTATTATTAATTGAAGCATAATGTACGAGAGCACAGTTTTTCTGATTAACAGACACTAGTTACAAGCTCAAATAAATCAGCCTAACCTGAGATGCACCAACATGGGACATCCTTCCCACTTGCACAAAATTCAACAGCAACAATTTGTATTGTTATAGCACTTTTAACATAGTAGAAGTCCCAAGGTGCTTCACAGGAGCGTCATAAAGAAAAATTTGACACTGGGCCACATAAGGAGATATTAGGCCAGATAACGAAAGGAGCGTCTTAAAGGAGGAGAGAAAGGTAGAGAGGCGGAGGGGTTTAGGGAGGAAATTCCAGAGCTGAGGGCCTTGGCAACTAAAGGCACAGCTGCCAAAGGTGGAGCGATTCAAATCGGGTATTCAACACCACTGATATCTAAATAAACCAAATACACACTGTCACTCCCATCAAATACAAAAAGAATTATTGTAATAGTGGCATGAAGGAATTGGTAGATATATACATAGACAGATAGAGTCAATAATGTAATCAGACTGCTTCATTATTCTATCCCACAATAAGTGCACCACAGTTTGAAGGCCAGTCTTCACTAACAATAATGCTCTTATCTTTTTATAGGGTGTCAGTCATAGATAAGTTGTCTAAGGGAAAGGCAGAGAAAACTGGCCAAGGAATGAGCTTCTAACCAATGCCACACTGCACCTCTTGGCAGATTGAGAAAAAAAGCAGAATGGACAGCATTCATAACATTGGATCATCTTCTTCTTTCTTTTTTTCTTTTGGGCCTCCTTATCTCGAGAGACAATGGATATGCGCCTGGAGGTGGTCAGTGGTTTGTGAAGCAGCGCCTGGAGTGGCTATAAAGGCCAATTCTGGAGTGACAGGCTCTTCCACAGGTGCTGCAGAGAAATTTGTTTGTTGGGGCTGTTGCACAGTTGGCTCTCCCCTTGCGCCTCTGTCTTTTTTCCTGCCAACTACTAAGTCTCTTCGACTCGCCACAATTTAGCCCTGTCTTTATGGCTGCCCGCCAGCTCTGGCGAATGCTGGCAACTGACTCCCACGACTTGTGATCAATGTCACACGATTTCATGTCGCGTTTGCAGACGTCTTTATAACGGAGACATGGACGGCCGGTGGGTCTGATACCAGTGGCGAGCTCGCTGTACAATGTGTCTTTGGGGATCCTGCCATCTTCCATGCGGCTCACATGGCCAAGCCATCTCAAGCGCCGCTGACTCATCTTACCTCCCAACTAAGGACAGGATAGCTACAAAGATCTGGGAGGGGTGGAGAGGAGTGCTTAAATTACAAGTAATAAAGGCAACTGCTCCAAAAGATTTGAAATTATGTTCTACCATTAATAAATGTGATTAATTATCATTTACAGAGGCATTCTTGAACAAATACCAGCGGAAGCGTTATCTACTTAATATAACAAACGGTCTGCAGCTTAATCCCACAAAATGTAATTTCCCACAATATATTTCAGGGATGCCAACTACCTGGAACTGACTGACTGCTCAATATTTTTCTGACAACTTTAAATACTGTGCGTCAACATTAGCCACAATCTCATTTAATTTACCGCCACTTTGAATATTTTACACACACATTTCAGTAAGCACAACCTAGAGGAAAGCACTTGCAGGTGCTATAACTTTGCGAGATAAATCAATCCACTGTCAAACTAATTTGCTGGTCAGCAAGAAAGAGCTAAGCAATCTGCTTTATGATTTATTACAATAATCGAAACACTAAATAAATTTATTACCCATCTGTGCCTTTAATGCCTATGAGGAGTAGTTGAAGAATGACAACACAAATCTTCTCCTCTACTCACTCATTTCTTCCTGTACCATAAAGATCTTTAGCATTAATAAAGCAATAACATTTACTGATGTTAATGAAAGTCCCAAGTGAACAGACAGGAACTCCAAGGACTGTGACTTTCCAGAAACAAATCAATATTTTCCTTACCTCCTCTATACTCCATTATCATCCTCACTAGCTGAACAGTCGACAGAACTTTAGGTGCATTCAGTTTACTTAAGTGAGAAGCCCCTTTGCCTCACTCTCTTTTCAAGAGGCAGTCTCCCCTTTGACCACACCACCTTACATCTGTTCGGCACCTTTCATGTAATGCAACGTCCAAAATCAATCAGCAGGAGGATTGAGGAACATGTAATTGAGGAAATTTTCAGTTCCTAGTTCAGCATGCTCTCCGAAGTTCCATATCAAATTTAAGATACAATGGCACGTGGGTCAAACATTGTGTCTGCCACAAAGAACTTTGATAAGAGTTTTTTTTTAATTCCATTTTTATGAAAGTTAAAATTTTGAATAGTCACCATCAGAAGTGCTTTTAATGCATACTCAGTGTCTCACAGGTACATTGTCTACATGCAAAGTTCTCTATATCATGCTAAAAGCATTAAAAATACATCCATTTCCAGAGCAACAGAAAGAAGTGAGCTTCCTGACAAAGGAGCCAGATTGTCTGTATCCTGGTGACCCTAAGAATTTCACTTTTTAAAAAAATTCAGAAATCCGGTCTTTTAAGGCTGGGTGTTTCTGCAAACCTAAACTTTTCCAATCCTCAAAGCTCCCCAAGTAAGGAAACAAACTGCGACTAACCAGAGCCTGCATTTACTTAACAAATAGAAAGTGTGATATTAAAGTGCATAGCTGTACCTTAGCAGCAGAGTAATGTACTGTGCATCAAAGGACATAATACTCCAATCTTTATAACACAATATGATTTATTGCGAATAATGCCACTGGAGATCCAGTATAAAAAAAGTCTAGCATAAATCCATTCCACTTTAGACATCACACTTCAAAACATCGAAAATCCATGAGAGAAAGAAAGTTTCACGACAGTTTGTTCTAACCTGGAGCTGCGAATTTAAAAACATCTACCAATCTGCATACTTCTTAACGAAGAACAATTAACCTCTAATTAACTCATAAAGGAGCTATTATAGAATTGAGCTTTACAACATCATATTGTGCAATTCTCTTGTCATTATAAAATCAGTGTCACTTCTAACTTAACGTGAGCAATGCCAAGGGAGACCACTAGTTATTAGATTCTTTTCTCTAAACGTTATCACAATTTTTAGCATGCAATTACAATTCCAGCTATGAAGAAAAACATGCTGGAGAATAATTTATTTTCTGAACTAAGTTAACGTCGTTTTACTAAATAGCCGCTGACTCAAGTCTACACAAGAATGCTTCATGGGATTCAAGAAGGATCCAGACAGGATCTTGACAACAAATGGAACTGGGATTATTAGATGCACCAAGACAACAGTGTGGATTGGTTGGATGGACAGATGGACGATTTTCCTCTGCCTGAAACAGCTACTATGTTAAAATGGAGAATGTACCACATGTGATACATACTGCATGGTTATTTTTATTGGTCTGGTTATATAGCATGTTTGTAACATCATTGATATTTATATTGTTATGCTTATGGCATTTGTTAGCTGCTGCATGACACTTATGGCAGAAAGAGAGTTCTGGTGGTTACTCAGTGCAGTCACAAATCATCAAACATAGAATTAGATAAAATGCACACCACACAAATAGGCCATTCAGCCCAACAGGTCCATAGCAGTGTTTATGCTCCTTATGAGCCTCCTCCCACCCATCTTCATCTCACCCTATCAGCAAGTCCTTCTATTCCTTTCTCCCTTGTGTGTTTATCTAGCTTCCCCTTAAGTGTATCTACACTATTCACCTCAACCATTTCCTAAGTAGTGAGTTCCATATTCTCACCACTCTCTGGGTAATTCCATTTTGGATTTATCTTATCTTATATTGATGGCCCTAATTTTGGACTTCCCCACAAGTGGAAACATCTTTTTATCTATGCTATCAAACCCTTCCATGATCTTAAAGACCTCTATCCTATCATACATATCAATGTTCTAAAGCAGAAAGGTTAATATTGAAGGTGTATGTGGAGTTATGGTGGTGCTGAGCTTTTATTTTTATGAAATACGAGAACTGAGTTTGTAGCTCCTAGAGGGAATCTGCATATCAATTTAACATCAGAATAGGTTTTAATACAGTCTAGAGACTTAAAACTTTATGCTTCAACAGACACATACAAACACTCTCACCCCTCTGCGTAACTGGATGGTTCCATTATCTGACTGCGCTTTCACAATTCAAGTCACCCCAATTTGTACTTTTAGATGTGAGAAAAAATATTTTGCCACAGTATAAAGATCAAATCCAAACTACTCACCTCCACCCCCTCCCAGCAGTGAATAATTTGCTGCAAAGAAGAGGAAGAAAAAGAGAGTTAACATACTATATACTCATCTTAGTCTTGGCACATTTCAACATACAATATCCACAAACTCAGGCTGAAGCCCGGATTCAAATTATGATTAACACATTGGATATTATCACTGAATTTTAATGCATAAATTTTCATTGGACCAAACTATTTCCCTGTAAATAGAAATCGAGCAGTCCAAAGCACTTTCAATTATACATCAGACTGCATTTATATCTCGTCTTTCACAATCTCAAGATGTGCCAAAACGCTTTACAACCTATGAAGTACTTTTGAAATAGGTGCTTTCCGGTAGGGAAGAATATCTGACTACAAACTACCGTGCAATATTCTCACAAACCTCATTGGGCTACAGTTTCAGCCACTCAATCATTTTAAACAAAAATGTAGGCACGTGAAAGCTGATTTTGCGAATGTATAGCCCCAGAAGCACAACCACAGATTCTTTATATATGCTCCTAGTGGATTAATACCCCAACCGGGATTTTTTAGTAAAATCAGCCTTCTAAATTAATTTGTCACATTCAATTTTTCACATAAATTTGTCAATGAAGGAAAGCATACTCCCCCAGTGGTCAACCAAAGGGTGGCACTACCAGATGTCTGTGCAGCTTTGTGCATTGGTGCAGTGGTCCCTCCACAGGACATCATCAGGTGATGGTGGGCTGCCTGTTGGCTCTCATGATCATTAACAATGCTGAATTTCTGATTCTGTCATTCTAGAGAGCTAGTGTAAATGGGTGTAAATAGCAATTTGATGCGTTTCCAGGGGACAGAATGGGACTGAGGGGTAATGTGAGAAGGGAAGGATGGCCTCTGTAAAAGTGAAAGGTTTATTAAACCTGCTGCTAAAGATTGTTATTTTAATATAAAATAAACTTGCCTTTCACAACATTATGACTTCCCAAAGCACTTTACAGCCAATGAAGTAATTTTGAAGTGTAGTCACTATTGTAATGTAGGAAATGGCAGCCAATTTGGGCACTGCAAGCTCCCACGAACAGCAATGTGATAATGACCAGATAACTTGTTTTGTGAGGTTGATTGAGGGATAACTCCCTTGCTCTTCTTCGAAATTGTGCCATTGGATCTTTTACGTCAGCCTCGGTTTACGTCTCATCCAAAAGATGGCACCTCTGACAGTGCAGCATTCCCTCACCCACTGGAGCATCAGCCTAGATTTTCACACTGCAGTCTGTATACATGCTGAGCAAATCAAGGCCAGTTTCAATTTGCAACATTGCACAAACTCTTCCTTCTTTTTCACTCCTTTGTACCCATGCTGAGCTTCATTCTGCCAGATTCTCTTTTAGCACACTAAACACATCCAAACCAATGAAGCATTTTAATTCTCACTATGTTGCTTACAAGTAGCTATTTAAGTCTAATCCACACTTCTATATTTGAAACATAATCTCCCTGATTCCGACTGCATATCTAAAGTGTTACGGCTGAGGCAGGAGTACACAGCTTTCCTAGTTTCACTTGTCCACAGGTCACAACATATATTTAAATTTTTACCCAGTTACTGATACGGTCAATCATGGACTTTATTTTTTTTTAATCCCAGAACAAAATACACCAACCAAGTTTCTTTAATAAACAACAAAATTATCAGTTTATTATAAAACAAGTCTTAACCAGTAAAAAAGCAAAGCATAAACACCCAGATTGAAATATGAAAGTTCCCTTTTTACCTTAGCCCCTCATACACACACACATATACCGATTAATCGAAAAAAGAGATTTTCTCTTTACAGCTCTATTATAAAAAAAACAAAAAAGAATTCTTTGGCCAAATACTTGCTAATTCTTAAAGAAAAAAGAGAAGATATGGAAAGATGTCAGATGTTCTTTGTTTTCATTCGGCATCCCAAACACATGTAGACAGCTGTCACTGGGATCTTCCTAGAACAGTTCTTTTCAGGCAACGTTGAAGATCAGTTTGGGCAGTCTTTCCAGGAGAAATACGGCAACAGGGGTTTCAGGCAGGCCATGCAGGAGAAATGCAGCATCAATTTCTCTATTTCTTACACTCGCTTCTAAGAGCTTCTCAAAGAGATGGAAAAAAGGCAGGCTTTTCAAAGAGCTGGAAAAGGCTGAGTTGGGGTTTGGTCTTGGCAGGTTGATTTTTTGACTCCTTTTCAAAACACGGCCCATACCCCAATTGCCTGTCCAAAGCAAAACAAAAAAAAATCTCAGGACTCAAGTCTCTTGGCCCCTATAAATCTTGACATTGCACTTCTTTGTAAACATCTTTCCCAGATCAAAAAGTCCCTGCTCTGTATTTTCTGAAAACAGGTGCCTTCCAGTAACTGTTGTTTACAAACCAAATCCAAAAGACCTTTTGATTACCTCTTTTTTTTAAAAACACAAAGCCCAGGAATCCTTTTTTCAGTTTTAAAACACAAGTCCTCAAAATGTAACAAAAAAAAGGGAGCATTTGCAACAGAAACATCAAGTATTTAATCTACTATCATTTATTTTCTTCACAATCGCAAGTTCCAGCTCCATACATCAGTGTAGATATTGCACAAGCTTTCTGCGGGACTTCAGTCATCTTAGAAGCCTTAGCGAATCAAATTTAAACAAAAACTCCAGTGAAACTCCTTCGTCTGTTAAAAATAGCTGACAGATCATGTTCTTCATACAAAGCTGAGACACACATTCTTATACATGGATTGCCTTTTTAGTTGGCCCTGGACAGCTGCATAGAAATTACAATGGGGAAACGGGACTGTCTATGTTGATGCTATTATGACCAGGTGAAAAAGAGGTCCAGGGTTCCCTTTCAGTCTTCACCTGGTCTCACCGTAACAGGGTTTAACTTTAAACACATTGCGTTTTTAACTCCCCCTTGGTGAATCCTTGTTCACCGCTTTCCAATTATAAGGCAAAGAAACCAGCACAAACAGAATTTCTTAGGTTTAAAGAAGAAAAGTTGAAATTAATTTAAACTGAAACCCTAATTCGGTTAACACCTACGGATACACGACGTGTCCACGCTAGCATGCACACGCGATACACACATGCAAATAGAGACAGAAAGAAAACAGAAGAAATAAAGTGGAAAGGTTTGAGGCAATATCTGAAGAGTTGTTGTTACGGTTCTTCGAGCTCACTGTAGAGTCCTTGATTGTAGGAAGATCTTGCTTTTCGTTGGGGCCCAGTATTCTTCTTAAACCTTGTTCACTGGGGGAGACTTTTCTCTTTTGGGGTTTAGGTGTCTTCCGTGGATTCAAAGGCTTGTGAGAAAGAGATGGCAGCAGGCAGATGGGAGAGGCTGTGGTGAGCCAGCCAGGAGAGACCTTCTCAGTCCAGGAACATTCTGTTTTCTGCAGGCTGTCAGTTCAAACTGTAATTCAGAAACCTCCAGGTTGCCAAGCAGGTTAGTCATGTGATAACTATTCTGACCACGTCTTGGCTCTGTGTATTATATCATCTTAGCAGGGAATGGAATGTGCTTCCCTGCCTTCAATGTCTGTTGGTATATCAAATGTTTTTTTCCAGCCAAGGTCTGGCAGTCCTTGTAACAGGCCTTCACTTCTTCCCAGCAACAATTTGAAATTTAATGTCCATGTGGCGAAATTAATATGCCTCATTCTTGGCAGGTGGGGGCCTGCATGACAATGTTTATCCTCCACTCTGAGCAATAGTCCAAAAGAATGTACACGCTTTTACTAGTTTAAACCTGTGTTCTTTTATCTTACTCTTGCAATTTAATTTAAACTAATAGTCCAGATTTGCCTTTACCATTCTGTCAGCTTTCTTATGTACCTTTACAAGATCACCTCAGACATCTCCTTCCAAGGCTGATAAACCCAATTTCCCCGGTCTTTTCTGATAACTGAGACCTGTAAAACTGGTGATCATCCTTGTGGCTCTTCTCTGCACTATTTTTAATGCTTGAATGTTTTCTTTGTATTTTCTTTTTATCTCTACTGGTGGGAGTTATATCCAAAAATTTAAAACGATTACCTTTTCTCGATCAAATGCAGAGATCACTTGGAGAGATGTTAACAAGGGAGAAATGTCAGAGTTTTATGATGAGCAACATATCTAAGTGTGCAAAACTGTGTTTAAGAGTGACACATCAAAATAGGTTGGATATTTAAACATAGTTAGGTGACTGTCGCTCCTGATGAGTGATACTTGGCAGGTCTCTTGTGTGCATCAGAAAATCCAGCCTGACAAGGATCCCATGTCATTGCTGGTTCCTGGACTAATAAAGTTAGTGCTGTGGGAAACTACTGAGAGGACACTGAATTTGTAAGCAAACAAATGTAGAAGAGACAGACAATATAAATTGCAGCCCTTCAGCTTTGCATTTGACATTTCTGATAATGTTATAGACTAATCTGGAATATAGGGTTGTCAAATATCAAGAATAGTCTCTACAACTACCATTTCTTCCTCTTGTTATAACACTGCTTGTAGCAGTCTGTCAAAGACAGCCTTTTGGAGAAGGGTTAGCAGGCTGTGAAAGTAGTTAAGGCCATTCAAGACTCGAGAGGTTAAAGTAAGATCACAGCATCCACGCCAGTATGGAAACATTTAATATTGCCTAACTCAATTGGATTGACGCTTTGTGGTTCCAGGCCAGGTTACCGCAGCAATAAATTCTCAGCACAGCTATCCACATACTGCAAGTTCAGGTTTCAGCTGCATGGTGGTTTAGACTCCCGTATGGGTTTCTGACATAGCCACAAAGCGGTGGATGCTCTGTTGGGAATTAGTAAATGTACTGTCAGTGCTCCAGTAGCACTTGGGATAAAACAACCTGTTTTTTTTTTCTCAACTCTTCAAACCTAGTCTGTCATCTAATGGGTTGATTTCTTGCAAATTGGTTTGATTCTTGCTTTTAAACCAAAGTCGATACTTCATCCAATGACGGGCATTATGATGGTTCAGCCTTCGAGTGCCCAATATCACCAAACATAAGAAGGTTCCTTCAGTTCACACAATCAGCAATACTGCGATCATCCTGGTCAAGGTAATCACCATACACCCTTCTTGATTGTTATTCCCTTGCTGTTCCCCGAAACCAATCCTTGCTTTCTTCTCACCTGGAGCTTTTAATTCTGGAGATATAACTGATTATTTTGACAAAATCCATGGAAGCTCGAAGCAGAGGCTCGGAAATTGAGGCTTAATAGGATGGGAAAGTGAGAATGGTTCTATCTTCCATGAATGACAGTCATAAAGACAACTCACTTGCAAATTGAGAAAAAGTTTTCAGGTTGCAGTCAATAACTCTTCATATTATCTAAGAACACAATAATCCTACATAAATAAGAAGTAAATATTCAAAAGTAAGAGAACAACTTGGAGCAAACTTTCAGCATAACTGTGACTCAAGTAGACATGACTCAATTTTTTTGCCAGGAAATTTAGTTTTCAGTGGTTTACACCACTCTTGTGCTGAAACATCACCACACGTACATTTCCTTGACATTTTATGGTGCTTCCAAGATGTGTTTGCCGAAACCCTCTGCTATCCATTTACATAGGTCCGCCCTATGCAAAACACCAGCTGAGGTGAGGTTCCTGCATTTACCTCAAATCTGAGGTGCAGCAAGACCCACAATTACCAGATATCAGCATAACTGAGATTTATGTATCAAATATATGTGTCCGTTGCATTCTTGGTGCTTGGTTAAATCTTCATCATCAAAATATTTCTTCAGGTTGGAAGGTTTGCAGATGTATCATTCCGGGTTGCAGTAACAGTTCCAATCCAACAAGACAACACAACAGTGACAGGAATGCTACTGGATCCAGGTAGAAATGAAACTCGGCCCAGATCCTCACTCACTCTGGACCCTGCTGCCTGCTCACTTTCCCATTCAAGTTCTCAAAACTGGTTCCTCTCTTAGCTGTGCACGTTGAAATAGCTCACAGTGGTCGCTATCTGCCTAGCCGCTGTATGTACATTTAACGCAGTACATGTTACTATCATCCTGCTTCATGCTGTGGGCTTAAACAAGTTCTCGAAAAGCAACAATTGAGTAAATCAATAAACAAAATGTGTGTGAGGTAAACAGAAGATAAAGAGGGGAGATTTACAAACACTGTAAAAGGAGATGGAAACAGTGAGATACAGAGACGACAAAGAATAAAAAGTACATAACAGCTCCAAAGAAAGAGAGGGAGATTGAAAGATGAATAGAAAAATAGAGGACAGAAAGTTTACAGACCACGAGACAGAGACAACTTTAGGAAGACAAGCAGTTTAACTTTATCCATCAGCAGCATCACAACGTCACCAAGCTCACCATTTGATATAAAAATAACTTGCTGCTGAAGAGTATGATGTAGCTTCTGTGGGGAAAAAATCTGATCCATTCCATCTGTAAATTAACAGAATATACTTACTTAATGGCGTTTTTCTAAATCTGATTCAAGCCTTTGTACAAGAATAAATGAAAATAATGATGAATGGCCAGTAATCTGACACATCTTTGAGGAACAGATGCTACATTGATAAAAATATTGTCAGGTATTGAAGATTTGAACAATTCACTAGGAGGAGTTGGCAATTTTTTTTCCCCTTTGCATTAAAATCTTATGAACTGCTGCCAATGTTGCCTGCTCAGAGATCATTGTTTTGCATTATATCTCCTCTGTGTACTTGCACTGCCCACGTGTCTGTTTAAGACAATGGGAAAATTCCTTAGTTCGGATCACACATAGTAACGGTCTTGCATCTCTCCGAATTTTCTTTTACGCTTCATTGTTCCTCATTGTTGATATTTTGTTATATAATCAGATAACGAAAGCTTAGTTCAACCCCTGGCACTCTTCCTGAGTGATGATTGCGGGTTTTAGCCCACTTGAGAACTAGAATACAACGTACAGGTACTGTACTGAGGTAACAACAACTTACATTTGGATAGCACCTTTAACTGTCCCAAGGCACTTCACAGGATACAAAAATTGAGAGATAATATTGCTTTGTCTGAGATACCAGTGTCTGAATGAGATACTAAATTAAGACACTGTCTGCCCATTGCAGTACTGCAGGTGGACATTAAAGATTCCATTTGATGAAGAGAAAGAAGTTCCACTGGAGAAACAGAGAAGTGGACAGCAAATGGAATTTCAAAGAGATAGAATTGGGGACATTATTGTGTGGTTAAATGCCAGACAATGCAGTGCATAAAGTACAGATGTTGCTTTCACTGTCGATCTCCTGTCCCATAAATTGCTCCACTTGGCTGTATCCAGAGGGAGAACAAAATATCAACATATAGAACACGTAATGTCCCAGTTTTGAAATCACATCTCACACAGGCAGACAGGCTGTCTTGCAGACATTTTAGCGTTCCTGTTAATGTGACATCTCAGAACACCGGTAAACTGTTAATTGCCCATTAATAGGAGCACCTGCAACATCTTTAAGGGAAGCGGCAAGCTGTTAATTGGCTATTAGTGGAATTCTGAGATGCACCTGCAACCTGTAAATGGGTTGTTCCGATGCACAGAGTCGCTATCATTCAAACAGTTTATCTTCATACTGTTGCAAATGTACACAAAGCAGCACTCCCACCATCAGCGACAGCACACGCCAAAACCGACCTCAACTGACAGTGTAAACACCGAGTCGTTTGCTAGCCAGCGGGGGGGGGGGGGGGGGGGGGGCGGGGGCGGATGGGGGGATGGGCAGAGGGAGAGGAGAGGAGGGGAGGAGGGGAGGGGAGGAGGGGAGGGGAGGTGAGGGGAGGGGTGAGGGGAGGCGAGGGTTGAGGGGAGGGGAGGGGGAGGTGAGGGGAGGGGATGGGGAGGTGAAGGTAGGGGAGGGGAGTGAGAGGGGAGGGGGAGTTGAAGCGGGGAGTTGAGGGGAGGGGAGGTGGGGGGAGGAGAGGGGGAGGAGGGAGGAGATGGGGGAGGGAAGATGGGAGGGAGAAGGCGAGGGGACGTGGGTAGGGGAGGAGGGGAGGGGGAGGGGAGTGGGTGGAGGGGAGGGGAGTGGGAGGAGGGGAGGGGAGGGGGAGGGGAGGGGAGGGGAGGGGAGGGGAGGGGAAGGGAGCTGGATGGGGAGAGGGGGGAGGTGGGAGGGAAGGGATGTGGAGGGGAGGGGTAGGGGAGGGAAAGGGGGTGGGGAGGGAGGGGGGAGTGGAGGGGGAGGGGAGGAGGGGGAAGAGGAGGGGGAGAGGGAGGGGGAGGGGAGAGGGGAGAGGAGAGAGGGGAGAGGGGGGACGGGAAGGGGAGGGGTGGGACGAGTGGTGGGAGCAGAGGGGAGGAGATGCAAAAGGGAGGGGAGGGGATACAGTGGAGGGGATGCGGTGGGGTAAGGATGCAGAGAGGAGGGGTGGGGAGGGGATGTGGAGGGGAGGGGATGCAGAGGGGAGGGGTGGGGAGGGGATGTGGACAGGATGAGGAGGGGGAGGGGATGGGGAGGGGATGTAGAGGGGAGGAGATGCAGACAGGGAGGGTTGGGGAGGGGATGTGGAAGGGATGGGGATGGTAGGGGATGGGTGAGGAAGGATGCAGAGGAGAGGGGAGGGATGCAGAGCGGAGGGAATGGATGGAGAGCGGAGGGGAGGGATGCAGAGCGGAGGGGAGGGATGCAGTTCGGAGGGGAGGAATGCAGATCGGAGGGGAGGGATGCGGAGGGGTGGGATGCGGAGGGGAGGGGAGAAGGGCAGAGGGCAGGAGAAATTAAATGTTGAAGATGTCATGGAACAAAAGGCAAAGGGAGCAGTAATTCTTCTTCTTTCTTTTGGGCCTCCTTATTTCTAGAGACAATGGATACGCGCCTGGAGGTGGTCAGTGGTTTGTGAAGCAGCGCCTGGAGTGGCTATAAAGGCCAATTCCAGAGTGACAGGCTCTTCCACAGGTGCTGCAGAGAAATTTGTTTGTCGGGGCTGTTGCACAGTTGGCTCTCCCCTTGCGCCTCTGTCCTTTTTCCTGCCAACTACTAAGTCTCTTCGACTCGCCACATTTTAGCCCTGTCTTTATGGCTGCCCGCCAGCTCTGGCGAACGCTGGCAACTGACTCCCACGACTTGTGATCAATGTCACAGGATTTCATGTCGCGTTTGCAGACGTCTTTAAAGCGGAGACATGGACGGCCGGTGGGTCTGATACCAGTGGCGAGCTCTCTGTACAATGTGTCTTTGGGGATCCTGCCATCTTCCATGCGGCTCACATGGCCAAGCCATCTCAAGCGCCGCTGACTCAGTAGGGTGTATATGCTGGGGGTGTTGGCCGCTTCAAGGACTTCTGTGTTGGAGATATAGTCCTGCCACCTGATGCCAAGTATTCTCCGGAGGCAGCGAAGATGGAATGAATTGAGACGTCGCTCTTGGCTGACATACGTTGTCCAGGCCTCGCTGCCATAGAGCAAGGTACTGAGGACACAGGCCTGATACATTCGGACTTTTGTGTTCCGTGTCAGTGCGCCATTTTCCCACACTCTCTTGGCCAGTCTGGACATAGCAGTGGAAGCCTTACCCATGCGCTTGTTGATTTCTGCATTTAGAGACAGGTTACTGGTGATAGTTGAGCCTAGGTAGGTGAACTCTTGAACCACTTCCAGAGCGTGGTCGCCGATATTGATGGATGGAGCATTTCTGACGTCCTGTCCCATGATGTTCGTTTTCTTGAGGCTGATGGTTAGACCAAATTCATTGCAGGCAGCCGCAAACCTGTCGATGAGACTCTGCAGGCACTCTTCAGTGTGAGATGTTAAAGCAGCATCGTCAGCAAAGAGGAGTTCCCTGATGAGGACTTTCCGTACTTTGGACTTCGCTCTTAGACGGGCAAGGTTGAACAACCTGCCCCCTGATCTTGTGTGGAGGAAAATTCCTTCTTCAGAGGACTTGAACGCATGTGAAAGCAGCAAGGAGAAGAAAATCCCAAAAAGTGTGGGTGCGAGAACACAGCCCTGTTTCACGCCACTCAGGATAGGAAAGGGCTCTGATGAGGAGCCACCATGTTGAATTGTGCCTTTCATATTGTTATGGAATGAGGTGATGATACTTAGTAGCTTTGGTGGACATCCGATCTTTTCTAGTAGTCTGAAGAGACCACGTCTGCTGACGAGGTCAAAGGCTTTGGTGAGATCAATGAAAGCAATGTGGAGGGGCATCTGTTGTTCACGGCATTTCTCCTGTATCTGACGAAGGGAGAACAGCATGTCAACGGTCGATCTCTCTGCACGAAATTACACACTGTGCCTCAGGGTAGACGCGCTCGGCCAGCTTCTGGAGCCTGTTCAGAGCGACTCGAGCAAAGACTTTCCTCACTATGCTGAGCAGGGAGATTCCACGGTAGTTGTTGCAGTCACCGCGGTCACCTTTGTTTTTATAGAGGATGATGATATTGGCATCGTGCATGTCCTGGGGTACTGCTCCCTCGTCCCAGCACAGGCATAGCAGTTCATGTAGTGCTGAGAGTATAGCAGGCTTGGCACTCTTGATTATTTCAGGGGTAATGCTGTCCTTTCCAGGGGCTTTTCCGCTGGCTCGAGAATCAGTGGCATCACTGAGTTCCGATTTGGTTGGCTGTATGTCCAGCTCATCCATGACTGGTAGAGGCTGGGCTGCATTGAGGGCAGTCTCAGTCACAGCATTCTCCCTGGAGTACAGTTCTAGGTAGTGCTCAACCCAGCGGTCCATTTGTTTGTGTTGGTCAGTGATTATGTCCCCTGATTTAGATTTGAGGGGGGCGATCTTCTCGATGGTTGGCCCAAGAGCTCTCTTCATGCCATCCTACATTCCTCTGATGTTTCCGGTGTCTGAGGCCAGCTGAATATGACTGCATAGGTGTTGCCAGTAGTCGTTTGCGCAGCGCCTGGCTGTTCTTTGTGCAGTGCTTCTGGCTGCTTTAAGTGCTGCGGATGTTAAATCGCTGGGGGCTTTCTTGTAGTTCAACACTGCAATGCGCTTAGCGGCTATGACAGGTTCCAGCTCTTCATTACGAGATTGAAACCAGTCTGCATTTCTCTTCGCACTTTTGCCGTAGGTGGTCAAAGCTGACTCATAGATGGCGTCTCTGATGTGGGCCCACTTGGTCTCAGCATCCTCTGTGGGAGTGTTTTGAAGGGCTGTTACAAGTGAATTTAGAAATTTTTGTAACAGCTGTGGGTGAGAAATTCTGCTCGTGTTGATGCACGGGTGGCCCTTCTGCTTGGAATGATACAACTTCTTTTGTCTGAGTCTAACCTTGCTGCACACCAGGGAGTGGTCGGTGTCGCAGTCTGCACTGTGGAAGCTGCGTGTGATTTGAACACTGTTTAAGGCGGCTCGCCTTGTGACAATGAGGTCTAGCTGGTGCCAACGACGCGATCTTGGGTGCCTCCATGAAACCTGGTGACAGGGTTTCGTGTGAAAGAACGAGTTGGTGATGCAGAGGTTATGATAGGTACACAACTCAAGCAGAGTTGGCAGAGGGCAGGAGAGATTAAATGTTGAAGATGTCATGGAACAAAAGGCAAAGGGAGTAGTAATAGCTGTAGTAAAAGACAAAGCATTTGTGCAGAGAGAGTGTTAATGGCAGAATAATGAGCAGCTCTGTCCAAAAGCAAAAACATGATAAACAAGTTTAAGACTGGTACATGGTATAAAAAACAATCAAAATTACAGTCATGATCTGAAGTTGTTGAACTTAATGTAGAGTCCAGAGGGCTGTAGAGTGCCTAATCGGAAGATAAGGTGCTGTTCCTCAAGCTTGCCTTGAGCTTCACTGGAACACTGGAGCAGGCTGAGGACAGAAATGTGGGCGTGAGAATTGAAATTGCAAGCAACCGGAAGATCAGGGTCATGCTTGCGGACTGAGCGGAGGTGTTCCGTAAAGCGGTCATCCAATCTGCGTTTGGTCTCCCCAATGTAGAGAAGTTGTTCATTATTCTTCCATTAGCATCTCCCTGGACAAATGCTTTGTCTTTTACTACAGCTATTACTACCTTTGCCTTTTATTCCATGACATCTTTGTCATTTAATTCCTCCTGCCCTCTGCTCTATCACATACCTTCCCTTTTGTTCTTCTTCCCCACCCCCCACCCCGTTCACTTGCTCAAAGCCTATTACATTTGTAACCTTTGCCAGAAAGGTCACAAACCTGAAACGTTAACTCTGCTTCTCTCTCCAGAGATGCTACCAGACCTAGGTGCATGTCCAGTACTTTCTGTTTTTATTGCAGCTTTCCAGCATCTGCCGTATTTTATGTTTGTTTTAGACATCATCAGAATTGTTTTTACTGACACTGAGTTCAGAGAAAATGCCTGGCAGACTTGCAGAGGGCCAAAAGCCTCTTGGGAGGAAATGGAAAAATGTGTCCAGGGCAGTAAGTGCCAGCTCAACAACATGCGTGGCTAGGCAGAAAGATCTTTCATGACCTTGTCAGGTCAGGCATGCTTACAGGAGACAGCCACACTTTCTAAGGATGCACAGCAAAAAAAGTATGCCTGACATTTACAAATACATGCTTTAATTGCTTACCACCACTACCTTTGAGGCAGCACTGTTTCTGGAGATACCCAGCCCACCCCTGGAATTATTCTTCACACATCCTTCCATGCATTTATTTTCAGGGTGAAAGAGTGCAAGTACTGTGGTTTAAAACAAAGGCAATGTGACAACTCCTCGGGATGTGAGCATTCGTTGCAAACTGCAGCGCTGCTGTCACATACAAGCTGAACATTGCTGTTGACAGAGCCAGTGTTGGGCATTGAGCTGGGAGGCATGTAGGGCCACATGGATGCAATCTATAACTCTTTGGACCTGCAGGGATCCTAGCACTTGGTAAAACTGCAGTGTCCCATCATTCTGCCACCAATTGTCAACGAGTATAGGATGAAATTACTTACTTTAGCAAGCAATGCCTTCGTGGTTTGCTTAATGCATCTGTGCACAGCTGATTGACTGATGTTACTTAAGGCCCTAGCGACAGCCTGAAAAAAAAACTTGAAGGGTGGTTGTAACCTAAATAAGCCAGTGGAGTTGTAGGCCAGCCTGCAGCTTGTGATCGGGAAAATAGTGGAGCCTGAATCAAGGATGAAATTACCAGAAATTTCAGGAAGCAAGGACATAAGAGAATTGTTAAAGGAAAACTGATTATGTCCTGCATGGAACTGTGCAGCACCACAGCTAATGCTGCAAAAGCAAATGTCAAAGTATTTGGCAGCAGCAAAAAGCTAACCAGAAATGGACAGGTACTTCCTGTGGCCACTGGGAATAATGGGACAGGGCACAAATGGGTGAAGATACTTGGTGTCATACTAGGCCCCCAACTGCCAAGAATGAGGCACATTAACTTTGTCATGAACAATTATTTTCGACTGTTGTTGGAGGAAATGACTTGTTAAACAGATCAGCTGTGGCTGGAAAAGAACATTTCCATACCAACAGACATTGAAGGTGAGGAAGCACATTCCAGGGCCTGCTAAGGAGGATAGAATCCACAAGGGCTAGGACTAGTTAGACCAGTTGGTCACATGACTACCTGGCTGTTCCAGTGTTTTCTTTTGAAATGGCCACAGAGAGTTTGAACTGAGAGTGTCTGCTTGCTCCTGGACTGAGATAATCTCTCTCCTGCCTCACAAGCCTCTGAATCCACTGAAAACACATGAACCCCAAGAGAGAAAAGGCTCCTACAGCGAACAAGGTTTAAGAAGAATACTGGGCCCCAGTGAAAAGCAAGATCTACCTATAATCAAGGTCTCTACAGTGAGCCTGAAGAACTGTAACAAAAACTCTTCAGATATTGCCTCAAATTTTTCCACTTTATTTTTCTTCTGCTCTTTTCTGTCCCTATTTGCATGTATCGCGAATGCTTGCTAGCGCGGGGCGCGTTGTGTATCTATAGGCGTCAACTGAATTAGAGTTTAAGTTTAATAAATTTCAACCTTTCTTCCTTAAACCTAAGAAAGTCTGTTTGTGTTGGTGTCTTTGTCTTATAATTGTAAAGTGGTGAACAAGGATTCACCAAGGGGGAGCTAAAAAACACGGCGTGTTTAAAATTAAACCCTATTACAGTAAAACCAGGTGAAGGCTGAGAGGGACCCCGAGTCATCTTTCTCACCTGTTGGTAACATTGGGTCTGACCAAACTATGGCCATCAGCCAGGCAGATCCAATCAAAAAGTCTAGGCTACAGTTTCCGGTGACAAGCAATCGCTGTAATGTGAACCGTGCACACAACACTGCATTTCATTTGATTTATATCTCAAGGTTCAGTTTTTAGGTTTACTTAATGTGATAGCAACGTTCATTTGCTTTGGTGGTGTTCGCCCTTCTGTGGGATCTTTATGAGTGCTAATGGAGAAATAGAGAGCATCCATGAAAGCATGCTTTCAGGAGAGATGGGAAGAAAAGGTAGAAATTGAAAATAACTTGTGAATTACAAATACGACCAAGATCAGGAATGATCAAGAGCCATTAAAGCTCATTTCTATAATTGTAACATACAATTTTGGGTATTCATAGAATTGTCATCCTCAGTGTGGTCTAGCAGCAGTTCTGAAAGTAGACATTATCCCTTACAATCTGGAAGCTGACCTTTTTCATAATTTACCCTGAGTAGAAATAAGTACCGAAGGATTAACAATTAATCTCTTTGAAGTAATCGCTTCACGCGGCTTCATGCTGTGCTCACACACACTTTGTAATGTCATATATTATACACTGTCCATATAGACTACCATTTACCCGTGACCAGTGACTACAGTAAGATGAACTGCGCACCTTCCATCCTTCATTTTATTTATGTCTACCCCCTTATTCTTTACTTCAATTATGTCAGACTGTTTTATGTGGTTCCCTACTGAGGGGTAACACTCATCAGGTCTTTTGCTTCTCAGAGGCTGGGAAAAGCAGGAAGACACAACATACACCTGGGAGTGCTTGAAGTCATTAATAGTGAAGGAAAGAAAACAGTCCAATTTAGAGCTGGAAAGATTTGCCAACGAGCTGAGGGAAATTTACTTGCAGTTTTGCGAACTTAATAACCAAAGCAACTTGCTAGATTCTAACGCTACTGAGTATTTTTTTTTCTCCCTGTCACCTTACTGACCTTTGCAACATGCAAGCTGCTTGAATTGTATCTTTCTCAGTTATGCCAACCAGCTTCTAACCAATTTTAAACCAGATAGAAACGGTACATTTAAAAATAACATGCCTGCTTCTGCATGTGTGTATTTTTATTGTTAAATATAATCAAAACCAGAAATTCCTGTCTGGTTTACAATTACTAAAATAACCAAGGGATAGCTCTCAAAATCGTATCCTCCTGTTCAAAACAGCATAAGTGGCCATAGTGGCAGAGCTAGGTTTGGCTGACTATTTGCAGGCTGGGGGAGTGGGGTCAACTTAAAATCTGACCTACTTGGCAGGAAGGGAATCGAGCTGGGAACTGGGGAACGTCGACATAACTCGTCCGAAGGCCTAGCTGAGAATCACAAAGACCTCGGGCCAAATCTGGAGGCTGAAGCCCAGGTAACAGAGGTTCTCAGGAGCAAAATGGGGGAGGTCCTTCAATGCCGCACTGTCCGATTTCAAAATGGGAGTGTCATGTCCCCATCTCCTCCACCACCGCCCCCCCCACCACCAAACCACCACTGGGTTGCCATTCTATTCAATCTATTGCCATATCAGCAATGGAAGTTTATTTTAACTTTGTTTAGGATTCAACTCTTCAAATTACAGTCAGCCTAATAGGAGTGTTAATGATCCATCGAACTCTGTCAGGCAGTTTTGTTTTGAGAAATCATCATAAAAAGTTGGTGCTCAGGGAATTTGGTGGCATGCTGGATTACATGCTGGCATTCCACTTCTGGGATCTGGGTTTAAATCCTCCCCAGACTGCTTGAATGGAAATCTCATTTGTTTGCTGACTGTACAGGTCCTATGTGAAATGACTCTGAGCAATCTCAATTGAGTTCCTAGTGGGTTACAGTACAAAACAGACCTTAATTCATCACTGATTGGCAATCTTACTGAATGAAGCCAGGGTATGGCTGGTGTGGGAAATGGAAAATATACTGATGCAAAATGTGATGAGGTTGGGACTGAGAACACATCGTTGGAACAGAGCAGAGGGAGAATTACCCTATGATGCTTCAGACCTGGGAGTATTTATGATGATAATGGATGTTTAAATTCAGAAATGTTCCAGCCCTGGCACTAACATCCCTTACCTTGATGTGCATACAAAATTAAGAGGATTAAAAAAGATTCAGTGCAGAATGGAAAATCTTCTTCTTTGGCCTCCTTGTCTCGCCAGACAATGGGATGCGCGCCTGGAGGTGGTCAGTGGTTTGTGAAGCAGCACCTGGAGTGGCTATAAAGGCCAATTCTAGAGTGACAGACTCTTCCACAGGTGCTGCAGATAAAATTGGTTGTCGGGGTTGTTACACAGTTGGCTCTCCCCTTGTGCTTCTGTCTTTTTGACTGCCAACTGCTAAGTCTCTTCGACTCGCCACTCTTTAGCCCTGCCTTTATGGCTGTCCGCCAGCTCTGGCGATCACTGGCGACTGACTCCCACGACTTGTGATCAATGTCACAGGACTTCATGTTGCATTTGCAGACGTCTTTAAAGCGGAGGCATGGACGGCCGGTGGGTCTGATACCAGTGAAGAGCTCGCTGTACAATGTGTCCTTGGGGATCCTGCCATCTTCCATGCGGCTCACATGGCCAAGCCATCTCAAGCGCCGCTGGCTCAGTAGGGTGTATACGCTGGGGATGTTGGCCGCCTCGAGAAATGGAAAAGAAGACAGGCTAATCAGGAGGCAGTAGTTTGGTGATGCCAAGTTTGCATTTTTAAAGCTTGCAGATGGAAGGTGTAAGGAACAAATGAAGGAGGTTTGATAGTGTTTTCAACAATGATTCCCAAATTGCAAATTCCCAATCGCAACTGTGGTATAAGGAAAAACCATCAAATGCTTCCTCCAGGGAGAGGGGGAAAATAATCATCAAGCTGCTCTTGCATACCTCTTTGTAGCTGGATCAAGAACAGCATTGACAACAGGTCTCTCTGCTCAGGGAAGGGAAAGTGAGGCAGGAAGATCTTCAAGGGGGTGAAAATAAAAATAAAAGTTTTGCTGGGGAGGAGGAATAAATTGAAATTTCAAGTAATGGTTTTAAAATCCTATTCTAAACATTGCTTTTGATTCCAAACACAATCAACCCTCATCTCCACATGAATAAAACTCACCATACTTTCCAAGTCTCCAAAAAAGTGTCACTTCACTAATTTGGATTTTCTTTCTGTGAATTTAAAAAGGCAAATCAGCACAACAATCCATCCTCACAGTTTGCCACAGTTAATCACCTCAAAGCCGATAGCCAGTTAACGGTGTTAACACAGCTGTCAATGGCAGCCACGCACCCCTGGCTCAGGCTGTAACTCTGGTGTTAATCGTATGATAAAAACAGTACTTAGCTGAAATTTGGCCTACATTAAAATCAGCTCCATTCAACTTTAAACCTGCAGGCTATAAATTGCTTTTGGAGTGGCTTTACTCATCTTGTATCTCTCTCACTCCTTTTCACAACCTGAGACCTGAGTGAGATGATCTTGGTATATCATCGAAGTGTTTTCACCTCTTTCCACACTGAAAAAAGTGTTCTTAAGATATTAAACACATAAGCTGCCGCTTTACAATAGTAATCCTTGACACCTGACCTTCACCAGTTATTCTCCCCTTCCTTCCCATGTCAGTCTGGGCAAAGGGTCTCTACCCCAAACATCACACTGCCTTTTCTCTTTCAGATACTGATCAATGTGTTTCATTCCTCCAGCAGTTTCTGCTTATACTGAAGCTTTCCAGCATTTGTAATTTTCTTATGATCACAGTGCACTTGCTTTTCAGTTGCAGAAGAATATTTTGGCTTCATAAGCATGGAGGCAAGTGCTAAATTCTAAAACCTGCCCTCTTCAAGTCCGAGGGACTAAGATAATGACCCTGTTCATCTGAATTTCAATGTTCAGTTAATCTAAGCACTATGCGAGAGTGGATGGTGTTATTATAGAGTGAAAAACCTCCCAAAGGAGGTGGCTGCTAAGATCTTCTCAATACTGTCATGTGCTGAGCAGCTTAATATTTGAATGAGGCCCCAGATGGCATTTTAAATAGATACCAGCAGGAGAATAGTCTCCTGTGGGGAAGGATTTTGCTGATGCTGCAACTATGTTACATTTCATTTCTTCGTTGGATTTTTATTTAGGCAGCTCAGACTGGGAATCTTCTGAAGGGTTTGGGAACAATGTTCTGATTCTGAGATAAGATACTGACAGGTACTGGTGCACTAACCTGCAAGTAATGATGCATCACAGGTGTGAAAATAGAAAGTGGAAAGAAAAAAAATGAAATGAATGAATGCTGCGTTAGCTACTCTGAACTCACTCAGACTGATCCGAGCACAAACGTCCCAATGCACCAAACCTTACCATTACCTTCAATTAAGCGAGAGCAGGGACAGGTACAAGTTAGAATTGGAGGCAATTCAGATTGTACAAATCCAAAATACTGATATTTTCAGATGCATGAATCTGACATTCATTTTATTAAACTGGGGATACCCTAACTGTTGTCGCAGCATACTGAGGTAGTGAAGTGCCCTGCCAGGAGTGGTAAGATGCATCTCCATTCCTGCAATTCCCACAAGATAAACTCCTGTACTTTGACTGGTGTCAATGACTGGAGGTGCCAAACAGAGATTCAGTACTCATCCTCACTACAGAGAGGAGGAAGGATACAATTGGAGTTTGAGTCTGTGAGGCCCATTGACAGATGCTTCAGGTAAAACTGCCTGCCTGCCTGCCCTCTTGGCTGAGCATGGTGTTTGGCATGAAAGCAGATTCTTACAAGAAGGAAGAATATATGAAATTAAAAGATAGTAAACTGTACTGAAATGTTAAATTCAGAACATTAAGTTCACCTGTCCTCTGCAGAAATCTGGAGTCATGAGATTGCACCTACATGTGTTGATCTAACTTTGAAGAAACTGTTTTAACAAAAGCCTGCATGTGTTTATTTTAAGTGAAATGGATTACAACAGTGACGCCCACATCCCATGAATGAATTAAACAAAAATAACTTACCTTTTTCTTTCAGGCCTCACATGCCAGCCAAACTGCAGTCAACCAGCCAGTATTTGATCCTGACAAGTTTTTGATTTTTCATAGTCTAGTTTCCGAATATAAGTACAAGTAAAGCACTCCAAAAACAGCAAAAATAATCCCCAATCATTCATAGCTGTAAAGGTGACCTGTAATGGTTATTGTATTGGCCTCTTCTCTACTGGGCATGCTTAGTGAAGAAATGTCAAAGAACTGGTGGTCTGTTAGAAGTCGTTGATTAATCCTTCACACTCCCCCAATATTCAGGTCACGGTGCAAATCTGTTCTCAGACCATTAGGAAGATAATAGAAAGGTATAGGGTGCTTTCTCTTCTCTCCCTTTTCCTAGACTTGGACTGCTTCACCATCTGCCCCACAGAGAAAAGATCAGAGACTCACTACATCGTGCTCACTGAGGCATCAACGTACTGTTCTGGTGGTAAAATATTTTTCAATAGGTACTTGGCTACTCTTGCTGTGGATCAGTGGATAAAAGTACATGCTTTTCTAATGAGGCACAGAAAGCCTGGAAGGTCCATGTTTCGACTCCCAATTTGTGCTGTGCTAGCTGATCCAACTGGGATGATGTGGGATAAGTTACAATTACTGCGTCCTAAATTGAGGAGGACTAAATAGGCCAAGGTAACCCCCTCATTATCATTGTCAAGGATAATGGACAAGATGCGATGCCTGTCATGAAGTCATAGCTTGTCATAATTTAATGTCTCGGCTCACACATGAAGCATGGTCTCTGGGTGAAGTGCAGGAGCCCATGGAACCCTGATGAGGTCCCACCCTGCAGGTACACTGCTGCTGTGAGAAGATATCCCAGCCTTGATGTTTGGAGGCAACTTAGGTGAAATAGTGACCGTGGTTCTGTACTCCAGCAAAGTCAGTGCCTTCAGGGTAGAAAATTGGGAGGGGGGAGTTTCTGGCATCAAGTTTTTTCTCCTCATCCAGTACAACCAATTCTTTTTCATAAATGTTATCAACATTCTAGCATAGAGAACATTAACATCTGATGCTAGAACACAGAAAAGCAACAAATGTAGAACAATATACATACAAAACTGAACCACCACATTGTAAAATAAATAACGGACAACAATGAATAATTTTAGGGCTGTAACTAATCATGGGGTTCAGATCATGGCTGTAAACCACTCAAACCTGTGGCTTGGCACTCCTTCTGAAAAGATAGATTGGGTTGCAATCACTCCCATTGCATAGTATATAACATCTCCAGTGCCCAGATCAAATAAAAAAAACACTGGGTATTCCTTCACTATTAGAATGCATTACAAGAACTGTTCATTAAAAATCTGCTTCATAATCGAGTCCCACATATTCATTACTCTAAGTGCCCATCAAAACTGCTCAATTGGATTTCAGCCTGTAACCCACTTCCACATATATGCCAATCCACTGATAATCCATTTGAATCTCTCAATTAGACACTTGTATTCGAGTCACTCCCATATTGCCATTATTCCATATAGCCATGCAAACACCTAGATTAGATTCCAGTGTGTTAGGTCATTTCTAGAAATCCATATTTCAATACATACATTCAAACCCCTCAATTAGAGTCTGTCCCACATCCATTACTATTCTACATACAAGCCACCCCAGCTTCTTGATTAGATTTCGAATCAACTCATTGCCGAGTAAATGGCAAATCAAGTTTGTAGACTTTCTACACAAGACTCAATGACAAGACAATTAGCTTATTATTGTATTTTAAAATGTTTAGATCTAGGCCTAGAACTTTCGCCTAGGTCTTCTATAGTTTGATGAATTGTCACAGTTCTAATAAACATTACCGGCAAATCCATTTATGAATGTTGTTAACTGTGATCGCTGGATTACTGTGACTATATGTTACATTTCATTACCCATGCAAGCACTCCACATTAAAGAATTATGAAGTCACTTTGTTCTCAATTACACGCTTTATAGTTTTTAAAAAGTTAATGTCTATCTGAGAACATTCTGCTTAACCCGTGGAATGCAAAATGTCTTTAGCAAGTTGTAAGGCAATTAACTGGTTTATATTAAAATATCTCCATCTGCCTGAAATAATGTTTGGTGATCTCCTGGATATGTTAATTGAAGACATGTTATATAACCAGGCTTTGTGTTTATACATTTGAACAGCAACTCGGCTCAGCTCCCATGATTCCTCCACTGAGAACTATTGTCAGAAACCGGGAGCAGCGGGAATCAAAACATCTTTCAGAATAATGAAGGTGACGGTAGTTTCTTCTATGGCCCTAATCTGAGCAGCAGCAGAATTGAGCTTTCCCCAAAAAGATGACTCGCAGAAGCTATTGCTATTGGGGTCTTGACAGGGTGGATGTGGAAAAGATGTTTCCCCTTGTGGGTTGGCCATTTAAGACAGAGATGGGGAGAAATGTTTTCTCTCAGATGGACATGAGTCTTTGGAACTCTCTTCCTCAAAAGGCAGTGGAAGCTGAGTCTTTAAATATTTTTAAGGCAGAGGTAGATAGATTCTTAATAAGCAAGGGGATGAAAGGTTATCGGGGATAGGCGGGAATGTGGAGCCAAGGTTACAATCCGATCAGCCATGATTTTATTGAATGGCGGCGTAGGCTTCAGGGGCCGAGTGGCTTGCTCCTGCTCCTAGTTTGTATGTTTGTATCTGGGGCTGAATTGTTGAGTCTGACAAAACATGAGAGTGGGTTTTTCTTGTAATGCACAAGATGTCACATCATCCTTTAAAATCACAAATGGTGGCAAGTCTGATATGCTTTTAATATTTAATGGACTATACATTTTTTTAAAAAATTAGCACTGAAGTTTCCCATGAAACAGTTATCAAGTGAACAAAATTATATTAATACATTTATCCAACAGTTTGGTCCCAAAGAATAAAATAAATAATTTAATGCTCACTCCTCCAAATTTCAGCCACAAGTACCAATATCTTGCCCCTCTGGTTAACATACTCCAC